>NC_140940.1:108010468-108355468 GCF_014529385.1 Adiantum capillus-veneris | reverse complement strand
AAATATAAGAAAAATATGAAAAATACATAGAATATATATATATACATATTGGAGTTTACCCTAGATATAGGATCTAGCTAGGGTGTAAGATGATAATGAGATAGTAGAAATAAAGAATCAATGCTTTTTGCCCCAAGTTAAAGAGGCGGAGCTATTGATGCTTTTCCCATAGTATTTTCTGATGGTAAAGTAAGAATTGGTTACCCTTGAGAAAAATAATAGGATGAGATAGAAGGCTTATTATTATACTTAAATATGAATATGTACATTATAGGAAATATAATTATGTATCTAAAAAATTACAAGATAGATCTTGTAGCATGCGTTCCCACTATATACGTGTCACTGCACGACACTGGTCTGCCAGCTTAACCAATATTCTAACTTTTTCTCCCCTGGCACTTCCCCATATTAAATGATCAATTTAACATGAGAAAATCATTTAGGAGAATTAGATATTAGTTATTATGACACCCTACGTATGCCTCTGTACCTATAGTGCACTACTACTACAGTTACCTAATGTGGATGGGACCGCTTTACTACCATGAAGAGGATGTTAACTGCTCCTAAACCCTATAAAAGGTGAGCTTTTTTAGCTTAGTTAGCATTGGTAGTGTGTGCATGTGTTCTTGATGTATTTATCTGCATATTAGCACTTCCTATGAACTGGCCTATTGGTTAGTATTATTAAGTAATAGATCTATGGCTAAAGGCAAGGAGAAATAGGCCATTGTGGAGCTAGCCACTTTGACTCAATCTCAAGTGCATATTGGCATTAAAATGGATTCCTGACCGATAGTATGATTGTGTTTGTCTCGGAAAGGTTTCTCATGCACATAAAAGACATGTATGGAAACTCATATTTTTGAAAAAATTTCCAATATTTACTGTTGTTCGAATGGTAAAGTTTGATGATGCTATTCCTCATGCTCAGTTTGTAATGGCTTGGATGGTGTATGCTCCTGGAAGAAAGCTTTCAATTATTTGTTAAAACATTGAGGTTCAAAGTTGTATCCACGGTATTGGTTGTATGTCCTTGTCTTAAATGGAGGATTTCTTGTTGTTATACATGTTCGGTCCTAACCTTGGCTTGGGTAGTTTCAACAACATGAGGAAATTACAGCCTGTTAAGCGGGTTGTTTGGCGACCCTATAAATCTTAGTCATAAGGAGATGTTCTTCATAACACTTGGTGATGAAAATCGAGTGAAAACCATTCGGTAGTGTGGACCTACTGGTTTGGTATGTAACTTTGGCCTAGCATAATTTGGCAACAACCAGAGGCTTGGTTCTCTAAGTTTTCCTTTTGCAAAACTTGGAAGTTGTTAACGTTGGCCTCTGGTTAAGTTAGATATGCTGAAGTAATATCATTAACACATAGGGAAGGAAAATACTTGATGGTGTTAACCCTCAAAGAGATAGTTACCTGTTAGTTGACCTGTATACCAATATACTAGTATACCAGCTAACCGGATATTAGTATAAGCAATATAGCAACATCAGTACTAGTACTACCAACACCAGTACTAGAACTGATAGTTTGAAACTAGTATCATTACTAGTATGCCAATATGGCAGTATAGCATTTTTTTCAAATACCAGTACTACCAGTACCAGTACCACTACAAGAGGCTATTCATATTAGCGACGCTCACACAGCGACGCTCAAAAAAAAAAATCCCAGCGTCGCTATAAGCGTCGCTATGAGCGTCGCAAATTTCTTTGTAAATTTGCGACGCTCATAGCGACGCCGGCTGGGCTAAAAAAATTACCGAGCGCGCCCAAAAACTCAGATCTCAGATCTGAGTTTTTCGGCGCCCTCAAGCAAGGAGCAGGTAACGCTCTCCCTCACTCTCTCTCTCTCTCTCTCTCTCTCTCTCTTTTTCTTCTCCACACACACACACACACACACACACGAGGAGAGGAAGGAGAGCCAGGTATGTTCCTTCCCTCTCCTCATTCTCATGTTCCCTTCCCCTCTTTCTCTCTCCCTCTCTCTCTCTCTCTCACACACACACACATACACACACACACATAGTGTTTTTGAGAGAGAGAGAGAGAGAGAGAGAGAGAGAGAGAGAGAGAGTACAAACAAAAACAAAAACGCACACACACATACATAAACAAAGAATGCACACACACATTGAGAGAGAAAAAGAGAGAGAGAGCATGCATAAACAAAAAACGCACGCATTGAGAGAGGAAAAGAGAGAGAGAACATGCATAAACAAAAAACGCACACATTGAGAGAGGAAAAGAGAGAGTAAACATGCATACGATCCAAAAAAATGCACACACATTGAGAGAGAAAGAGAGAGAAACTAATTTAACGTCGTAGGAAACTAATTAAAATTAAAAGACCTAAGGATCTAGCCGACGAGGAGTTGAACTCAAGACCTATTATTCAAGAGGGAAATGGCATAATCAATCTATCATACTTGGCATGGGTGATAGAAAGGTTATACCATTTATCTCTTTTTATTGGCACACACATCCACACACGCGCACACACACAAGAAGAAGAGAGTTATAACGTCGTAGGAAACTATTTTAAAAGACGTTAAAGATTAGGTTATATGTAGACTTACATTAAATTAGATTTAGGTTTATTTTTAACTAGATTTATGTTTATTTATGCTAGATTTAGATTTACGTTATATTAGATTAGATTTAGGTCTCCATAGACTGCGATGCCTGCATGAAGCGGGTGAAGAAAGCCCTCAATGGAATATAGGGTATTGCTGCCTTCACTCATGATGGGCTCCGTCGATCCAAAAGTACTGGTGAAATGTCTTCAGAAGATAGGGAAGAAGGTGGATCTTCAGGGCGGCAAGAGTCACTACATCCCCGACACAATGACCATCTAGACAACCTCTAGTCATTCAACAGCAACTTCAAAGTTAGTAACAAGAGCAAGAACGGTCTAAAGGGCCAATTGCTGTCGTCAGATGTGGATGGAGATGAGGCAGCGTCACCGCCGGAAGTTAACTCTCACATCTTTAGTGATGAGAATGCCAACTCTTGCCGAGTTATGTGAAAAATTATGTGTTAAATCAGTTTTAAGGTTCTTATAATCCCTGCTAGTTTAGTTCTTTGTTTTTAATATAACATAATTTACGTTAGATTTAGATTTATGTTATATTAGATTAGACTTAGGTTTATTTAGGTTTACCCACACACACACACACACACACACACACACACACAAGAAGAAGAGAGTTTTAACGTCGTAGGAAACTATCCCAAAAGACGTTAAAGATTAGGTTAGATGTAGACTTACGTTAAATTAGATTTAGGTTTATTTTTAGTTAGATTTACGTTTATTTAGATTTACGCTTATTTACGTTAGATTGAGTCCACGCAAGAATTACTTACGGTTTAGGGTTTAGAGTTAGACGAACAGTGAAAAGATCTACTGTGAAAAGATGTTAAGATGCTGTGAAGTGCTACAGCTAGAGAAGAGGCAAAGGGGTTTTGTCCACTACATGCAGTATCATGTAGACGTGGGTGTGTAGATTTCTTGTACCCACAAATATAGGTATTGACCAATAAAGACGAGATTATAACCCGGTGGTTCTGATCTCCGTGCACCTCTAGACCGAGGTGTGCGGGGATTGGACATGACTAGAGAATGTGAGGTAAAGAGAGAGAGAGAGAGAGAGAGAGAGAGAGAGAGAGAGAGAGAGAGAGAGAGAGAGAGACAGAGAGAGAGATAAGACGAAGAATGCCAATAGAATATTAAATTTGTTGTCCAGGTTATAAGTTTTTTATCCTCATTATGAGTAGCGACGAGGATGTGGGACCGTCCAACCGAAACACCTATCTCTCAACGAGGGTCTTATGTCCTTGTAATCAATGCAAGCATGCTGTGCGACGGACAAGACGTGTTTCTTTGCAGCACGTTCGCGAATTTGGCGAGTTCGATCCATCTATTATAGATCGAGTTGTTGCCAATTATAACTCGTCGGACTCTGACGCTGGCCAACAAGCAGCAATCTTGCAACCCAATAGACGTGTTCGCAGGTGCTTTGGTCAAGCAGCATATGTGAGGCCACAAGATGTAGCCTCTGACAGCTCGGGGGATGATCATGCAGAGCACATTCCCAACGAGGCAATGTTTGAGCCCGAGATTGATGAAATGATCGAGACGATCATGGATTCAGAAAGGCTTGTCTATGATGATATGAAAAGTGAAGCCGATACGCCATTGCATAATGGAACACGTATGTCTAGATTGAAAGCACTCCTGGTTCTTCTCAACATGCAGGCAAAGTTTAGATGGAGTGACACTAGCGTCACAGCGCTTTTCAGGTGATCTATTACAATTAGTTTACTTTAATAAAACTCTAAATGTATAATGATCTGATAGATTTTTACACGACTGTATCATATTTTTATGTTGTGTAGATTGCTGAAAGAGCACATACTACCAGCTGACAATGTGATGCCAGATTCCCGAGATGAAGCAAGAAAGATTTTGCGAAACTTGGGGATGGATTACAATTCTATCCACGCTTGTCCTAATGGCTGCATTCTTTTCAGAGGGGAATACATAGACATGGAGAAGTGTCCGAAATGTGATTCCGAAAGATATTGAGTAGATCTCCACGGGACAAAAATTTCACAAAAGGTTTTGCGACATTTCCATCTGCTTCCTCGCATCAAGCATTTCTTCGAATGTAAGTCCATGGCCGCCCTAGCATCATGGCATGAGGAGAATAAATCTTCGGATGGTGTGCTACGAATTCCTGCAGATTGCGTAGCGTGGAAACATATAGATGGAACATGGTCGGATTTTGCCAGGGAAGCTCGAAATTTGCGCTTAGGCCTGGCTATGGATGGCGTAAATCCATTTGGTCAAAGATCAACATCTTACAGTGTATGGCCCGTTGTCATCGTCAACTACAACATTCCCCCGTGGTTGACTACGAAGAAGGGGCACCTATGGCTAAGCTTGATTGTGCCAGGGCGATATAAAGTGGGGAATATGGATGTGTATCTTCGTCCACTATTGGAAGAGCTACAACAATTGTGGATTGGCATAGAGGTGGTGGATATGAGCCGACACACAGGATCGATTACAGAGGATTTTTTGTCGACTTGTTCGACGTGCAATGGTTCAAGATAATCATGGAGGGTCGCAACGCTACTGTGCGTAGAGGAGAGTCTGGTTTTCTTGAGGTGGATTCTACTAAGAAATGGACTGACCTAAGAGACACTTTCGTACTACCCGAGCATTGTGAACAAGTAAGTATGTAAATAGTTAACATCCCCCTTTTACAAGTTATGTGCTTGAAAGCTCTCATGTTAGTTATGTGGCTCTGGCAGGTAATATTTCATCCTACAAAGTCTACATCAAACTGGTGGTACGTCATAGAGGTAGCCCCTCGTAGTGCAAGGACGTATGAAGGCTACCATGTGCCAATCACAACGGCATCAATGGAGGAGATCAGAGAAGATGCTCAATCAGAAGCCGCTGCGGTGGTGCCAGACGAGCATCAAGATGCTACTACTCTATATGAGGTGCATGCAGAGGAGCTACAAAATGAAACAGAGGATATGTGTTTAAACGGAGAGCTCTATATAGATATAGGAAGTTATGCTGAGTTATGGGAGGATGAGAGAGAGATCTCTTAAAGCCACAAATATTGTATTTGAACAATTTTGCTCCGTGTTGTAAAAGCTCTGGCTCTCTAAGTACCTTCCATGGTGTATAACGCTCTTTTCTACTCGCGCTCCCATCTTTGGATTGAAAATTCTCAGTTTTCGACTTGCCTCTTCTATCACTCAATTCATTGCGTCATTGTATTTATATGCGTCATTACGTCATTGTATTTAATGGTCTTTGCGTCATTGTCTACTCTATTCATTCAATATTAAGTTTAAATATTCGTGTGTTTAATGCAGGTATGGATGATGAGGAGTTTCTTTCTTCTTTGTCACCGCAGCAGAGACAGTGGTACATGGAGCGTCATCGCTCTGGCGCATCATCGCGCGTTCCTACTCCATCCGCATCTCCCTCTGTTTCGGAGCATTCGGCGCGCTCCGAAGCTTCGGCGTCAACGAGACGAGCTTCACACTCGTCTAGACACCGGCGCTCTAGTGGTGGCGGTGGCGGTTGTTATGGGGATTCCGCCACCGATGCCTCCACACAGCCTCGTGTTCGACGAGGCTCTTTACCCTCCCCTTCTTTGCCCGCCCCCACACCAGCCACAGCATCGCCATCTACGCTAGGTTTTGCACGGCTGACTGTTCCTAGAAGCTACACACCTCTACCTACTCCGCCAGGAGCCACCCCACTCGACACTCCTCGCTTCGGGGCCCAGACGCCGGTGGAGACACCTGACGTCCGTACCCCCATCGACACGCCGCTAGAGACCCCTGTCGGGACACCCAGGTTCACGCGTCACCGGCCAGAGGGCTTGTCTTACTCCATCGACTTCAGCGGCGGCATCATCATGGATGATGACGGCAAGAAGGTGATCTCGCGCATGCGTGGTCTTTGCTCTCAGCTGTTTAGACACTACATACTAAACAAATGGAGTGAAGTACCAAGTGATTTAAAAAACAGAGTCATCAGCATACTTCATGATGAGTTTCCCATTCCAACATGGGATCAGCGCTTCAATGAAGACCGGATGAAGATTTGAATGCGCGAATACTGCAAACACAAGCGTTCCGAAGTGCAAAAAGCAATCAAGAATGGGTGGAACAGGCCAGATTGGCTGGCCAAAGAAGATTGGAAGAATGCGAAGAAAGCAGCGCGCGAGAATCCCGACAAGTGGAAGCAACAAAAGGATGCAGCCAGAGCGCGAGTAGAGGCAGGGAGCTCGCACCACTTGGGGAGCGGTGGATGGGCATCATTTGAGGCCGATTTTGTAAGTGTTTTCACATTGCTCTTTATGTTCGATAGTTTAGGGTTTATGAGTTTTTTAATTCTAACATAATGAAATCTTTGTATGTTTTGACAGTGGTCGATGACAGGACGTGATCCCACACCGTACGAGCGCGAGTACGCAGGCAGGAAGGGCTTAAACGCCCTGATGGACATTCTCAGCTCTCGCGGCGGCATGGTTAGTATTAGGGTTTACTCTTTTTTATTTTTTGTATTGTTTTATAAATGTCGTTATATGTTTATACTTACTAAAAGCTGTCTTATTGTCTTTTTTTGCAGAATCCGACAGATACGCCGCTTGGACGCGATGAGACGTCTGACTAGACGACGTCAGTTTAGCCGTAGCTAGATAGCATTAGTTTAGGGTTTCTCATAGCTTATGTATCATGAGACGGATTTTATACGTCTTTTTGAACCATGTATATTATTACATTTGTCACCGCATTTCCTTTTGCCAATCAATTATTTATGCCTATGATGTTGTACACTTGTCATTATTACATTTGCCAATCAATTCATTTTGCCTATGATGTGTACAATTGTCAATTTTGCAAACAATGTGTCTTGTGGGTGACTATTTTGGGTCTATTATCTACCCTTGCACTTGTTTTAAAAAGTGAATCAAGTACAATATGGTTGATGGGTGGCAGGGCATTCAATGCCCTGCCACCAAAAAAAAAATCTCTCGGGCGTCGCTATAACCGTCGCTATTTATGGCTCTGTAGCGTCGCTATGAGCGTCGCTATAGTCTGCAGTGTAAACATCGCTATGAGCGTCGCTATGAGCGTCTCTATATAGCGACGCATATAGCGACACTCTCGTAGCGACGCTCATAGCGACGCTCGTGGCTATAAAAACCCAGTGTATTTCCGTCGCTAACAGCGTCACAAGAGCACACAACCTCTTGTAGTGTACTAAGAATAAAAAAACCTAAAGACTTGTATTAGTACCACTACCAATATATCAAACTAGTATTTCTATCAATACACCGGCTCTCAGCAGGACTCTTGTAGAGTTACCTATTTCCTTGGTTTTACATTTTCTCAGGTATTTGCGGCATGACAAAATGTATGGGAAACAGTAGACCAGTAAACCGGTAGACTAGTATAGCAATAAAGCAGCACCAGTACCAGTACTACCAAAACTAAAAATCTAAAAACTAATACCAGTACTAGTATACTTGTTCAAACAATATAGTAATATTAGTACCAAGACTAACAGTACTTCTACTAGCACTGAAAATCTGAAAATTGGTACCAATACCAGAACCAATATACCAGACCTATATTAGTATCAATACACTGGCTCTTCGCAAGACTTGTATAGAAATTACCTATTTCCTATTTTCAAATATAAAACTACTGGTTTCTTCATTTTTTTGGTACTCTCGACATAGACAAATTTTTTGGAACTGATATACCAGTATAGCAATATAGTAGTATAGTAGTATTACTTCGAACACTACCAGTACTAGTACCAACACTGAAGGACTGACACTAGTACCAGTACTAACGTACCAGTACTAACGTACCAGTATACCAGGATAACGATATAGCAATACCAGTACTACCAGTACTAGAACTGAAAATCTGAGACTTGTACCAGTACCAGTATACCAGACTGGTAAAGGTTTGTTTATGATAGTGTAATTGACTACCAAAGTCTCTTTAAATTTCTGTTTACTTGCACAAAAAAGTTGTACCTTTGTGACATGGATAACAACTAGGATGCCCGTGCATCACCTGCATACAGAGCCAATGCTAACAGAATGTTGTGTTGTTTTATAGGTGCAGGTGAGGTCTACTTTCTTTGGTTCAGCTTTTTGGTGCTTTATTGTTTGGAAGATTGGCAACTAGTTCGAAGTTTGTTAAGGAGTTTCCACCTTTTGGATGGTGTCTTATACCAACCTGTTGATATTCATTTTTACAAAAGCAGGCTATCTAAGTTTGTTTTGTACAATAAACCTTGTATTTCTCTGGATACCTTGGTCTTTCAACATGTATATGTTAGTTTGTGGGTAATATATGTACATAACTAAAACACACACATACATATATATATGTATATAGATATATATATATATATATATAGGTTTTTGACGAATGGTGCACATAGGCCACTCCAGAAAAAGATGGAATGGCCTCTGCGCACTGTTCTCCAAAACACACACACACACACACACACATAAATATGTGTGTGTGTGTGTGTGTGTGTGTGTGTGTGTATACACATGTATATATATAAATATATATGTTTTTGGTAAACGACGCACAAAGGCCACTCCAATTGTTTTGGAATGGCATCTGTGCGCCATTCGCCAAAAACCATTTTTAAGTGGTTTTTTGGACTTTTCTTCCTCTCCGGGTGTCACAATGAGGCATATAGATATTCGAATTTTATGTTTTTGGGCCTCTGGACGTATTGGAGGTGTCAAAAGCTTCAAATTATACCACCAGATGATAGTTTTGTGATTTTTTTTCTTATTTCAGTGATGATGAAAGAAATTTCTAATGAGCGACACCTACGTCATGAAAAAAAGACACTTACATTTAATGAAAAGACGATCGTTTTCACAATCCGCAAAGTTTTAAATAAGTAGGTGATTCCTTTTTCATATTTTTGATAATATTAGTCTATTTTTCTACATACCGTTGGCTCTTGTCTCATTGAAAGAGCTCTTTTTTCTCTCTCTTTTAAAAGGCCCTCCGAATGACCTTCGAATTTTCCAAATGCATTAGTTACATACCTTTGAGTAGAGTGGTAGCATAGTTCCTTGATAGATCTTGATATTGGCGTTCAAACTCTGTTTTGGAAATACATCTTTGAAGAGTAAATATTATCGTACACGTCTCTTGAAACCTGCAAGAGAGTTTTCAAACAATAGTAAAGATGATATGTCTAAACTCTTGCAATCACACTAGTTTGGTACCAAAAAGGACATTTTAGTATCCTTTTTTCACGAATTTAAAAAAAAATGATACTTGAAATCTAGAAAACCTCTCAAGAAATGTTTTTACAAAGTTATAAAATGCTATATAAAGTACCTCTAAAAATTATAATCTGTCACTTTTGTACACAAACTATACTCATGGAAAGCACCTACGCAAAACGAAAGTCAATATTTTACTAAAACTCGTACTCTAGTCTAAGAAAAGAATGATCAGGGTGCATGCAATAATCCATGGTAACTAGTTGTATATGTGTGTGACATTTTTGTAGTTGTCATATAGAAAAAAATAATCTTTGTATAATTAAAAATAGAAAGTCATGTGGGTAAAATTTGCAACATTTACGAATTCCATTAACGAACACATAAAATATTTACTTCATCTAAATCGAACACATAAAATATTTATTTCATCTAAATTTGCAATGTCTTATGATGCATATATACTAGATCTATGACTCCATTACATAAGGTGATACTATTTGATGGTTATGCAAGCCACACTTGGTCATTTATGTAATATTCCAAAGATACTTGTTGTAAAAAAAAATTAAAAATTTATCAAAGATTAACCTTAATATAAAGTCTACTTTTGGATTTTTCATTCATCTCACTTATTTGTATACCTCATATAGACACAATTGGAGAATTTATGTACACACATTGATTGGTTTTTCATAGCAATATTTTTTTCGCAAGAATTTACGCACTATAAATTTTTTAAATGGGTTTAAGTTACAAGATACTTTGAGCTTTGTTGATGGGTATTGGCCTATAGATACATTATAGACCTTAAGTTTTTCCCCATAACCTCATCATGTTAATGAAAGAGGCCTTGAAAGACCAAAAATTCCCTCTCTCTTAGCATTTTCAAGGTTTTGTTTTTTTCTAAGATTACAGCAAAGACCTAGTCTTATAACTAAGTTATGAAGCTCAATTTCTTGCTAATATAAGTTTTTTTTTCTATCTATACACCTTCAAATCTATGAAAAATCTTATTTTGATGAGAAGTCATATTCAATTTATGGAAATTTTGTTATAATTGCACTAAATTTTTATGATTTTTCATATTAAAACTCATGATTATAATCTTTATTTGGTGTTAATTTTGGCAAAATTAAAATTTGGCTATGTTTTTTACCTCATAACTCACCTAAGGTATGAATGTGAGCTATAAATCTTTTTTTTTAGCTTCACTACATAATTATGTCAAGTTGCTGGAAAAATAGTACACTTGTCCACCGATTACAATAGTAGTGATATAGTTTGCACACAAAGACAAATGATTGTTGAAGTTGTACCTTTGGAAGGAGGTTCTCTATCCATGCTTTCTTTGCATGAAACCGACAAATGAGTATGTGATATGAGATTTGGATCAGATTCTCGTGAGCCCCATTTGTCCAGCAATACAGATCCTTTTTTATCACCCATCAAAAGCCTTTAACTCAGCTTGTGATTTGTCAATAACAAGGGCCTTTGGGCATAGATCACCCATTCTTGAAAATACTGTTTGTAGGGTTATCTATAAAGCACAACTTTTGAGGCCCCAACCCAAGTCTGCTATGCGCAACATAATCCAAATAGGGACACCTACTCCATTTTGGTTTGTCAAGACTACAACATACAATGGTAGTTCAAACACATTTGTCTTGAAGGTGCTATCTATGGCCCATGAGTTATTTTGAGACAAGTGCATTGCCACACCATTCATCTTGAATAACAACAATGAATGGTCTTTTCATAGGATCGGGTGATGCAACGATTGTAGGGTAGGCTATAACACACCTATAGACAACAAAAACAAAATTTTGCTACCTTACATACCTTTTTCTTTTAATTTTTGAATTAGTTAGAACAAAAAATACCTTGCCTTGCTCTTTGAGCGAGCAAATCTCGCTCCACATTGTTGTCCAATCATCTCTTGAGATTTTACCGACAACATAGTGGACAAATGTATGAAGAAGCATGTTATTGCACTAACCAATTTTTTCACGTAAGAACAACAAAAAAGGATATCTCGAGTGCGGATTTGATATGACAACAAAGCGACCTTCCCAAATATCATGAAGAACCTATAGATTACTTGATCAACATGAGAACATCACTAATAGTGCAAGTTCTCTTTTGATGAGGACATCCTTACAACATGGCATGAGCTCCCCACATCAAATAAATACTTCATGCAAAATTCCATCACATTTAGATGAACAAGAAGGTGATAAAGGTCCTCACGTGTGCATGGAGATCGGTCTTCATGAAGTGCATACCTTCAAATAATAGCAGTTCCTTTCTCATGATCCCGCTGTATTGCAATTTGACATGGGCAGCCACAACTTTTTGTCCTCCGGATCCTGTTTTTGGTATGTAATGGCTCCTGACCTCTATGGCGTGCATAATCCAAACTGCTTTTCCTCCCCTTATGCCCTTGGGTACTAGACCAAACCATCAGCAGTCTCACCTTGCGCTATATCATAATGTCATTGAGTACCTAAACCAAAAGGATTAAATCCACAGTTCTTTTATACTGCAGGGCATGAGAGCCTCTTATTCTTTGGAGAACGTGTAAGTCCCTTTTCTTGTTGTTCATACTTACATAAACACAAGAGTTGAGTAGGTCTTTCACATACGTTATTGGAATTTTGTGCCTCCTAATATCCACAAACCATGTCGTTTTAACATTGCCTATGGTATTAACAATTCGATGGAGTGACTTTCCATCTTCACCTATGTGGATTGATTCACAATGCTCTTCCACTCCCCTATGTGATGTACCCTCAGTGATTGTGATGAATTCAAAGGTAAGATGAACGATCTGTCTCCCTTACCAAGCAAAGAGGATCTTTCATCTTCCTCCACCTACTTAGATCAGGGATACCTTGCAAATCACATGCCTAATTTAACTCCTCTAAGGTTTTAAATTGATTGTTTTGTAGCATGCTTTTCATCAAAGTATGACTTGCTTCATCAAATGAGTAGGGTAGGAGAAACATAGCGATGCTTTGGTGACCATGCCCCATACGGAGATTGTCCATTGTGTTTACATAAGTGCTTGTGTCTAGAGAGTCTGGGAACTCTTTACTCCAATTGGTTGATTCATAGATGATGAAGCTTCACTCTAACTTTCAACTGATGATATAAAATAGCTCTCTCCTCCTTCTGCACTATCCATTAGCGACAAAGCTTAGGGATTATTGATGAGATCACTCTAGGTTCAACATTGAATTACTAAGAGGCAAGCAATGCACGTAGGGACTTAGTTCACACAAAGTTTGCAATAGACCCTAGTTCATGTAGAGTTCATAGATCAAGATGGGCATGAGTATGTGTAGAGGAAAATTGCACTCCTTGGTGGTACTTAGATGACCCCAATCAAGCTCTTCATCCACCTTTTGAATGAAATGGGGGCCCTAAAGATTTCAAAGTGGAGTAAGAATGGGTAGGAGGGAAATGGCCTACAAATTGGAAGCTTTTTTAATGATGAGCTCGTGCTCCAAGTTCACTAATATGATCGAACGGCTCAGATTGAGGCCGTTCGCGACACCAAGTTTGCACCCTTGATCTCGTGTGAGTGTCCGTGTCCTATAGTGACCAGGCAAGCTGCCATGATTCAGTGCTAAAGTTTTATGCCTTATACTAGGCGTCAAGAAAAATTTAGTTACACGTTACTCCTCTATCCTAGGCATCAATTGACAGATTTTGGCATTTTTGAAATCTTTAAACTTAAGGTATTAGAAAAAATTTCACAATAAATCATTCTTTCTTACAAATATCTTCCTCAATATACATAAATATACATATATTTACATAGAATATTGACACCTTAGCATAAAATGCAAGGCGTATTTGAAGCCCGACTGTCAAGAAAACGGTCTAATTTACGGGAAAGCGATCAAAAGCAAACGCAAAAGCCGATTTTGATAACATACATATAATTTTCTGCCCAATTCCATCTTGCTCTCGTCCCCCCTATGGCTCCATTGGTTCTCCAAGATGCGACTTTGTATGACGAGGAAGAAGAGCAGGCGGCGCACTGGTTCCATGAAGAACTTCCAGACGATCTCTTTGCACAGAGAATCCTGTCTCTCCTCCGCCCGCACGATCTCAGGCGCTTGCCCCTTGTCTGCAAATCATGGTCCATCCTGTGCGGCAAGACCAATCTAGGTCTGTGGGAGGCATGGTTGAGGAACCATCGTTGGCTGGTCATGCTCTGCCGGCACTGCCCCCACGAGGAAATGGAGTTTATGGGGTGCTGCATTCCCAAACACTTACATTCACCATCGTCTGAAGACCTCAGTTGGGTGTCGGTTTCTTCAACCATTCGAGTCTGCATCAGCGCCCGCGCCCAAGATCTCTCTTTCTTTTCGGCTATTCAACCAAGCACCGATATGACAGCTAAACCTGTCACAACCTATCCTCTTGATGATAGGTGCTTGATTTCTGGCACCGATGGCCTCATGTGCATCATCTAGCATGCGCCCTTTATGGGCATATATGTCTGGCCCCACCAGCAGACCACATGAACTTAACTCAGCAGCTTCTACTCCACTTCTGGTAGACGTCTTCACAGGCCGTGCATGGGTAATGGCAGTACCAGATACGTATTTCACATTTATACCACAAGGGGCTTTGGACAGCTTACCATATGGCAAAAAATATATAATTGCTAGATATCTTACTAGTTTCAACACACACATCTAGCAAAAGTGCAAACTAGTAAGCGTGAGAATACTCCTAGATTCTTCAAGTAGAAATCTTCTTACCATATAGTAAGTTGAGTTTCTATATGGTAAGATAATTGCTAGATGAATCAAGAGAGTTCAAGCTCACTTACTAGTTTGAGATGTGTTACGAAACTAGCAATATTTCTAGCAACTCGAAGATATAAAACAGTAATTCATCTAGTAATTTCAAAACGAAAAGTAATAATCCTCCTAGCGCTCCCAAACTTACCTCAACACCCCTACTTCTCGGTGAAAGTAATCATACTACAACCTGTTAAAATACCCAATCTTTCAAATAATCAATGAATCCTCATCAAGAGACATGGCTCACAAGTAGCCTAGACCCCTACAAAGCCGCACAAAACTATGGCCGGATATCAGTATTCCCAGTTCACAATCAACTTACAAAGCATTTGGCCTTATAAAAATAGTTGTTAAACACTATAAGTCCATACATCAGCCAAGACACAACTTCAGCAGGCAATAATACACATTTGCAAGAACTCTCCCCATTGCATACATCAGCTCACAATGCAAGCTGCAAATTCCACCTGAAAAAATCAGCAGCTCCACTGACCATTATGTCTTTCAGTATATTCCATGTCCTTCATGTACATTTACCCACATATTTAGCCACCATAACGATATATGCACACAACTCAAAGAGACATGGCCAACGAGCATTCTATCTTCATTCATACAATTACATAAAGCATGTATAGATGTGTGTTTTATAAATGAGAGTATGAGGGCGTTACCTAATATACCAGAGTTTGGCATGTCAATCGAGTGCCCAAATGATGCTCTCCATCACAAAATGGCTGCTAATGGTTTCCAAAAATGGCGTGTCAAAGTGCATGCACTTGTGTTTACCTTGCTCACGCAAAACAATTTTGTACACAAGCTAGTAGACCAATGCACTAGACCATAGCTGCAATAGAGAAGAAACGTGCCATGTAGAATCACATTTGACATCTTCGAGGATCCTTATAGCCTACAGCTCCTGCTCTCAGGCGAAAATAACAAGCCAGCAGCACTATTGCATGTAACCATCACGTCTTTTCCAATCATTGATGCAAGCACCACCAAGTTATAAAGTACTGATAGCTTACACACTTACGCAATGCATTAGCTACTTCATACATATGTACATCTTGATGTTCAGACCAAGTTTCATGATTCAATACATATAAGCTTTTCTTGGTACTTAAGTTAAGAAACTATAAGGTTACCTGTCTTTTAGTCCCTGATCTGTTGAAATAATGGCCAAAAAATACATGGAAAACTCAATCCAAAGCTTTAGTAGTTGTTCACCTTGCTTGTACTCAAAATCGACAGCACCCAAATGACCTTCACAAGCAGTGAAGGCCACATCAGTATTAGGCAGTGCAAGGGCAGCATTGATGGTTTAGCCACAAGCTCCCCCATCCGTCCATGCATACTGTAAAGGTCACTCAGGCAAACACAACATACGATGCATGATTGCAACATGAAGGCCATTCCATACAGTAATCCTATTCCAAACCTCTCGGCAAACCCTGCTTTGATTCCCAGCTTCTTGATAGATTGCAAAGCATCTGAATAGGATTGAAATGCTTTTTTCTCTCCAACAAAAGATTTCATTAACCTCATTTGTGCAATAACCTGCAAGAGATATATGTGTACCTTGAACAAGTAGGCAGGGGAACGCATCCTTGATGCAACACGAGCGTAATAAAGGTTCTAACCTTGAAAGCCACTTTCGTTGTTCATGAGTATGCTCCTTGGCTTCTAACAGCAATTCCAGTCATCACATAGGTGCAAAATACTCAAGCCATCACAATGACGTACAATGACGTACATAGGTGCAAATAACGTACTTTAGCACCAAGCAATCCAATTAAAAAGCATGTATCATCAAGTTGGAGTTTGCTTACCATAAGGTCATCAAGTTGGAGTTTGCTTACCATAAGGTAAAGCATGTCTACGACTAGGTTTAGTCTCTTCATGTGTAAGTTAGATTCTCAACCTTGAACACTAGCTATGGTGGGGTTGTTTACTGATGAAACTTGATAACAAGTCAAGGACTTATACTTGTTGATGAGTTACGTCAACTAGTTACTTTCATAGAAAGTAAAAAGAGGTACTCTTTGGGGTACATCTTTGCTATGATAACTCATTTACCATGCTCATGTGAGCTCTACATGGAGTCTATACACTATGTTGGATATGGGCTAGTTACACAAGATGGTTACAAAAGGACAACAATGTGAAAAATCAAGATGTTATTCTTGATTTCATTGAACCTCCTACTAAACCGTGTTCCGGTATAACAAACAACTGGATGCTAAAGGATGCCACAACATTAGTGTTCCTATGAAGATACAACCACTTTTGTTTTTGAGGACAAAAATGCTTCTCCAAGGGGGGAGTAATGTCAGCCCTAGGGTAAGCCAGGGCGACAAGCAAGGTCTAAAGAAACAAAGGGGAAATGAAAATTTGTTTCCAAAGGTTTTTCGGTATAATGATTATTTCCAAGTTACAAAAGAAATTTAATGTTTCCGAAGTGTGTTGGAGACGTGTTGACATGTCAAGTATATGTTGAACAACCTAAACATAAGGAGCTTGATGAAATTTAACTTCTTGATTGGATTCTAGCGCATAAGGAAAGACAATTGAAAGGTAGGACTATTAGCATGTTCTTGGTGAGTCAAGCTTATGAATTATGTGGTGTGGATTTTTGAAATGAATGGAGGAAGGTGGATTACTAGATTCACGTCATGTATTGGGTGCCTACCTCAAGGCATGCTCATAACATTTCGATCATTCTGGGGTCTAGACATGTTCAACAATGGGGTCTTGAGCATTGCATGTTGCTTTAAAGGGGAGTCCAGTCCAACCCCCTTCTCATAGACAAACTGGTAACATAGAGATAGTAATAGGGAGTGTTTCTTAACGCTAAGGTAATGGCTGACTAGCATGACATCTTCCTAAGGAATCTTCAATGAAAAATGGTATGTCAAGAGATTTTGATATAGGGTTGGGAATCCCTAACTACAGCCAATACATTTGTACTATATGTTGCGAGATAATTAGTTGAGCTAGACACTTCATATCTTAGACAAGATGAAGAAATGTTAGAGCCTATTTCATTGTGGCAAAGCCAATGCATTAGTTACTTGTTTATTCTAAACATTATGTATGCGAGTACACAAACAATTCCATTCTTTGTACATGAGATGCTTATTATACAATTGACTTACGGTTAGGATCTCATAGTGTTCTTGATTTTGCCTTCATGAAGTGAAACCTAATGTTGATTTTCTTCACATAAGAGCACGAAACATAATAGGGTTCAGTAATGCACTCCTATTCTATAGAATGCCTTAAGTGTATATAAGACAGTAGAAAAACATCACTACTCACATTGCAAAGGAGATTCATATAGACTAATTATTTTCATGATGTTTTCATCTCTTTGATCTTTCTTATTGCTTTATGCAAGTTCCTTGACCCGATGCTAGAAGCTTTGGTTAATTGGTTTTATGCCAATTAAGGATACTTTGATGTCACAAAAAATTTGAAGATGTCACAAAACAAATGTGGAAAACACCAAAAGCATTTGCTGAATGTTAGAGAGAGAGAGAGAGAATTGTGAAAACCCTCTTAGATAGAGTGTCGTTGTGAAAAATTCTAGATAGAGTTTGCTCTTATGCAAGAACACACACACACACACACACACACACACACACACACACACACACACATATATATATATATATATATATATATATATATATATATAGAGAGAGAGAGAGAGAGAGAGAGAGAGAGAAAGAGAGACTCAAAGAATTTGCAAGATGGATAAAACCAAGACCTTGTATTAGAAAAACTAGTTGATTTTTCAAGATAATGTTTAAGTTAAGCCCTAGATTTATGGATAGCCACAAGGTTAGTGGAAAAGAATGGGTGAAGCTCAGAGTTAAATGGGCTATGTTTTAAGTAGCTCTTCTACTTCTTAGTGGGAGATTTCAAGAATTAGAAAAATAATGCACGAGGTGCGGGTTTCAAGGTCAATCATCTGCTACCACTTGGTGATCTATTTGGTTGGTCTACACCATTTTTACGTTCTTTCCAAAACCCTCTCCTTCCAAGTGAGAACTAATTAATTTATATTATAGCATTCACCTCAAGACATAGATCAAGACTATTCTATTATTAGGGTGTTCCTTTTGTTATAAGAAAATGATGCACTACTCGATACTGCGACTTCAATATATAATAATAAGTACTGTAAATTTTGTTTAAGTTGATAATGAAAGAGATTTGTGCTATGATTTACACATTTTTATAGGTATACATATCAAGGAAACATGAAATCCTCAAAAGAAACCTAAGATTTAAACAAATTTTAAAAATACATGTGTATATAAGACAATACATCAAAGTCTCTTTCTCATATCGTGAGCATATAGAACCAATTGACCTTTTAAAGAGTTTATTATATGGTTACTATAGGAAAAATAGATAAAAGCCTCTTTCTCAAATGGTGAGCATATGGAACCAATGGATATTTTGAAGAGCTTCCCATGCGGTGAGATATTAGTTACTTACTATATAGCAAGTGTGAAAAGTCAAAATTGCTATATGGTTATTGCATTGGAGTTAGGATTTGCTACTTTCAATCAGCAACTTCACTTAGTTACTACATAGGAAATGCATGGGCATTTTAAAATTGCTAGTTTCATCTAGCTAATATGAACTTAATGTATAGCAAATTTATAGGAAACTATTGTTTTGCTAGTTATATCTAGCAATTCCACTACAAGCCTAGGCAATTACTAGTTCCATCTAGCATAAAAAGTATGATTTGCTACTTCTATGTTGGAAATAGCCTGAACATGATGAAACTTTCTATATGGTAACATGTCAAAAGTTCCTTATGTACCCGACAGAACCAGGAATGTGTTCATGTCCATCTACTGATTGAGAGAGAGAAACTTTGCATGATTGGTTGGCAACTAGGACTGGGTGTGTGTGCAATTGTGTAGTAAACGAGGGGTAGAGAAAGAGAGAGTTGGATTGCAGAGGGGAATGGCTGACGGCCTCTTATGGGTGTGTGTGTGTCAGTGAGAGAGAGAAAAAGATGGCGGCTCAAAAATTTGGTGGTGGCAGCATAAGGCTACATTGTGTGGACATGTGACAACAAAAGAGAGAGAAAGAGTCATGAGAAAAGGACAGGTTGTGCGTGTGTGTGGCTACTGACGAGGGGGGGGGGGGGGGGGGGGGGGGGGAGAGAGAGAGAGAGAGAGAGAGAGAGAGAGAGAGAGAGAGAGAGAGAGAGAGAGAGAGAGAGAGAGAGTATTACTAGGTGGTCAATGTGGTGTACAATAATGGCGGTACATCATCTAAAAAAAAGGTGCAACAGCGACCTTTGCATGCTGGTAAAATTAGAAAAAATTAATTTAAAAAATTGCGAACATAGTTTTCGATCCACTAAGGCCGCTACTGATGTGTGGCATGAGTGAGTGCAGTCGCCATGCAAATATATGCTACCGTGCATGATACTTAGGGTGGGTGTGTGCAACTAGCACTAACTGCCACCATGGGTGGTCTGTTGCGAGTGCACTACTGGCGCATGTGAAGCCGTCGTTAAGGGATGTCGTGGCATGAGCTGTAGAGGAAGAGTGCTATGTTGACGATGCCCAGGCCTCTAATGGCAATGATGACAATGCTGAGCGCTGCAAGGTGATGGTGCATTCGCTCACCAATTTATCGGGAGGTGAGCCTTTGTGGTCTCCCTCAGATAAAAAATTTAAAGTAACGATTTTCCAACTATTCATGTGGCCTTCCCATGCCTCTTCTACTTCTACTTCCTTGTCAAGTACATTCCGATAGTGGTAATAACTTCCTATTATTCTACATCTTCTATAGAGATCACCCAAGTATGGTAGAAGGGGGGCAAGTTGAGCAACACCCCTTCAATTCAAGTTTCATATGATAAAAAAAAAAATTTGAGTTTTAATGGAGGATTGATCTCACAATGGAAATAACCGTCTCTTCTCTTCTCCCTCTAAAGCAATTTCTCCTATATCTTCTCTCCCCTCCAAAAAAAAGGTATGGGGGTGTGTTACTATGTCATTAGAGACATTTAAAATTCTTCTCCTCCTATATTGTTGCACTCATTATAAGATCGCCTATTAGTAATCTCTGTACGAGAATTATTTATTTGCAAGATACTCTGATTGCAACCACACATGCACTAATTACTAATCATAGTATTCAACCGATTTGAGTTTTTCCTAGTATGCATCTACTAAAAGCAGCTAATTCCTCTATTATGCAGTTCAAAGCGCTATATCTAGATATGAATTGATCACAAATTGATTAGGTATATACTAGTCAAAGCATAAACATTCTATGACAAAGAAAGAGGACATAATCATTTAAAATTTAGAATGAAAAAAGGTGACAACACTTAGCTTTTATAAAGTTTGCCATATCCCTAATCATTGCATAACCACAAGCATAGCCACGACTCCAATACCACTGCTACAAATGGGAGCGCAGAAAGCCCTGCAAATATCAAGAATAACATAATACAATCCAAAAAAATTGACAGATCTGCATACCCCACACATCCACAAGCAGGTAATCAAAGCTATACACAAACTGAGAGAGATAGATAGCGAGATAGAGCGAGAGAGCACGTGTAGGTGCACCTCCTAGAGCGGAGTGCTACACCGGGACAACGAGAGAGAGGAGAGGAGAGGAGAGAAGAAAGACACAAGCACTGGGTGCAATCTCCCCCCGTGCAAGAGTGAGCGTTTTCCTCTTGCACGTATTTACCTATAGATTTTTGAATGCTCAAAAATGAATACACATTATCCATCCGACATAAAGTGACTATAGCTCACAAAGAGCTCTTTTATAATACAATGATAATGAATATGTTGTTCTTCGCACATTCTATAGAGCAGCTATGCATTTTCCACCTGTTAGGTGCAATATATACGATTTACCATTTCCATTATAGTGGCTATGATCCCTTCTATATTCATCCTCTTTGTCATGGTCTCTTCATCTTTCATAGCTTCTGTCAAACTGATTATGTCTACCTCGATCTCCATCATCATGTCGTTCATATATACTACGATCTCCTTCATCATCTCTTCTATGACTTTTGCCCTCATGTCAACTATCATGCTCTCTCTCTCTCTCTTCAAATAAAATTTGATTGTAGGTTCACGGTCAACTTACATTCAAACAAAGACCACCATGGATGCATTCAATACACTATTGATAAGACAAAGAGAAGTTCCTTACACACAATTATGGTCTATTTCATATAACAAACCCCAAATCTATGTGTTCCATTGCATCAAAAGTAAATACATATGGGGGGGGGGGGGGGGGGGGGGGATACATCATGGGTGAGGTGGATGAAAGAAGGGCGGTGGGGGGGCCATATGCTCCGGGAGGAAACAAAGGTCGTGCCAACGGGGGCAGTGCACCAAATGGTAGGGGAACTCCTCCAAATGGCAAAGGGTACAAACTATATGTGGGGGGGGGGGGGGGTTGTAGGTAGTGAAAGAGGCAATGGATCAACTTCGGGTGGGGCCTCAGATGTAGAGGGAATGAATGCACTGGGAGATGGTCCAGTTGCACGCCATGCCAAAATTGGGGCCGTGAAAGTAGTATATGGAGCTTCTACTGCCCTGCCCTGACTGTTGAGTGGTGTCGGCAAAGGTGGCTCCAACAGATGAATCTGCTATGTCACCTGCTTTGGATGCTCAGTTACCTGAGCTCTGTCGCTCCTATGAAACATCAATGTCAAGCCTAAATTGGAAGGTAGGTGTTGAGCCGGCTCTAGACAAGCACTGAAATCTGACCAATCCTTCTCACAATTGATGCAATGCCTGCGTAGTAGTAAACATTGTGCTGCCAATGTCCCCACTCCTACAAAACAGTCCAACACAGCATCTCCCATGTTTGTAAAGGTACCTAGTAGCCATCTACAAAACAAAAAAATCTTTAGATTTGTTATACCTCTAATTTTATAGGAACATGAAGAAAAAACATCCAATAAGTTTCTAGCACTGGCAAACGCTGGACTCCTCTTAACACCTCTACGATAAGTACTGCCTATACGATCAAGTGTCCACTGTGTGGAATATGTACCTGGTAGCTTCTCCCACAACATGTCGTCATCTGCAAAGAAACCACGTACATTTGTTGCAATCTCTCCATCCGCTTGATCATACCTCGGAATCCGACACCCACCAGTTCAGGGGGTAAAAGAATGACTAGCAACAAAGTACCAACCTACAAATAAAATTAAAACGTTGATATTTTGAAATGTGAACATCAAAGATACTATTCAATATCAAAACAAAAAATAACATACCCCCTCTACATAGTCTTGAACAGTCGTGCAGCTAGACTCCGACAGCGGTATGTACAAATATCCTCAATAACTGGAAATGAGCTCCCTCTTCCTTCGAAGTGACAATGGATAGATGTTCTGCACGACATGTCACGACAACCATGCCATCAACCAAAAGAAATTTGGTTGCCAGAAGGAATGCAGTATCCACAAGATCACTATCCCATTGGTTCCATAAAGGAGCCCCACCCGCTAGCTGCATGTCACCTAGTGTGTAAGGGAAAGGCAATGTACATCAAACGTACACCAGCCAATCTCAACATGGGGTTCATCTGCCATGTTTCTACTAGAGAGCCCAAGAATCTACGTAGTGACTGCATAGAACTACGTGCAATCTTTGTTAGCACTAAATTGTGGATATAACTATGAAGGTAAATTAGCCTGGCTTACCTGTCATTGCACAACACATTTGGAATAGCTTTTGCCAAGCACTTGACACTAGCATGCACTACTAGGTGGTGTGGCTCTACATGCATATCTGTATGCTCAACATAAGATCAAATATATCTTTCAAGCAATGCTAAAGACAACAACACAACATTAACCATTTTCACGTACCTAGAGGGTTTTCTTTGGCCATGTCTGATAGGTCCTCTGTAGCCTCGCCATGTAATGGTGAACATGGAGGGGACCCTTGGATGCCCCTACTGGTCTCGGAGTGAAGGAAAGTGTCGGTACACTGTGGCTCATAGCATCAAGGCTCCCTCCAAAAAGGTTGTAGATGGCAACAAGGGAGTAAAATGGTACCTCACTAGACTACAAACCTCTCAACACAGCAACAAAGAGGGATCATTTTCCCCTCTCTTGTTTCTCTTTCCACGTTACTGGTCAGCCAATGGTGCTTACGGGGCTGATGTGGAGCGAATCTTTGGGTCTTTCTTTGAGGCCTGTTTCTTTGTTGTGTTTGAAGATAGTGCATCCTCTATCACAACGGCTTTCTTCCGTGAAGCAATATGCTCCGCTATTAATTAAAAAAGAACAGTTATTGTGCCCATGTCGTATTGCATGCCAAAGGTAAAATCTACATAGTATGATACCTATTTATAGCGCTTCTTCTTCGGGTGGGTACTCGTTGTCCGGGTAATCCAACCACCAAGGACACTTGAGCCACGCTCCCTTTGGCTGCAAGTCATCTATCCACACATCCGGATATAAGCCCGTCTCCTCTCTCTCCGACCTGCACCATGCATCACTGGGGTGCTCGGGAATGGGGAAGACAAGAGCATCTCTCGACAATCTACAAGACAGACCACAATGTTTTGAGCCACTGAGAACAAGATTAGTGTATCCTAAAAAATTCTTAATGTGTCAATCAAAGATGTCAAACCTGTCCAACATTCATCGTGCCATGCAAGCAAAGTGGGGTTGCTCTTCGAGATCTTGTGTGTACTTGATCCGTGCACTCCACTTCTTGAAGGCTTTGTCAAAGTGGTTCTGTCTGTATGTCTGTAATGTGTGTGCAAGTGTGCAACCATGCCTCTCTTCAGCCTTCTTGTGTTGAATATCAACGTGCTAATTCTCGTCCTCCGTTTTCTTGGCCATCTCAAGCACCCTCCTGCAGCAAATAATAGGTCACAAGTTAGATTACCAACAAATTGATTTGAGGACATAATTACTTGATCCAACCTTTCTAATTTCCACCAATACACGTGATATCCAAGCCACTGGATCCATGCCTTCTATGTCAACCCTATGCCCTTCTCTTTCAAGGATGCATCACCACCTTGGAGCAAATCATTAAGCGGCACTTCCTAGCAAAGAAAAAGCAAGACTTATTTTCATTGCGACATAATCAAAAGAGAAAGATATTGGATGATTTAAATGACATTTACTTACTCTTTTGGGCTAATGCGTGCATGCGCAACCTCTCCCACTCTGGAGGGTGTCATTTTGGTAGTCTTCTCGCCCCAACCTATAAATGATATAATTTTTGGAAAAAAACGTTGCCATTCTTTGGATTTGCAATGGCTGCTGTCTCAAGCCCTTTGCACGTGAAATATTTCTCTGTTTGAGATCGCACTAGAACGATGCTTTGCTCGTATGCCTCAGGTGCCAGCTCGTAGTCAAAACTTCCTTTTGATGGCAGCCCTTCCGTTTTACTACTATACATAGCATCGAACTCTTCCTATCATTTGCCAAGGGCACAATCAAAACACACATAATAAGATTTCTCAATCAAAACATATTCTCATTTAGCATTGGTTTCAAGCATACCTTCCGAATGAGTTACGCAAGAACAGCCATTGGCAATTTTAGCCACTTTGATTTTTTTGGACCCCTAAAATTCAAAGCCCTTTTCCTACCAAACACGCTCTTTTCGGAAATTTTTGCAGGAGTGAAGTAGGTTCCACCAACCCTAGCTTTCTCATCATGAATATATCGTGCGTAGTTATGTGAGGCACTGAAACCCTTGTGGCCCTGTTTAACACTCGAGTGTAATTCACATTGTCAAAAAAATAAGATGCATTTACATTCGCAAAAAAAGTTGGACCTACCTATTTATCATTCCCAAAACCAATAGAAACTCCGCTGTCTCATGGGGTTGAAAATCGACAAGAACGTACTCCACCTTTGGTGCCTTCTCAATTGGGATGTCGTTCTTGTTCATCCATCGCATCCATGCCTCCAATCTATGATTTCCATCCCAAACCACAAAGTACCTCTCGACCATGTGACTAAGCTCGGGGATTATATGAAGCTCCTCGTCCAAATCATATGACATTGCAAGATCTCTCGAAGTGTGACCACGACAAGAGAATTGCTTATGATCATCCCCAGGAATCCGTTCACTTAACAATAAATCTTGCCATGGTTGGTTGGTAGCTCTTGTTTGCAATGGACAGTTGCAAATCCACCACATGGTCATCATGCGTGCGGATGGCGGGGTTTGAAAGAAGTAGACATAGAGGCAAGTGTGGAAGTTTTCCATGGTAGGGAGCTCTATGAGAATCCACCCAGCCCAAAGAAATATGCTTGTTGACCACATTTTTAAACGCTTCATCTCTTACATCTTCAATTGTGGTAGCAGTTTCCACACGATGACTCAATCCTCCACTTGATTGTGTTGTTCCATCCACACCGGTTACGATGGACACAATCCGATCTTGAGAACTTAAGGTTTGAGATTGTTCACTCTTTTGAGTGCATCGCGGAGGGACTTCTTGTAACATAGTAACATAAACCTCATCCACGACACCATTATTTCTGGATTGATTTCTTGTTCTCATATTTGGGCTAAAGAATTAGAGAAAATAGATATAAGTATGGCTTATGAGAAATTATAGCTAAGAGCTTGAGAAAGAAAAGTGAGCAAAAAAGAAAAGTGATCAAAAGAGAACTTGAGAGAAATCTATGTAATATAAGAAAGTAGAGATGAGGAGAATTATAAGAAGCTAAGAGTTGAGAGAAATGAAGAAGAGCTTTTAAATGCTATTTATGAAGGTTTTAAAGTTTATTATTAAATTTATTTTTAATTGAGATGTGTGTGTGTGAGATAGGTGGGTGAGGATGTGTGTGTGTGCGTGCGTACGTGTGTGTGCATGTGTGTGTGCGTGTGTGTGTTGTGTGTGACACAACATGCACACATGCACACGCCAATGCATGTGTATGTGTGTGTCGGGCGCGGGCCACACGTTGCCACACGTGGACCTGCATGGCCCGGGCGTGCACTTAGCCCAAACGCGTGGTCAGTGGCCACTCAGTGGCATTCCACGTGACCACGGAGCGGCCACGCAGGCCTGCTTCTCACATGAGATTGTGTGAGTGTGTGTGTGATAATGACTTGAAAAACTAAGCCCCCTCTCTCTCTTGGTCGACCTTTTACTCATGCTGACACCCCGTTGGACCTCTCCCAGCTTAGCAATGAAAATTAAGCATCATAAGTGATAGCCTTCTGACATGTGTCCCCCTTTCCCCTTTTGTAAGAGCTTTAGGTAATCAATTAATGAAACTAAACTCTCATTGGACCCCTTTTTCTCCTGGCCAATAGGAATCAGGCAAGCCATTCGGCTGCTGAATGCTAATTGGACCCCTTGGGAGATTGTCCAATAGTCTTCTAAAGAGCTTAATTCTTATTGGCTCTTTTATTGAGTGTTTTCAAATTAATTAAACTAGATTTACTCTAACCTTATTCTTATTGGTCCACCTCCATGGCCATCCAATAGGATTTGAGTACACTTTGTGGGCATCTAGGCTAGGGAGCTGACATGTGTCCCTCATTCCCTTTGTGTAAAGGAAGCTTGTGAGTGTTTGTGTGGGTGTTTCTCTCTCATCCCCTACTTACAGGGCTCGTCCCCTCCTATGTAGGAACCTTTGAAGACTTTTTGTACACACAAAGCATCCAATCTAACTAAGCTTTGACCATTGGACACAACCTTTGAATTTCAGAACCTTAGCATTTTGGAAGTCTTAATGGGATGAACCTTAGGGTCTTTAAAGCCCATTGTTGCACATTTCTCTTTTGCAGATGGCTCCCCCTTTGGATCCTTATTTTCCCTCCTTTGGATCCCTACTATGGTCGGTTTGCCAGCTTAGCCAATATTCTAGCTTTTTCTCCCCTTGCACTTCCCCATATTAAATGATCAGTTTAACATGATAAAATCATTAAGGAGAATTAGATATTAGTTATTTTGACATTACCTCTCTCTTGAAATCATAGTCGTCCTTGATTATGGAATAGAGAAGATAAATCCTATTCATTAGTCCTTTTTCTAGCGGGTAGAGGATCCCTATCTTACCCTACGACATTGTTCCTGAATGGATGACTAATCCATTTGGCGCTTGAGAGCCTAAGCAGGCTTCCTCAAGCATGTCTGCACATTAGTCCTATCAATCTTCCTTAGTAGAGTGACAAGCTCTACTTGGTGTTTGGGAGACCTCGTCTCCGCAAACTCGATCTAAGCATGCATACTACTTAACATTTGTACAATAAAGAAAACGAGAGTCTTATAAGACAAAAACTTTTTTCATTTTAAACATTTGTACATTTGCTTACTCTAGGGAAGCATTGTAAGCATTGACAAGGTTTAGGTTATCCTTTAATTGTATGCCTTGCATCCATCTAGCATCTTCAAAAGGATAATTCTTAAACTTAATAAGATATCTTTGAATAGTCTTACCACCTCTTAATACCTTGTCTTCATGTGGGAGAATGGACTCGGGCTACAGCACCTCTTCTTAGTCCTCAATCTCCGGTGGGTCTTCAATAGTTGGTTCTTGAGGTGCTCTCCTTTGTAAGGCTTTAGTAGGCTCACATGGAAAGCAATGTATATGAGCCAATGGTAGGAAACCATGAGTTGATAGGCCATCTCATTGATTGGCCTAAGAATCTGGAAGGGACAATAGTACCGTTTTGCTAACTTAGCATAGTACTTTTGGTGTCCCGTAGGATTCTTGTCTGTCGTGTCCCTTAATCGAGCCTTGGAAAATTTAAGTAAGACCCAATCATTTTCTTTAAAGGCTTGGGCTCTTATGTGCTTATCAGTAGCAACCTTTTGCCTTTGCTGTGAGATAGAGATAGCATCCTTAATCTTTTGGAAAGATTCTTGTAGGTTCGGCTATACTCATCTGCAGCGAAGATCTTCCCGTGTACTTTGAGTAGCAGGAGACTTTTAATCTTCCTTCAATTACCTCGAAAGGTGCTTTTCCCGTGGAAGTATGTTCAGTGTTATTGTAAGCATACTCCACTAAGGGTAAGTACTTCTCCCATTGGGACCTTTGATCTACTTCCGTTACATAGGCTTTTAGTAGATCAAGAATTGTTAGGTTATCTATTTCACTTTGGCCATCCGTTTGCAGGTGATAGGCCGAAGAGAAATTTAGCCTTATCCCTAAATTCTCAAAGAGACCCTTCCAGAAAGTATTGGTCATTCTAGGATCTCTATCCGACACTATGGAGATTGGCAAGCCATGGTACTTGAAGATTTGTGAAATGAAGAGGGTTGCCATTTGATGGGCTTTGATAGTCTTTTTGACAGGTATAAAATGAGCTTGTTTACTAAACCTGTCTACTATCGTCCATATTCCCATATTGCCATGGATAGATTTAAGCAACTCAAAGATAAAATCCATGGATATGCTCTCCCATGGTGAATTAGGTATTGGCAAAGGTTGAATCAATCCAGGTTGTTTCCCTCTCAAACTTTGTCTTTTGGCATACCACACATTTAGAAACATACTCTTGTATGTTTGCCAATAGGAATCAAGCAAGCCATTGGGTTGTTGAATGCTCATTGGATCCCTTGGGAGACTGTCCAATAGTCTTCTCGAGAGCTTAATTCTTATTGGTTCTTTTATTAAGTGTTTTTAGATTAATTAAACTAGATTTATTCTAGCCTAATTCTCACTGGTCCACCTCCATGGCCATCCAATAGGATTTGAGTACACCTTGTGGGCATCTACGCTAGGGAGTTGACATGTGTCCCTCATTCCCTTTGTGTAAAAGAATCTTGTGTGTGTGTGTGTGTGTGTGTGTGTGTTTCTCTCTCATCCCCTACTTCCAAGGCTCGCCCCCTCCTATGTAGGAACCTTTGAAGACCTTTTGTACACACACAAAGCATCCAATGTAGCTAAGCTTTGACCATTGGACACAACCTTTGAATTTTGGAACCTTAGCATTTTGGAAGTCTTAATGGGCTGAAACTTAGGGTCTCTAAAGCCCATTGTTACACATTTCTCTTCAGATGCCCCTCTGGGTACGTTTCCTTTCTTACCTCTCCTCATCAAGTAAGACTCATCACTCAACTGAACATGACACCCATGATCTCTAAGCTGCAAGATGGAGATCAAACTCCTACAAGCATCATGAACATACTGAACATCACAAGAACACTCCAACTGGAAAAGTGCAAATGAATTTCACCCACACCATAAACACCAACCACTCTCTACGAGGAGTAACATGGCATAAAGCACTATTGTCTATCTGTCAATCATGAGACAAAGTCCATGCATGTCTAGGTGAACCTACAGAAGTACAAGTGTCTACCACACTCGTACTCACACCAACAACAAATGGAAAATTCCGCTTCCTTTAATGCCTAAAACAGCGTCTCCTCATGTGCCCCGGTCTGCCACAATGCCAACAAACCACATGTTTGCGCCTCTGAGATTTGCCTGATACACCAACCTATGTATCCATTGACGAACTATCATTGCAAGATGCCATAACTGAGCACAAAATGATTTTATAAATCAACCCACACAAAGTGAAAATGCATTGTCTACAACTGCATAACCACTCAACATAATGCAAAAGAAATCTAGTTGAAAACACCTGGCACCAAAACTATGGCAAACATTTCATAAAGCGCATAACCCTCTGCCAAAACCAAGAACCAATCTTGCATAGTAGTGACCACATGCAATGAGGGCGCAAGAGAAATGACCATCTGCATAGGTATAAGCCAAAATGAGACTAAAACAACTCTCTAGCACCTATCACAATACACATAGAACATGGCAAAAATTCGATAGAGTCTCCTCTATAATTGGAGTAAAATCTCAATGCAAATCTCAACCATAAAACCACATCCAAGATGCCAACGTGGGAGAAGCTCTTGACCACTACAAACTGACAAAAATATGTCAACCAAAAGTATGGCAAAGTGGGAGTAAACCTCGACCACTATAGTCTCCCAAAGATGACTCTAAACCATAAACCATAACACTACTCAATGCCGATGAGTAGAAATGCCAAAATGGCTCCACATTTTCACATACAATGGCAATCCACCTTCAAGGTACATCAATGGAGAGATTGTGCATAAACAAGTGCCAAAAAAATTGCAATTTGATCAATACAAAAACAATGCTCTCAAGAGAGCTCACCGACACTCAATAGTGCTCCTCAAAATGCATGTATAATGGGCATCAACCATGTGCCATAACCATATGCAAAACCATTCGCAAAGACCATGAATCCAAGCACAAAATCATTGCCAAAGTATCATGTGAAAACCTGTGAAAGAAGCTCTACCTATGTGCTCCAAAAACCGTGTCTCTCAAGAGACCGCTTCGATGCTGTGTAAATTCCTCCGTACTTTGCTGCCCAAATCTACCAAAGACCCGCAAACCACAAGCTCTGCACAAACTGAAATTGCATCTTTAACTCAAAATTTATGCACCCAACTTGGAGCACCTACCGTGCTTCCAAAATTGCATCAACCTCGCACATTATGTGAAACAAAAAACATGTATTTTTGTATACAGTCAGTCGGAGCTAAATATCAGCAAAACGGTGAGGAATTTGCATAAAGTTTCTTCTGCAAAGTTGTAGACCACGTCAAAACGAATGGGCATCACAAGAAAAATATTCAGATTTGAATTTTACAAGCAAAAAAACAAATTTGAAAATAGTGCTGCTGCATACACAATTTTTAGGGCAGCACCTTCATCTACACACAAAGCTTCCACAAGAGCATACATCTCTCTCAACTGAGCTCACAAGCTCCCATTGCATTCTTGCAAAGCTTTCAAGCGTTCTTGATCTCTTCGCTTCCGAGAGCAAGCGAGCTATCACCTTGAAGATCTGAAAGCCGTCGTGCTCCCCGCCCTCTCCAAGCCATAGCTCTCATACCAATTGTGAGGTGCGAATGCGGTGCGTGTGCAGAGAGTGAGAAGGAGAGAGAAAAAGAACACATGATGTGTGTGGAGTATCTCAACACTATATGTGTGTTAGAGAGCCCCTTATTCTTCTATCTAGTAAAGAATCAGGTGTGTACAAGCAATGGGCGATCGGACGTCTCTGACATGTCCCACCGAGGTAAGAGGCACAATGCCTTTACTCCAACATTTTTCTCGACACGTATGGTTCATTGGGCATTTTGAGTAGCCAAAGAATGGCGTGTTCACAATATCAAGCAAAAATGATTTGCTTCAAAAACACTTGTCATGGAGGTGGAAGGAAAAGTAGCAATGCTTTGCATGAGATGTTCAATCGGTTCCATAAAATTTTAGCTGGAAGAGAGAGGAAGAATACTCGAGTCAAAAGTACTCTTAGATGCAAGATCAAAAATGTGATTAATGTGAGGCAATTACAATTGTATCATGCCTTAGGTGCCAGAGAATGTATTTGACAGTGGCTAGAAACTAGGTGATAAAATAATCGACGTTGGGTAAAAACTGTCAATTTTTTGCCAAATTCACCATTTTTTTTGTAAATGTGTATAGTAAAGTCAAGCAATTTTTTTGCAACACAATCGGTATTTTCATGATCAAATTTTCAAAAAATTTGGGAGTTTTTATAGGGTTTTTCATTGTTTTTAAAATTTTAAGTACTACATAAATCAAAACTCATAACTTGAAGCTCACTTCTCAATCACACATTCTAAGAGATCCTCAAGCAAGCATGAGCACACACTCATATCTTGCATACCATGGACAACACGTAGCACAAAACGTAACCCTCAGTTCATGCGAGATCCATTGCATTGAATCTACAACTTTGCCCAAATGTGGAGATCACACAACCTCCATCAATGGTGGCCCAATCTCCACAACGTGATCCTAAAGACCCATAACCTCCATAACCATTCAATATGGAGGATCAAAAAACCATGAATCATGTGTTTAATGATCTTCCACCTTTAAACCATGCCACTTGCACACCTTTGTCAGATCCGCTCCCCCTTTCTACTCTACAAATGGAAGGAAGATTGAAGGACAAAAGAAGGACCTCCAAAGCAGAATATCAGGGCTCTCTTCTTAATGTAAAAGTATAGCGTGCTGACCCATAGCCTGCAACTCAAGATACGGTGTAGGTTACACCACACAAGTTTGGCCCATGCATAAAGCAAAGCGTTAGGAACGTCATACCAGGTGACCCTAAATCAAAAGCACGAGAGGCCAAGAAAATCAAGAGAGTCGAGGAGAAACGGAGGAAAAATGAGGTAGAGAAAGCAGTTTTGAAGAAGATGGAGGAGAAGCAAAGAGAGAGGGAGAAGGAGTAGGCAACAACAGAGGCCGAGAGTGCCTACCTTGCCAATTTACAAGCAAGAGCAGAGGTGGAGAAGAAGGTAGAAGAGAATAGAGCACAAGCTACCCAAAGAGGTGTTGTTAAGATCTCAAATCCCACCAAGTTTCCAAAACATGCAAAGAAATGCACAAAGAAGAAAAAGTTCAAGTTGACAGTGGAAGAACAGGAAGAACAAGTAAAGCAGGAAACAATACAAAAATGAACCTCCTCAATGGGTCCAATAGCCAGCTACACCATCACCATCGACAACACAAAATAAACAAATAATGGATCTTAAAGAGATTATAAAAGATTAGAAGAGGAGTGAACCCATCATCCCTTAAGCAGCCTTCTCTCAAGTGGTTAAGTAGCGTTCATAAGATATACTAGTATTGCTCTTTCAAAATGGCATTTCCTGTATGGTGCATGCCAAGAGAGTCGCTTTAAAGAACACCAATTTAGCCCTAACCATCAATTTAAGAATTATGGTTGCCTCTTTAAAAATTAGAATCTCCCCTTGTAATCACTCTTTTGAGAGTTGTAATATTTTCATAGAATATCAATGACTTGACTTGTCTCATTTGTCACAATTGTACAATCGTTTGTTTAGAATTGTGAATTATTTGTCATTGTGCATTTCAAGTTGTTTAATCTAAGTGATGCACTGTAGTGTGCATTATTTCCAGCCACAAGCGTGATTGCAACGGTTCCTAAAGTAGCTATTGTGTGCTAGTGGGTGACTGTCGGGTAATTTTTCCTTGACATGGGGCAACAAGGGATTGAGGGCACCCCGTAGCACTCAATAAGACTGAGCGGGGCAAAAAAGCCCCTATACAACAATTTTTTCGTTGAGACGGGGCCACAAGGGGGACGGGTGAAGCACCAAGGGTGGATCGTGATGCCTTACGGGAAAACCCTATGCAGCAGGACCGAGGGTGAGTTGCAATGGCCGACGGGATTGAGCAAGGAAAAAAACCCGCATGGCTCAGCCCCACTAGATGACATGGCATGCCCTTAGCTCATTGTATGCTTTGCTCACCCCCTGGCCCCGTTTCGATGAAAAATTTATCAACGATGGCCCATTGGCATTCAAACTATGACCCTACGATCGGGAGCTACTTTGGAAGCTCTTTCGACCACTCATGGCCGGAAATAATGCACACTACAACATTTAAATTAAACAACTTGAAATGCACAATCACAAATAACTCACAATTTTAAACAAACAATTTTACAATTGCAACAAATGAGAGAAGTCGAGTCATTGATATTATACGAAAATATTGCAACTTTGAAAAGAATTATTACAAGGGGAGATTCTCAATTTTCAAGAGGCAACCTTCATTTCTTAAATCGATGGAAAGGGATAAATCAGTACTCTTTAAAGTGACCCTCCTGGTATGCACCATACATGAAATGCCATTTTGGGCTAACGATACTAGTATATCTTCTAAAGCATCCTATAAAGCCATTAGGGGAGGGCATTGTATTCTCGTAACTAAATCACTGTACTCCTCCATTATTTCCCTAACCACTCTAAAGAAGGCCGCTTTAGGGAGGATGTGCTCAATGCCTTTCTGGTATTTTCTAATCTCTCTAAGAGCCACTACTCCTAGCCTCCATCTTCATTTCTTTTGTGTTGTTGTTGTTGGTGGTGGAGATGGATGTCAGGCCCATTGAGGAGATTCATTTTTGTACTTTTTCCTCCTATCAATGGCTTTTACAATATCTTCAAGATTTGTCACCCCTTGATCTAAGATTAGGGTGCAATGTGATATGATTGATCCAAGGTAGAAAATCATTTAGGTTTAAGAATTTTTTACCTCAATATCCTTGTCTATTTCTTTGAGAGTTTTTCTTGTAAAGGTCGATGGCTGGAACAACTCTCCACCCATTGGAATCAATGGTTTATGTGGATAGAAAGATTTTGGGTACACTCTTACAAAAGCAAGCACAAGATTTTATTTTCACCAGGTGCCTGCCATTGTTTGCACCAAATTCTACTCATTTTCATTGGGAAGGTAGGAGAGATTTTTTGAGAGACCTTGGTCTTCAAAGTCGTGTTGGCACTCTCTCCTTTCCACTTGGATCCATCCACATAGAAAGTGAGCACCAAGAGCGACTCGTCCTTCTAAGTCCAAGTGTCTTTGCAATGTTGTTGAGATAAAGAAATTCACGACCCTCCACCACCATTGCATGCAAACTAAGTAATTGGAAGTCGTGGACTTCCACCAATATTTCATCTCCCTCTATCATCGGATCTTCCTCCTCGGCAGAGCTGGGGCTCTTGTAAGAGAATGAGTGCCATGGGTGCTTCCATCTGACATATTCATATGCCTCTTCCACAATGGTTACAAGATCATTTTTGCTAGCCTTTTCTTTTGATTTTTCCTTGTCATTGCCCTCAAGCACAAGCAAATCCAAAATGATGCCCCAAATTATGAATTGGGTACCTATACACCCTATACCCAAGTCTGTGAAGTCATCCTCATTCTCTGTCTTGTACTATCATTCAATGAGACCTTTGATGGACCTCAAAGGACAAAACCAAACGTTCTTGTCGGCCACGTGGAGGAGTTTGAGAAAATCTACTGGCAACCACACCGTGTCAGGCCCCTCATATATTATTGCATATTTGGCCATGTGCTTCTCCATGTAGTCAAGAAAGTTTTGGAAGGCCTCTGCATGCAAGTTGGTTGTGGCCTCCATGTCGATAGAGCCCTCAAACAAAGTCACAAGATCATATGCTCGATCTGCAAGGCCAATGTCATAATAATCAGTATCTGATTCTCCTAAATGATTTTCTCATGTTAAACTGATCATTTAATATGGGGAAGTACCAGGGGAGAAAAAGCTAGAATATTGGTTAAGCTAGCAGATTGGGCCACAATAGGGATCCAAAGGAGGGAAAATAGGAATCCAAAGGGGGGGGCATCTGCACAAGACCAATGTGTGTGTGTGTGTGCAACAATGGACTTAAAAGACCCTAAGGTTCAGCCCATTAAGACTTCCAAAATGCTAAGGTTCCAAAAATCAAAGGTTGTGTCCAAAGGCCAAACACTAGGGAAATTGAATGCTTAGTGTGTGTCACAAAAAGTCTTTGTCAATCCCTACATAGGAGGGGGAGAGCCTTGCAAGTAGGGGATGAGAGAGAAACTCTCTCTCACACACACACAAGCTCCCTTTACACAAAGGGAATGAGGGACATGTGTCAGCTCCCTAGCGCAGATACCCACAAGGTGTACCCAATTCCTATTGGATGGCCTTGGAGGTGGACCAATGAGAATTAGTCTAGAGTAAATCTAGTTTAATTAATTTAAAAACACTCAATAAAGGAACCAATAATAATTAAGCTCTCTAGAAGACTATTGGATAGTCTCCCAAGGGGACCAATGAGCATTTAGCAGCCCAATGGCTTGCTTGATTCCTATTGGCCAGAAGGCAAAGGGGTCCAATGAGAGTTTAGTTGAATTAAATAATTACCTCAATCTCTCACAAAAGGGGAAAGGGGGACACGTGTCAGAAGGCTATCACGTATGCTGCTTAAGGTAAGCCTGGGGAGGTCCAATAGGATGCTAGCAAGAGCAAATAGCAAGAGGGGTCGACCAAGAGAGAGAGGGGGCTGATTTTTGCAAGGCATTATCACACACACACTCACACAATCTCATGTATGAAGTAAAGAAGACTCTCTCTCCTTCTCAAGCTTTAATGGAAAGCTTATCACCTACTCCAAGCTTGTGAGAAGGAAGGCCTACACCAACAACTCTTGGCTTTGTGATGCAAATCCAACCAAGAGCCAAGCTTCAATGCATGCTCATCTCCTCTACCATGCTAATTACTAAGCTAATCTATGCTAATATGAGTGATTATGTGAGGAGATGTACATCTTTCTCGTAAGAATACTCCTTCTTCCTCTCAATCTACTCTCATACCCTGCTAGCTCTCACCATCTTCGAAGGTGTGTGAGGTCTTGGGTCTGAGATCGTGAGGGAATTGATGTTGTGTTTGATAGGTGTTTTTCTTGATGCATGAAGTTTCCATATTCATTGCACTAGCTAGTACTGAAGGAACACAAAGAATTGTATTGTAAAATGTCTCTCTTGATGGGAGAAACCATAATACAAAGCCTTTTGGAGGGGGGACCGGCTCCATGAAAATCCGGTCCTCAACTATTGTGAATTGCTTAATTTCTCTCTCTTTTGAAGTATTGTTCATGATATCTAACTAGGTGTTATGCTTTTTGTTGCTCTCTCCACCCAAGCACTCTTGTTATTCTCATTAGGAAGCTATTCTAATGAAATGCTCACTGTGTTCATGCTATTTTCCACTACACACAAGTTACTAGACCGTTAAATGTTACATTGGTATCAGAGCACAAGGTTTCTCTTTTCTTGCTCAAGAAGGGAGGTCCTCAAGCTAGCTATAAATGGTTGGTACTATTAATTGCATATGAGTAAGTAGAATACGTTTTTTTGAGCCTTGCAGTGCGCCTGCCTTTGTGGAGTTAACGGGGCATCACCGTCGGGAGCTATGGTCTTAATTGTGGAGTCCTACGGGGCTTGCCTACGGCTTACGGCTTAGCCACTATTGAGCTATTAGAAGCTTGATAGGAGCCAGTGTTGTTTTGGTGTTGAACGACCCTCTCTTCTATTCCTTACAATTAATGGTATTCGAGCCACGGGTACAGTAGCTTGAGTGATTTTTCTAAAGGGGTAAAGAGGAGTAGCAACTAGGGCTTGAAGTACCAAAGTACACCTAAAAAGTTTACACCTTAAAGTTGTTAGAATGGCTGACAATAGTAAAGAGAGTGAAATTAATGTTGATAACTTTGATTTTGCTAATGAGAAAGCTACTAATGATGCCCCGATGCTTGTTAACTATCTTGTTTCTAGGCTTCAACAAGCCATGGGCAATCCATCCCTCCAAAGTAAAGTGCAACGGCAGCTTTGTGCTCATGGGATTCTCCAAGCTTCCCACCATGGCAGGAGAACACCTAGGAAGCCTCCTTGTGAGACTTCCAAAAGAGGTCTCTCTCCGATTCGAAAAGAAGAAGAGGATCCCTATGAAGGGCTCAGAAATTTTTTCCTTGATGACGCATCTCCTTCTCAAAGGAGAATTCAAGAGCCTCCACCAAAGGAACAAGAAATAAGTGATTCTCCCACCACCTCGGCGGAGATGGCTCCACAAAGAGGGTGGGCTAAACGCTCTCCATCACCTCCAAAACGAAGAAGACCATCGCATACTTCTCCACACCATACTTCAAAGAGGGATGAAAAAAAGCAAGAGAAGAAAAAGTCAAGAAAGAGGACACCCTCTTCTCCATCTTCTTCATCCTCTACCTCTTATGAAAGTGATGGTGAAGACAAAGAAGATCAAGAAAAGAAAAAGGTGAGAAAGAGGTCACCCTCTTCTCCATCTTCCTCAACTTTTGTCAATTGCTTAATTTCTCTTTTTTGAAGTATTTTTCATGCTATCTAACTAGGTGTTATGCTTTTTGTTGCTCTCTCCACCCAAGAACTCTTGTTATTCTCATTAGGAAGCTAGTCTAATGAAATGCTCACTATGTTCATGCTATTTTCCGCTACACACAAGTTACTAGACCATTAAATGGTACATTGGTATCAGAGAGAGATAATGTCATAATAATCAATATCTAATTCTCCTAAATGATTTTCTCATGTTAAACTGATCATTTGATATGCGGAAGTACCAAGGGAGAAAAAGCTAGAATATTGGTTAAGCTAGCAGACCGGGCCACAGTAGGGATCCAAGGAGGGAAAATAGGGATCCAAAGGGCGGGGGCATCTGTAAAAGATCAATGTGCAACAATGGGCTTAAAAGACCCTAAGGTTCAGCCCATTAAGACTTCCAAAATGCTAAGGTTCCAAAATTCAAAGGTTGTGTCCAAAGGCCAAACACTAGGGAAATTGGATGCTTAGTGTGTGTCACAAAAAGTCTTTGTCAATCCCTACATAGGAGGGGGCAGCCTTGCAAGTAGGGGATGAGAGAGAAACTCACATACACACACAAGCTCCCTTTACACAAAGGGAATGAGGGACAAATGTCAACTCCCTAGCCCAGATGCCCACAAGGTGTACCCAATTCCTATTGGATGGCCTTGGAGGTGTACCAATGAGAATTAGGCTAGAGAAATATAGTTTAAATTTAACAACACTTATAAAAGAACCAATAAGAATTAAGCTCTCTAGAAGATTATTGGACAGTCTCCCAAGGGGACCAATGAGCATTCAGCAGCCCAATGGCTTGCCTGATTCCTATTGGCCAGGAGGCAAAGGGGTCCAATGAGAGTTTAGTTGAATTAAATAATTACCTAAAGCTCTCACAAAAGGGAAAAGGGGGACACATGTCAGAAGGCTATCACTTATGTTGCTTAATTAACATTGGGTAAGCATGGGGAGGTCCAATAGGATGCTAGCAAGAGCAAATAGCAAGAGGGGTCGACCAAGAGAGAGAGGGGGCTGATTTTTGCAAGGCATTATCACACACACACACACACACACACACACACACACACAATCTCATGTGTGAAGTAAAGAAGACTCTCTCTCCTTCTCAAGCTTTAATGGAAAGCTTATCACCTACTCCAAGCTTGTGAGAAGGAAGGCCTACACCAACAACTCTTGGCTTTGTGATGCAAATCCAACCAAGAGCCAAGCTTCAATGCATGCTCATCTCCTCTACCATGATAATTAATAAGCTAAGCTATGCTAGTATGAGTGATTATGTGAGGAGATGTACATCTTTCTCGTAAGAATACTCCTTCTTCCTCTCAATCTACTCTCATACCCCGCTAGCTCTCACCATCTGTAAGGTCTCTGACCCCAACCAAAAAGAGCACCCTTGTACCATGAAATGATCATAATGGAAAAAAGTTACTATTTTTAGCAGTTTTCCGAATTCTGTCAGTGCCATGATGTTTAAAATGTCATAAAGCTTCGAAATGTGAATTAAAATAATTTTTGTGAAAATTTTCTAAAAATAGTAATTTTTTGGTCACCCGAACCGTCCAGTCTCGACCATCTCGAAAATCTGCACCCGTACCCCGAATTTGAAAAAAATGCATTTTCGGACCCCGGGGGCTGCTAAATATGGCAGGTACTCGGGCCAGTACGCCTTAGTTAGAGCTTTCTATATCAATTTTCGGCATCAAATTCCGAATCGTATGACCCGTTTTTGCCTAGAACCAATTTTCCTAAAAATTGTCCGGGGAGGTATATCAATTTTCAGCATCAAATTCCGACTCGTATGACCCGTTTTTGCCTAGAACCAATTTTCCTAAAAATTGTCCGAGGAGGTACCGGGGGCAGGTTCCAGCCCACTCCAGATCAGCTATAGCAGCTAGGGGGCGCCCTCTTGCTTTGTGGGAGTCTTGGGGAAGCTGCCAAGCCTGCAACTCAGTGTGAGAGTCAGTTTACTGAGCCAACTGGACACTCGGTGGGTAGGCAACTGGACTTGCCATGCTTAACTGGAGAAGCTCCCAGATGCATTTAGCAACCCAGATTGATTTTCAGCTTGAGGAGGCCTATTTAAAGACCTGCACACACACACACACACATATATGCTCACACACACAGTGCACACACACACACCTACACACACTCTGGGAAGGTGCTGCCGGAACACACACCTTTTGAAGGAGAAGCAAGGAGGGAGGTGCTGTCGAATTCTTGCCTCAAGAAGCTCGATTAGATCAGAGAATCGAGAGGATTATCAGCCCTTAATCACGGTAACCACGGTTTAATTAATGCTTTCTGCAAATCCTTTTCATTATCGCCTAAATTTCTCGTCTATTATGCTTATTCCTAGTCGTAATTCTCTATAATTACTCTCTAAATTCTCATTAACCATATTCTATTATGTAATCATCATCCCATAGCTGAATTATCAGCCATTCATCACTCTCAATTAATGATTAGAGAATAATTACCAGAATTTTCTCTCTCTAGGCAGTATAGTAATTAATCGGTAAGCTAGTAATTGTGTAGATTGATGAGAACCACTCTTTCTATCACGCATTAATATTGTAGCTAATTTAGAGTCATCTCTGTTATGCATTAAGATATAATTAAGGTAAGATTAATCTGTCATTAAGTCTCCAAGAGATGCTTTTTCTCACACCTATGCATGCGGTGACTCTGCACCCTCTAATTGCTAGGAAAGAGATTAATCATACTTAATTCATCTCTCTGATAATTTCATTAGTGAAATCCTATTATTCTTAATCATGTAAGCTGAGTAATTACCTTTAGAGCCGGTTCCCATAGGATTATGTGCCATCCTTAATGATTGCTTTATGAAAAATCTAGATCTATCATATAGGAGGGATTAATTAATGTCACTAATCTACCCATTGGACTGTTATGATGCTTGCGAATCTTAGCTCTTTCTCCAAGCTAATCATTTAAAGTAGTGAGAAATGGCCCTGGTTAAGAGGACTCGCTTCGGTGGTGCCCACGATCGCGAGGCAGGAACGAGCAATGTCAACGGGAAGGGGAAGGCTCCCATGGAGGAACAAATACCGGCCATCTCACGGGCCATCGATGAAGAAGGGGAAGAGGTAGATCATATTTTTATTCAAGTTGTTTAAACTAACATTACATACGCTAGTTAGGAATTCTCATATCCCCAAACATGTTGGAAAAATCCAACGAAAACCGCGGCATTGAAAGCATTGTACATTAAGTTCTAAAGTAGGAAGGAAATGATTGATGGGAATGCTATTTGCAATAGGAAAGAATGTCTGCTAGGGAAAATTTAGCTCGGCATGTTCATTCTATTTCCAATGTTGAATTAGTCATGAACCCCCTCCTGATCACAGGGGCAGAGTTCCTGGTTAAGGGCTCTTGAATCCACGACTGCTGGTTAAGCGATGGATACCCATGACTGCTGGTTAAGCGGTGGGAACCCACGTCTTGCTTTCTATACGGTGGGAATGTCCATGTCGTGCTTTCTATGCGGTGGACATACCTAGTTGTATGGGCAGCTAGGCGACAACGGGAGGAGTGAACTCTCGCTGGAGGGGGGATGTTGTACCTCCAGAACATTGGAACTTTTATGAATAAGTTTGAGTAGAATTTTTACTAGAATTCTGTCTTGGTGTTGTTTGCAATACTGGTTGAAGGGCTATTTTAACGAACCATGTGATTTGGAATTAAACAAGGAATATCTATGTTGAACAACCTTCGTGGTAGTAATTAGGTCACACGAGGAAGTGTGAGTGTGGGGGTGGAAAGTGGGGGCTTGGCTTGGGTTGCCAATGCCTACGAGATGGGTGGTCCCGATTGGTCAGGAACTCTCTGTCCCCATAGTGCTTACTCGATATTAGTATTACTCATTGCCCCTAGAGCGGCGAATCCTCGAGAGTACGTGCCTCTGAAACATGGGGAAAAAGGCACTCGGGGTTTCTCTCCTCTTGGAAGGTGGGTCTTAGGATTGCTAGATAGTTCGAGTACACTTCCCCTGCGAGGTGGAGCTAGATCTCCCTGCTAGTAGACTCAAACTCGACTCACTTTGTGATGAGAGATCGTCCGCTAGTCGAATCCTGAACCATTTTGTTTGCTTCCGCAATAGATCTAGTGGCCACCGGGTTCACCATCAGATCCGCCATTGGAAACGGCGGGGTGGGGACCTCACACCATCTTTGAAGGTGTGTGAGGTTTTGGGTCTGAGACCGTGAGGGAATTGATGTTGTGCTTGACAAGTGTTTTGCTTAGTGCATGAAGTTTCCATCTTCATTGCACTAGCTAGTATTGAAGGAACACAAAGAATTGTATTGTAAAATGTCTCTCTTGATGGGAGAAACCATAATACAAAGACTTTTGGAGGGGGGACCGGCTCCATGCAAATCCGATCCTCAACTGTTGTCAATTGCTTAATTTCTCTCTGTTTTGAAGTATTGTTCGTGCTATCTAACTAGGTGTTATGCTTTTTGTTTCTCTCTCCACCCAAGCACTCTTGTTGATCCTAATGAAATGCTCAATATGTTCATGCTATTTTCTACTACACACAAGTTACTAGACCATTAAATGTTACAGCCAACCTTTTCAAGCTGTGCAAGGCGTGCATCATACGATGTTGCCATGGGTTTGTGCGCGAGGAAGATGCAAAGAGAGCTTAGAGCTAGAGGTTTGTGAAAGTGAGCAATGAACTTTAAAAACTATAAAGTGACTTATACACTTTAAGAAATATTTTTTTTAAAACCATAAATTATAATTAAAAAGTATATAAAGAAAAAATTATTGCGATAAAACAACATAAGACACCATCTGAAGTAGTTAACATTCCAATCAATCAAGCTGAATATTTTCGCTCAAAAACTTGTTAGAAAAATAAATTGCTTAAGGAAAATTTAAAAATGAAAAAATGTGCACAAAGATGAAATACAAAACACCATATTCATTAAAAAGAGAAAAATTCACATTAGTTATAAGCTTTTATAGTAATACATTGCAGGAACACAATGTCCTCTCACAAACAAAGCTTTTTTCTTTTCTAGACCGAACAATTTTGTCATTGATAACAAAGAGGTACAACTTGGGAAATGTATATCTTAGATTGGGATACTCAGGAAGATAGCCAAAGTGCCAGTCATTATTTAGACATATTGTTTTCTTCCCGCCTTTCCCTTTGAATGGCCACAAAATTTCCCTTGTAATCTTCTTCTCCTACCTGCAACCTCCACTTCTTCTTGCTTATTGTATAGCCGCAACTAGCTATTCCCAAACCGACCCATATGAGCTTTATAACTCATCAAGATTTAGAAATTCAAACCTTCTTCTTTGTGTTTCAATTTTGGGATTCAAAAATCTCCTTGTTTTTTTGTGAGTCGGTTTCTCCAATTTGATTGGATTGCATGCCATAGATTTAAGGGATTTTTATTTTTTTTGTTTGCAATTCCTTAATAGATCATGCAAAGCAGCTTAATTCATGAAGACAATTACCATAATTACCTTTTTTGATTTTGAAGCGTTGTTGAGATTTATTTTCATGATCTTTGCTCCAATTCTATGTTTCTTTAATCGAAACTTGCATTAGCAATTTTAAATTTACCTTGGCCTTTGTTTTGCTAACATCACGGTTGTTGATCGTGGTTGCATGTCTATAAAGATACTAATTGTCAACCAAAACTTTCACTCTGAGACCAGTATTACAAAAACAAAGGATTGTGCTGAAAGGGCTTGCTTGAGCACAAAAAAATTCCCTCTTCCCAACAACCCATGTGCATGAAGGAGCTCATGAGTATTAGGGAGATAATAAGAGATGAGAGAGAGATAAAGAGTGAAGCAAATACATAAACATAGACATGTACGCAAACCCATTATAGTCTTCCCAAAGGAGAAGTACACAAAGTAGCAAGGAGGAGACTCGAGGTGTAAGGGGAGACAAACTTTGCAAAAGTTTTCGAGGTCCTAAAAGTCAGCCGTCACACCTTGTTCAAGGCAAAATCATGCCGGGAGAAGCCTGGCATTGATGCTCAATTATTTTCCTTGGCTGCATGTCACAAGCAACACCGTCATAGCCCTATCAGATATGAAATCAAAGAATTGGTCTACACCTTTTGGAGAGAGGAGACTCATGTTTCACCCAACAATAAGAATGTTTGTCGAAAGCGAGTGGGGAGGAAAAGCTACATAAAACACCCTGTGCACCTCCTAGACAAGCCTCAGGTGATCAATCAAATACTTGTTCCATAACTTATTGCATTCTATATATTGCATGTATAATAATTGTTATCATGCTCAGTATGCTCAGTAGCATTCTGAGTATGCTGTTTGATACAAGGTTTATGCCAGTTAGCATTATTACTATGTTGGGTATGTTGTTTAGCTTTATGTCATGCTAGTTACTATGTTGGGTATGTTGTTTAGATTTATGGCATGCTAGTTACTATGTTCGGTATGTTGTTTAGCTTTATGGCATGCTAGTTACTATGTTGGGTATTTTGTTTAGCTTTATGGCATGCTAGTTACTATGTTAGGTATGTTGTTTAGCTTTATGGCATGCTAGTTACTATGTTGGGTATGTTGTTTAGCTTTATGGCATGCTAGTTAGCATGCCTAGTGATCTTACAGAATTTTCTAGTTAGCACAATATTCATGGTTTAGCTTTATGAGTATGCTAGTTAGCATACCTGGTGATCTTACAGAGTCTGCTAGTTAGCACAATATTCAGGGTAGATTTATGAGTATGCTAGTTACCATACCTAGTGATCTTATAGAGTATGCTGGTTAGCACAATATTCAGGGTTTAGCATTAATAATATGCTAGTTAGCATGCCTAGTGATCTTACAGAGTATGATGGTTAGCACAACATTCAGAGTTTAGAATTATATGAGTATGCTGATTAGCATGCCTAGTGATCTTACAGAGTATGCTGGTTAACACAAAATTCAGGATTTAGCATTATGAGTATGCTAGTTAGCATGGCTAGTGATCCTACAGAGTATGCTGGCTAGCACAATATTCAGGGTTTAGCATTATGTGTATGCTAGTTAACATGTCTTGTGATCTTACGAAGTATGCTGGTTAGCACAATATTCAAGGGCTTAGCATTATGAGTATGCTAGTTAGCATGCCTAGTGATCTTATAGAGTATGCTGGTTAGCATAACATTTAGGGATTAGCATTATGAATATGCTAGTTATCATACCTAGTGATCTTACAGTGTAGCTGGTTAGCATAATATGTATGCTACTTTAACACACCTTTATGTTGTACCTATTATGAAAACTAGCATGCGCAAAATGTTGTTGGAGGTAATGAGTATGCTACCTCCTATTTGTAGTATGCTAACTAGCAAGATGGTCAAGATGGTTAGCACAATATATGCTAGTTAGCATAACTAGAATACTAAACGTCATACTGGGTATGCTCAACTGCATAAGTGGTATGCTAACTCGCACACCTGTTACTCATGTGTTAACATTTAGGATATGCTGGATAGAATCCAATCCATGCTAGTTAGCACAGCCAAAACACTGTCGATGCTAGTCAGAATACCTCATATGCCAAACTACACACTAATCATTCTTGTTAGCACAGCTAGTATGCTAATAGCATTCATGGTATGTAAAGATATCCTACCATGTTGTTGTGTAAGGAAAATTAGAATTTTGTTTTTGCTAACTAGCATACACAATATGCTGAGCATCCAAGTCTTTGACAGTGCCCATAATAAAGTGTTGAGTAGGGATTTGGTCCCCTCTTGTATGAGTTGCAAGGCCTCTTAGATGGAAGATCTCCTACCATGTTTGTTGTGTAATGAACATCAAAATTGTGTTTATGCTAACTAGCATACACAGATTGCCAACTAGCATAAACAGATTACTAACTAGCATCCTGCTGTATTTATGAACATGCTGGATGTATTAGGTATCCTTCTGTATATTCCTATTTTGATTCATTCATCATACTAAACATGCTGATCAATTATGGTTATTGCAAGCTGAGCTCTTTCACCGATTCAAAGAAAAACATCCAGATTGCAAGGCTGGCATGAGAATGTTTGAGATGTTGAATCCATTCTTCTGCAGGCGGTTGAAAGATAGATACACATGCTGCTGTGAATACCATGTTCAAATGCCCTTTTTAAAGGATGCACTGAACCACATGTGCTCTCAAAATTTTGGGTTGCATGATACAGGTTGCAACTGTGTATGCAGTATCTGTGCCAGAGGCGATAACATTGGTAGGGGTTTCTTGGCTTCACGTCACACGTTCAAAGGTGTCACATAGTTGTGGGAGTCCATTCTCTATCCAAATCCGGTAGATGTAGTTTTTCATAAAAGGGAATGCCTGAGGGGAGCCTGTAAGACATGTGGAGTGAGGAAGTTAGAATTATGTTTCTTGGAGACAACAAAGCCAGGTAAGAGTATTGTTGTCAAATTATTTGCTTATGTAGAAGTGAAAGACAAGAATGGAAAGAGTAAAAGAAGAAAATATCTTCTCCATAAAGAAATGCAGTGCTAGAAGTTTCTTCAACTCCTGAAGACCAAGCTGAAGATCTTCATCACTCACAATTATGTAGCTCAATGGCAAGGACAACAATTCAAAGATTGTCTACTTCGGTTTCTGGATGATGTTGTTGTCTTAGTTGTTGATTTTGCCGAGAATTATGCCTTCAAGGAGACAAATGAGGTTCAGCCGATGCATTGGTACTCTAGTCAAGCAACCATTTTTGTACACTACCACAAGGCACGGGAGGTAGTCAAAATAATCCATTCCTAATATCAGATGACAAGGTGCATGACACATTGTTTGTGCAACATTGCTTCATGTTGCACTATGACTGGTTATATTAGGAGGGTGTCAATTCTTAACAACATTGGGTGTGGTTTGATGGTGCAGCCTTGTAGTTCAAGGCAGCCAGGCCTTTCTACTTTGTTGCAAGATATGGTGGACTTGCAGAGATGGGGATGATTTGGTTCTTCTTTGGATCAGGCCATGGCAAGGGCAAGCATGATGGTGCGAGAGCGGTTGTGAAAAGAACCTTGACCCATGAAAAACTAAAACCCAATGGAGCTATATCGCAGTGTGCAACAGATGTGGTTGCTTTTTGTCGAGCCACCCTCTTGCGGGGAGCACCTGCATCATATCCATCAAAAGAAAGGAAATGTGCATGTGTGTTTTGGGAGGTTAAAGCGGGGGATGTGAATAGCGAAGCCAAATGGAATTGTTCCATTGTCCCTCAATCTCGCTTTATGCATGCTTTTTGTAGTCACAACCTGCAGGATCCAACTACCCTTGCAACTAGAACTTGGCATGTATTTGTGATGCATGAATTCATGGAAGGTGGAATCCCTACGTCAATAAAGCGCATGTGGAGGCTTGGAAGTATCATATTCTTGAGCCATTATACCTAAGGAGGTGGAGGCAAATTCCAATCCAGCAATTGAAGTTCCGACAAAGGAGGTTGATGGCTACGATGACTTCACATACAAAGGGCAGCATGATGTGTTGAGTAGTGCTCTATGTGTTGACGACACATTTGCTGTAAATCCAGATGTTTTAACCAATGCCGAGGGTGTGGATTTCTACTTGGTCAAGTGTGTTGCAACAAAGGAGAAGGTGGACAAGAGGTACATTTTTTAATGGAGCAACGTAATTTACAGAGGCTCATATGGTGTGCAAGGACTTTATTACAAGCAATTGGATGCATACACCTTCAAGTTGGACAACAAGCTGCCCATCGTTCACCTACTGTCGCATCTAGTGCGATGTATCAAAATACCTATGGAGCACATCCCAAAGGGAAGGTTGGTGTACACAATTACTCCAGAAACCTATAAAGCAATTTGTAATAGCATGCCCTTTAGCTTTTAAGTTGTAACTATTGGATGTGCAATATACTTATTTGCTACAATTTATGTTGTTCTATCTTTAAGTTGGTTCTATGTCTCTTGTGTGCACTAGGTACGAGCATTTTAAGTTATAACCATTGGATTTTCTATATATTATTTCTTTTGCGCACTGTGTACCAGTGTTTTAAGTTATAGCCAAATGATCAGTAAATATGCCGCTCTACACACATACTAAAGGGCTATATCCAAGTCTTTGACAGTGCTCAAAATGAAGTGTTGAGTAGGGCTTTGGTCACCTCTTGTATGAGCTGCAAGGAATCTTAGAGGGAAGAGCATGTACCATGTTTGTTGTGCTAGGAAAACTAGAACTATGGTCATGCCACTAGCATACACAATATGCTAACCAGCATACTGTGTATGCTCAGTAGCATTCAACTCTTTGACAGTTCCGAGAATGAAGTGTTGAGTAGGGCTTTGGTCCTCTTGTATGAGTTGCAATGCCTCTTAGAGGGAAGATCTACTACCAGGTTTGTTGTGTAATAAAAACTAGAATTGTGTTTATGCTAACTAGCATACACAATATGCTAACTAGCATACATAGATTACTAACTAGTGTCCAAGTCTTTGACAGTGCACAAAATGAAGTGTTGAGTAGGTCTTTGGTCCTCTCTTGTATGAGTTGCAAGGCATCTTAGAGGGAAGATCTCCTACCATGTTTGTTATGTAATGAAAATTAGAACTGTGTTTATGCTAACTAGCATACACAGTGTGCTAACTTGCCGACTGAAAAAGAAACATGCCAACAATACACAAGGTACATACACATAAAATACAATACCACAAAATTTGATCCTACAATCTGAAATGAAAATATTTATAGGTATGAACATTGAAATGGATTAAGAAGTGGCTGATAGGTACAACTTTTGGGGTCATGGCAAGCTCATGACCAAATAGATTATACAAAATGTATGAAACATCTACAAGGCAATTCCATGGGTGGTTATTACAACTCTCCAAAGCATGGCAATCTCATGGCCTCATGTCACCATTTTCCGGCTCCTGCATTTCCCTTTCTCTTTCTAAGTTGCTTCTCCAAGTGCTGTTTTTTCTCTAATTTGGGACTCTCCCGCTTACTCCTCTCCTCCCTTGATGCTTCTTCAACAATGTCCTTTGTATATTCATGCAAGTCCTCCACTTGTCTTTGATGCATTTTTTCTTGCAATTGTTTGACTTCCAACTTCTCAACAACTACATCAAAAAACTAGTCTAGGTGGCTATCATACGCATTGCTCGTAGTATATGCGGAACGGTCTTCCACCTGCAACCATTGAAATAGCCAGGGAGCCAATTTGTCTACCAGACAAGATTGCCGCTCTTCAAGACTCTGGTCCTCCATGTTTGGAAGGATGAGCCAAGTTCCCTTGGGGTTTCGCCACACCTTATATTTACTGTCATAATGATTAGAGTGTTTGCGGGGCCGAACTGTGCCCAAAACTGTCTCAGATTCTTGAAGAAGATTGGTTTTTTATGGAGCGTCCAATGCCATTTGACACAGTTCTCGTGTGAAAAAACCCCTCCCATCCTTGCACGCTAAGGTCTGAATACTTTATCAAGAATGACATTCACTTTACGCCCCATGCTCGTGCTCCATACTTAGACATGGAAAAACTGTAGGCACCAATCTAGAAACATGTGGCTGTCTTTGCGATAGAATACAACCCTGCCCCCTTCCATACAATACTTATGGAGTTACCCTACCTACTCTGAGAGGACTTCACCATGCTGTGACTCTACAACATTCACCAACACCACATTTAGATCAAGAATAAGAGCGTGCTTCTCTTCTACCAACAACTTTGTCACCCATATTCGGCTTGGAAGCGGACACCACTCAGCAAAAATAACTTCCCCGAAGGGATGAACAAAATTTGAAGACTCTTTATTTTTGTTGAGCCTAGATCGGAACCATTCCATGCACTTCTCAATCTCTATGTTTTCTCTCCTGATCTTTCTTGCCTCAACGATACGCCCTTTTTGCATCTTTTTCAATGCAATGGCCCAATTCAGATCATGCAAGGCAATTATTTGTAGGCAATTTTTCCTTGCGACACATTAAAGGTATTGAATGAAACACATAATAAACAGCAACCAAAAACTAATGTATTATTGCATAGAGACATCATGTACACAATAAGTGTTTCTCCATACATGCCATTATAGTAGTTACATGATCTGGGAAAAACGAAGTCAAAAGAATAGGTGAACAAAGTTTTTTGCATACCCATCAACGAATGGATCTCTTGTCACCTTTGGCAGTCTCAGATATATCTTCTTGGGTGGTCTTTGGGGACGGGTTTGGGACGAGCAATCATTACAAATTTGTTGTCATCACTGGTTTCTTTGTTGTCACCTACATCGTTCGACGATGTCGCATGCCCCGGTGTTGCATTTTCCCCTCCATGCACTGTATCAAGCTCATCCACATTACCATCAGAGGCCTTCTCTTCAACTATCCTTTGCTTGTCAGGCTCTCTTCCATCCACCCTTCCCACGAAAATGATACATGTGTATACCAAGCAACTGGTAATTACCATATCCAGCTGCTAGTTGGAATGTAGAGATGAATGGTTAATACTACAACTAGCATATTGAAGATGGTGTTAGCATGGAATGTGTGGTGGTTAGCATACCAAATTATGTTAGTTGACAAACAGAGTATGCTAAATATCATGCAGGCTATGCTAAAAAGCATAGTCTGCATAACTTCCATGTGTGCTAACTAGCATACAGACTAGGGTGACTGGCATACACAGCAAAGTAAGGATGTATGCTAGTTAGCATAGTGGATATGCTAAGTAGCATACATTGCATATGTTATTCACAATATGGTGGCTATCATACATGCTAGTTAGGCTACTCATCCTCACTTGGTATGCTAATAACCATCGCGAGGCTGCTAGCTAGCATGACTAGTTTTGCTAGTTAGCATACCCATATATGCTATTGAATAGCATACAAAATAGCATGTATGCTAGTTAGCATTATGAGTGTGCTAAGGGCATACACTATTTTCTAGCCAACATACCCATTATGCTAACTAGCATACATATTAGGCTGACAAGCATACATAGCATGAATAGCATGTATGCTAACTAGCATACATACTAGCATGTATGCTTAGTGACATAAATCAATAAGCTAGCTAGCATACCCAATATCATGTATGCTAACTAACATACACAATAGAATGTATGCTACTAGGAATACCAAAATATTATAATTAGCCTAATGTTTATGCTAATTACCATAACGAGGTTGCTAACTAGCATTAATGGTTTTCCTAGTTAGCAAACTTAGATATGCTACTGACTAAGACACACAATAGCCTGCATGCTACTTAGCATAAATGGGTATGCTAAGGGCATATACAATTTGATAGTCAGCATACCCACTATGCTAACTAGCATATAGACTATGCTGACTAGCATATCCATTATGCTAACTAGCATACAGACTATGCTAACTAGCATATCCATTATGCTAACTAGCATACAGACTATGCTGAATTTAATGTTACTATGCTAACTAGCTCATAGACTATACTAACTAGCATGCATACTATACTAGCTAACATACATACTATGCTAACTAGCTTACATAGCATAAATAGCATGTATGCCGACTAGCATACATACTATACTAACTAACATACAGACTATGCTGACTAGCATACATACTATACTAACTAACATACAGACTATGCTGACTAGCTTACATAGCATAAATAGCATGTATGTTGTCTAGCATAAAATGTTGAATGTATGCTAACTAATATAACACTCTAAATTGATTAGCTTACCATACATTGGTATCAGATGGCCTTGCCCCATGATCTTGCTACACTAGTCTATTGGTAGCCTCTGATGGCAGCCAAAAACTATACATTCCGTCCGCAAGGAGCAAACAACAACAAAGCAAAGAAGGTGGTTGTGGGAGCGAATCACACCACCCATAAAGTGCATGCAACACAACCTAGATCAATATAATGTCAATCCAAGACAAAGATGATAGGATAAGCACACGGAGAAAATCTCTTTAGCTTGTCAGGCTAAGACCATCCTACACATACAACACTTTGGAAGGCCAACTAAACCACAATCTAGAATCTCACTGCTCTCAACTACACCACCCAACCCACATACACACAAACGGAAGGAAACTCACTAAACCATACCAGAATCATACAAAACCTAAGGAACACCATCCCCTTACTAGGATACACCTGTCCCAAAGCCTCTACACCCAAAACCCTAGCTCTAAACCCATCTTCTAAAAACAAGTATAAAGATAGAGCCAAATTTTGAAAGTGCCCAAAACTGAAATCTATGAGTACCTATACGTAGCTTATGTCGCCACGATTCTAACGCCTACTTGTAGGCAGAAAAAGAACATCATTTGATATACTTACAGGTGCAAATAGCTCATAGATGCACGAGAGTGTATGCTCTATTTCGTGAGGAATGCTTGACGTTGTCGTGTAGCTCTTGTCGAGGCTAGTACAATGGTGTTGTTGGATCTACAATGCGATGAACGAGCCGGACGTAGCATGAGGATGAAGCTCACACTCACTCTCTTTCTCTCTCACACAGTCGACAACAGCTTAAAACTTAGATCATGATAAAGTTCTCTTTACAAAGTGACCTAGGTACCTTATATACTAAGGATACCTTGGGTTAACCAAAAATAGAGTTTGAGGGTCAAATGGCTTTGTATGTACAATCTGGAAGTGCCATTGCACCCCGGCTTCTGCAACTAAACTATCTACTTATTACAATTGATGTTTCTAACCATAATCTGCAGTATTCCATAACTCTCACAGAATAAGGCTTTGTTGAGTTATGGCATGTTGTTGACCCAGCCGTCAACAAGGGGGTAACCCTCATGTTGCCTGCCTTGAGAACGCGTGCAGCTTTATGCTCTAGTTTTGGTGTCTCTAAATTTTCTTTAGTATCCTATAATAGTTTTATAAGATGTTCTCTCGCAGCCTTTATGGGCTGCAAATCTGTGCTACCAAAGTACGACACGCTTTTTGTCCCTTGGTGGGAGCTGTAGAAAGAGATGGATGTCGCCTTGGAAGATTTGTCCTCCTTCATGTCAGTAAACTCCTCCTTGATGTTTTCACTTGAATTACACACCTTCCACTTCTGGACATGTTGATCGTAATAGCCTTTTTCTTGTAGATCCTGCAAATATTGTACAGCAATTGAACTTCATGTTGATCCACTCGCAATTACCGTCGGATTGAACTCTTTAACGAGACCCTTTACGAAAGCAAAGTTTATTACCATGTTTGTGTGGGGCTTTTGGTATACCTTGTAGTGCAGAAGCATTACGTGCACATACATCTTGTTAAGTACTCGATTGAGTTTGATACAATACGTTGTGATTCTTCTCTTCTTTATAAACACTGAACCACTCGACATCGCCGATTTGCTCGCACTTCACCATCTTTGGGTCTGCACCATCTCTCGAGAGGCCATGCACAACATTAAAATCCTCTACAATAATATAAAATTTCCCTTGAATCGGGATGTTCACCTTTGGAGCTTTCCATCGCATTGCACAAACCCCCAATAACAATTGATTATATCAAAGAAACACAAAAAGTTACATTACAAAAACATGAGGTATGTTACAGAAACACAAGATTATATTACAAGTAAATTTTATTGAAACACAAAAAAATTGCACATTACATAGCTTCTTCTGCTAGCCCACCCATGGCCAACATACCTAGAATGCTAATTTTTATACTAGGTATGCTAAGCTGCACAACTGGTATGCTAATCATCACACTTGCAATTCTTGTTTTCATTAAGGGTATACTCGACAGAACCCAATTCATGCTAGTTAGCATAGTCAATACATATCCATGTAACACAAGATTATAATAAGAAAACACAAGAAAATTATATTGAAGCACTAAAAAATAACACATTAAAGAGCTTCTTTTGCAAGCCCAGCTATGGCCAGCACAATCAAAACGCATTATCCATGCTAGTTAGAAGATTTCATATGCTAAACTACACAGCAATCAAACCACTCATATTTGCAATTAAACTCCTCAATTGACACACACAAAATTACACATGATAGAGCTTTTTCTGCAAGCCCAACTATGGCCAGCAACCTTGAGATCAACCTCAACCCTTACATCAGCCTGGGGCATGTCCCACAGATAATTACTCAGGCTATGGTCAGCCAAAGAAAGGAGACACACCCACATGCACACAAGGGCCTGGTCAAGTTGTTGGTGTCATGCGGTGAGAGAGAGAGAGAGAGAGAGAGAGAGAGAGAGAGAGAGAGAGAGAGAGAGAGAGAGAGAGAGAGAGAGAGAGAGAGAGAGAGAGGGAGGGAGGGAGGGAGGGAGAGAACTTGAGTGAGAACCAGAGTCAAGCTTCCCCTTCCTTGCATGAATGCTATTTTCCATTGGGGAAACTTCTACACAAGAATGGGTCACCTTGTCGCTAGCTTTGACCCTTTTCCGAGCTGAAGGAGAAGCTATAGGTACTCTAGCACTCTAGCAAGGTGAAGGAGAAGCAGGAGAACAAGCTAATTTGGCCGCCCTCAACTTCTTTGTTGGTGGCGTGTCAAAGAGATTGTTCGAGATGGTTGACTGAGCTTCATGAGCTACAGGAGAAGCCATGCTTGTAGCTCAAGACCGCTTCCCCCCATCTCTCTTGCTTGTGGCTCCTCCGTCCGGCTTCCCTCCATGCATTATTACTACACGACTCTTTGTGTGTAACATCCAGTGAAAACTATGCAAAAGAATTCAAACGTATTTTTTTGAAATAAAACATTTCGGAAAGACACCCTCATTTTATGCTTACAAGAGGTGCTTGTTGACTCGTGCCAAATAACACAAAAAGTATGTCAGATTAACATGCTTCCACCCATCACATCCATATGTGATTCAGCCATGTGATTTTTTCCTATATAAGAGCACCCCGGGGACCTATATGTTCTTAGGAGTTTGGTTGTGCCCTTTAACCTATTATTCCTTTTACAAAATTTGCATGATGTCAAGGATGAAGTACATGCAGCAACATAAATTTATAATTTTTATATTTAGAAGAGAGGCAGATTAGGTGGATACATGGCCAAAGATTAGAATCCATGAGCACTTTGGAGTTTGGACTTTCACGTGGATTTTAAGGAACTCAAATTGTATAGGTCTACATGCACTTGGCATCATTAGGAGTAGAGAGAAGTTAGTGTCCTTGATGCGAACGAGCTCCAAGGATTTTAAGGACCTTTAATTTAGTTGGAAAGAATATACCAAGAAGAGTGGTAGAGAAATACGGCCCTTGATTGTGGATTGATATCCTCAAAGAACGACAATGTAGGATGTACTGTACATAGATCTTTACATGACCTATTGTTGAAGGAAGTACCTAGAAAAATGTGTTTGCAATCAGATAAGTTTTTTGCTCTTCTTCGTGCATGTAAATGTTTTACTGGAGGCCCTTGCAAGACAACACATTTTTGTACTACAATTGTTATCTATAAATATGTGTTTATGCCTACTAGGGCTTAGCAAATCTTTGTCCAAGGTCCATATGAGCTATTGCATCTTATCTTCTTACTCTAGACTAAAGGATGGTGAATTTTCCAAAAATATGGAGGCTAATGCTCACTTGGGAGCCAAAAAATCAAATTTTTGAATCGCTCATCACGCGGGAGATTGGGGTTGCTTAGATGCGGTATTCGATGGAGGGGATCTTCGGCTCCATAAAGTGCACATGCACGTGCACACACACACAAAGAGAGAGAGAGAGAGAGAGAGAGAGAGAGAGAGAGCGCATCAGTGACTGGGGCATTCTTAATCAGTATTAGATAATCAGTGTCATACCTAATCAATGTTGAGGTGAATCGATCTTCAATATGAGGGTCAAATTGGCTCACAATGCTATCATTGCCATGGCCTTTTGATGTATTATTCTCTTCTCTTGCCTTAGAAAGACTCATTTGAAATTCATGATCTAGGGGTAGATTGTGGCACTTGAGTAGACTCATGTTTCGTTCATTGAAAACATGAATATCAACATATATCCTTCTCAGCTTGATCTTGATTTGTATGTGTTGAGAGCAGAGAATTCCATGCAATAATGTTGTGCTGAGATAAACTAGAAAACACCGTTTCAAGTTTTTTAAGCATCCCAAATTTGTGCTACATGGCTACAAGGGAGGTACCAGCGACAATATCTGAGGCAAAACCTACTTTCATAGCATCCCAAAGCAATGGCCAACCTATCTCTTGAAGCCCTTTTTAGTGAATGTTGCTCTTCTATGACTACTACTTTTTGCCTCCTCTGAAAGACTCTTGCATGCATGAAGAGCCATGACAAAGGTTCCATGGTTCATACAAATATTCCTTCCTCCCGCAATTGCTTGTTACATTGTGGAGCCTTTCTTCCATGACCATGTTCTATACAATTCCAAGAGACCTCAAAGATCTATTGGAAAAGTCTTGAACTTGGCCAACGCTTGATATGTGTGTTTTTTTTTTGTGTGTGTGTGTGTGTGTGTGTGTGTGTGTGTGTGTGTGTGTGTGTGTGTGTGTGTGTGTGTGTGTGTGTGTGTGTGTGTGTGTGTGTGAGAGAGAGAGAGAGAGAGAGAGAGAGAGCATCATGGTGTAGACTACATTAGCAAAAAAGACTAACAATACTTCTTCATTGCTTTAAAGTTGCATGTTTATATTTTCCAATGGCTCCAAAGAGTGTACAATCCTTCGCCATATGCAAGCGAGTGCATGTATTTGTTGATGTGGAAGGCTCTCCATAGAAAACATGCATTGAAAGCATTCATACATCTAACCTTTGACGTGATCCACAATGTAACAACAAACACAACATTAACAAAAAAATTCTCTTGAGTATGTAGGGAAAAAGAAATAATAGTTTTGGATAACATAACCAAGCTGCCACACCTATACACAATACGTGTCAGCATATTAACAAGGGTCACTCCTTGGATAGAGTAAATCAAGATCCGTAGCTAAACCATATGAGCATGGGGAAAACCTACAAACAATGATGTACACACTCATTCATATGATGGGCCTCTTGACTGCATGTCTATTTGCGTTGGGTGTTGCCCACCCACGTCCCAGATTCAAGGCTTGCATGAGCTAGCATCCACATGAAATACAAAATGCACCAGCAATCCAAAGAGAGGACTATTCAAGGTATAAAAGTATGAGAGAGACTACCTCTACCCAACATGGTAGTTGTGTAGGTATGTACACTTTGCTAACTAAGAAGAACCTATTGAATTGACAGAAGTGGTGTACTCAAAGAAGGAAACTCAAAATAACCTCCCTATCTCTCTTCACCCACGGAGTGGGACAGACTGGTCGGTAGGCCGGTCTGGACCACTACTTCTCCTTAAAGTCGAGCCTCTCTAAGACATTAATAAATTCAATGGAATCTATACTATATATAAAGGAGAGAGAGAGGGTTGCCCATGGGGGCAAAGTCCCCCCTCTAGCCTCTACATCTACTACCGTCTGACTCCACTATTGTCTTTCTTTCTCTTTTAGGTGTAGTTACCACGATGGACATACCTTGGCACTGGTTTGCTCTTGCTCACTGACGACCACTGCTAATCTGATAGTGCACTCGACCTGTAGCCCGCTTGCATGGCACAACTCGCAACTCGAGGATAATGAAGCGGTATCCCATAGCTCAATGAGAGAAGAGGGCTAAGAAAAGATTTTTCCAATTGGGCACCCGTAGCTGGAGAAAAGGCGCTCCCTAACAACGAAGACACCCCCCTTGCGTGCCCCACACCCCATGCAGCAAGCATTTTCAAAATGCCATTTTGCCTTTTCATTGCCAACAACCCTTCCTCTTTCTCTCTCTTAAACAGAGGCTCCCTTCTAGCATTTTTAAACGCTACAAGAGGACTTGATTGCAGCATTGGAGCTTTGAGAGGGAAAAGAAAGGGGCCTTGCTAAGCCAAGAGGATCAATTGGAGCGAGGATATTGGAGACAAGAGATGGGCATCAAAGTTTCTTTCGAGGAGCAGTTCGAGAGAATGACATATTAACAAACAAGATATTTTGACATGATTATTGACATCCACATAATCATCACTTTTTCTCAATTTGTATGAAGGATGCATCCTACATAAAATCAAAGTTGTTCTAATGAAGTTTTGAATGGTGGTGTGCATCCTATATATTGAATCAAAACAAGTTGTGGAAGACTAGTACTCATCTTAGATCCACCACTTGGCCAATCTAGAAATCATAGAAGAGTAGATACTAGCTCAATCAAGGATTCAATCATAGTTGTTGAACTGCCCATCCATCCAAGGTCCACCACTTGGCCAACCTTAATGGATTCTACAAGAATGAGTGTATTCTAAATCCACCAAAAACATTTTTCACCACTTATCACATCCTTGATCCACAATAAGTGAACATTTTAAACAACTTATAGAAGCTTTGTTGCATTTTAGATCTACCAATTGTCCACTCTCAAAAGTTATAAAGCACATATTGTTTCTTAGATCAACCACTTGGACATTCTAACCATGTCTTAAAGTAAGGTGCAATCAACACTTAGCCATCATAACACTTGTGATTTTACACAATGTTTGTGGGATAAGTAAATCCTAGATCCACCACTTGGCCATTTATACTAAAAAATTGGGAATTAGGTGCATCAAGGATCCACCACTTGACAATTCTAACCATGTCTTAAAGTTAGGTGCAATCAACACTTGGCCATCATAACACTTGTGATTTTACACAATGTTTGTGGGATGAGTAGCTCATAGATCCACCACTTGGCCATTCTAACCATGTCTTAAAGTTAGGTGCAATAAACACTTAGCCATCATAACACTTGTAATTTTACACAATTTTTGTGGGATGAGTAGATTCTAGATCCACCACTTGGCCATTTAGACTAAGAATTGGGAAGTAGGTGCATCAAAGATCCACCACTTGGACATTCTAACCATGTCTTAAAGTTAGGTGCAATCAACACTTGGCAATCATAACACTTGTAATTTTACACAATGTTTGTGGGATGAGTAGATTCTAGATCCACCACTTAGCTATTTAGACTAGAATTTCGAATTAAATACATCAAAGATCCACCACTTGGCCATTATAATGAAGGCTTGAATTGTGGATGTAATTTTTGGTGTCTCCTAGATCCACCAATTGGCCATTCTAGCCATGTCTTAAAGTTAGGTGCATTTAGCTGTTGGCCATCATAACCTTTGTAATTTTACACAATGTTTATGTGATGAGTAGATCCTAGATTCACCACTTGGTCATTTACACTAAGAATTGGGAACTAGATACATCAAAGATACACCACTTGGCAATTATAATGAAGGCTTGTGTTGTGGATCCAATTGTCGGTGTCTCCTAGATCCACCACTTGGCCATTCTAGCCATGTATTCAAGCTAGGTGCATTCAGCACTTGGCCATAATAACACTTGTTTGTGGCAATTCTAGCAAAGGCTTGAATTGTGGATCCAATTAATATTGGTGTCTCCTAGATCCACCACTCGGCCATTCTAACCATGTCTTAAAGTTAGGTGTATTCAACACTTGGCCATCATAGCACTTGTAATTTTACACAATGTTTGTGGGATGAGTAGATTCTAGATCCACCACTTGGCCATTTAGACTAAGAATTGGGAAGTAGGTGCATCAAAGATCCACCACTTCGCCATTCTAATCATGTCTTAAATTTAGGTGAAATCAAAACTTGGCCATCATAACACTTGTGATTTTACACAATGTTTGTGGGATGATTAGATCGTAGATCCAACAGTTGGCCATTTATACTAAGAGCTGAGAAGTAGTTGCATCAAAGATCCACCATCTGGCCATTCTAACCACGTCTTAAAGTTAGGTGCAATCAACACTTGGCCATCATAACACGTGTAATTTAGGACAATGTTTGTGGGATGAGTAGATACTAGATCCACTACTTGGCTATTTATACTAAGAATTGGAAATTAGATGCATCAAGGATCAACCACATGGCCATTATAATGAAGGCTTGAATTGTGGATCCAATTTTTGGTGTCTCCTAGATCCACCACTTGGCCATTCTAGCCATGTCTTAAATTTAGGTGCAATCAACACTTGGCCATCATAGCACTTGTAATTTTACACAATGTTTGTGGGATGAGTAGATGCTAGATCCAGCACTTGGCTATTTAGACTAAGAATTCGGAATTAGATGCATCAAGGATCGACCACATGGCCATTATAGCAAAGTCTTGAATTGTGGATCCAATTGTTGGTGTCTCCTAGAACCACCACTTTGCCATTCTATCCATGTCTTAAAGTTAGGTGCATTTAGCACTCGGCCATCATAACACTTGTAATTTTACACAATGTTTATGGGATGAGTAGATCCTAGATCCACCACTTGGTCATTTGGACTAAGAATTGGGAATTAGATACATCAAAGATCCACCACCTTGGCCATTATAACGAAAGATTGAATTGTGGATCCAAATTGTTGGTGTTTCGTAGATCCACCACTTGGCCATTCTAGCCATGTCTTAAAGTTAGGTGTATTCAACACTTGGCCATCACAACACTTGTAATTTTACACAATGTTTGGGGGATGAGTAGATCCTCGATCCGCCACTTGGCCATTTAGACTAAGAATTGAGAATTAGATACATCAAAGATCCACCACTTGGCCATTATAACGAAGGCTTAAATTGTGGATCCAATTGTTGGTGTCTCCTAAATCCACCACTTGGCCATTCTTGCCATGTCTTAAAGCTAGGTGCATTTAGCTGTTGGCCATCATAACACTTGTAATTTTACACAATGTTTGTGGGATGAGTAGATCCGAGATCCACCACTTGGCCATTTAAACTTAGAATTGGGTATTAGATGCATCAATGATCAACCACTTAGCCATTATAACGAAGACTTGAAATATGGATCCAATTGTTAGTGTCTCCTAGATCCACCACTTGGACATTCTAACCATGTCTTAAAGCTATGTGCATTCAGCACTTGGCCATCATAACACTTGTAGTTTTACACAATGTTTGTAAGATGAGTAGATGCTACATCCACCACTTGGCCATTTAGACTATGAATTGGGAAGTAGGTGCATCAAAGATCCACCACTTGGCCATTATATCAAAGGCTTGAATTGTGGATCCAATCGTCGATGTCTCCTAGATCCACCACTTGGCCATTCTAACCTTGTCTTAAAGTTAGGTCATTCAACACTTGTCCATCATAACACTTGTGATTTTATACAATGTCTGTGGGATGAGTAGATCCTAGATCCACCACTTAACCATTCAAACTAATAATTGGAAAGTAGGTGCATAAAAGATCCACCAGTTGGCCATTCTAATCATGTCTTAAAGTTAGGTGCAAATAAGAGGTTGCCAACATAACACTTGTAATTTTACAAAATGTTTGTGGGATGAGTAGATCCTAGATCCAGCACTTGGCCATTTAGACTAAGAATTGGGAATTAGATACATCAAAGATCTACCACTTGGCCATTATAAAAAAGTCTTGAATTGTGGATCCATTTGTTGGTGTCTCCTAGATCAACCACTTGGCCTTTTTAACCATGTCTTAAAGTTCGGTGCAGCACTTGTAACTGTACACAATGTTTGTGAGGATGAGTAGATCCTAAATCCGCCATCTTATCATTATATATAGTTTGTGCAATGAAGGATGCATCCTAAATAAAATCAAAGTTGTTCTAATGAAGTTTTGAATGTTGGTGTGCATCCTATATATTGAAGCAAGAAATTTTGTGGAAGACTAGTACTCATCTTAGATCCACCACTTGGCCAATCTAGAAATCATGGAAGAGTAGATACTAGCTCAATCAAAGATTCAATCATAGTTGTTGAATTGTCCATCCATCCAAGGTCCACCACTTGGTCAACCTTAATGGCTTCTTCCAAAGAGAGTGTATTCTAAATCCACCACAAACAGTTTTCACCACTTATCACATCCTTGATCCACAATAAGTGACTACTTTTAATAACTTATAGAAGCTTTGTTCCATTTTAGATCTACCACTTGTCCATTCAAAAAAGTTATAGAACGCATATTGTTTCTTAGATGCATCACTTGGAGATTTTATGTTCAAGTTCTTGTTGAAGAGTAAGGGAAATCTTAATCCGCCACCAAGCCACTTTGAGCAAGATGTGAGAAGGAAACCTGCATCTTGTGTTTAGTACTTGCCCTTTTGAAACATATTAAGGAAGGTTTGGTGCATCCAAGATCCATCACAAGACCATTCTAAACATGGTGGTGTAAGAGAAAAAATGCATCCTAGATTCACTACCTTTCCATTCCACTTGTCCAAGCTAAGATCTATTGAGTTATAGAGGACCATAAGATCCACCACTTGTATAATATATGCCCTATTGAAACATAGAGAGCCATAAGGTTCACCACTTGTCCAAGCTATGTTTCATTCAAGCATAGAGGACCATAAGGTCCCATTCTATACTCTATTCAAGCATAGAGGACCATAAGGTCCCATTCTATACTCTATTCAAGCATAGAGAGCCATGAGGTCCACCACTTGTCCAATCTATGCTCCATTCAAGCATAGAGAGCCACAAGACCCACCACTTGCCCAAGCTAAGATTGATTCAAGCATAGAAAAACACAAGGTCCATCACTTTTCTAGTCTATGCTTTATTGAAGGGTATATAGCCATAAGATCCACCACTTGTCCAAGGACCTAACCCATTCAAGCATAGAAAGATACAAGGTTCACCACATGTCCAATCTTCGCTCTATTGAAAGACAGAGATCCATAAGGTCTACCACTTGTCTAAGCTATAGTCCATTAAATCATACAAGACCATAAGGTCCACCATTTGTCCAATTTATGCTGAGAGCCATTAAATCCAAAACTTATTCAAGCTATGCTCCATTCCACCATAGGTAGCCACAAGGTCCACCACGTGTCCAAGCAAAGTTTCATTCTAGCATAGATAGTCACAAGGTCCACCAGTAAATCTAAGCTCTATTGAAGCATAGAGAACCATAATTTCTACCACTTGTCCAAGCTATGCTACATTCAATCATAAAGGATCATTCAAGAATAAGGTCTACCACTTCTTCCATTTTTAGGATGGACTTTGAATGTGGAAAAAATGTGCACATGGTACTTGACAATGAAATTGGTTATGTTGGTTGTGTGTGTAGAACCAATGAAGATTCAAAGTCCATCCTAAAAATGGGAGGTGAAATGTTCACCCATAACTTGGTGCTTCTAAGTAACCAAAAGACAAATAAGTGAAACTTAGAATCACCATTTGGCTATTCTAAACAATTCTTAGAAGGTGGTAGCATCTTAAACCAAACATTCCAAACAAGTTGTGGAAGGGTGGTTGGTACACTCAATAAACTAGTACTTTTTCATTCAAAGAACATTGTGTAAATATGGGTGCATCCTAGATCCGCCAGTTGTCCAATTTAAACAAGTTCTTGAGAGGAGCAAGGAAATTTTCAATCCAACATCAAGACACTTTAAGCAAGGTATGGATGGAAAAGTGCATCCTTTACTTAACGTTTAGCTATTCTAAACAAGTTTTACATGGGTTTGGTACATCCAAAATCCATTATTGGGATATTCTTAACGGTACAATTAAAAAAATGCATTCAAAATAAACTACTGCATAAATTTCTAATGCATAAGTTTATGCTCTGATAAAATATGTACAATGAGATACAAATTCTTGTATGGATTATGTTTAGCATGATACATGAACTTTGAAATAGAGCAGTATTATGCAAGCTCCAAAAATCTTGTGAAATTCTATGGATATCACTTTAGGAACATATTTTTTTATGAAATCAAGTATTCATTGCATAACATGGCAATTCCATCACAACCCACGGTATTTATCATGATACATACTCAATAATGAGTCGGTTTCAAATAGATTATCAATAACTTTCATATAAGGGACTTTATCATGAGATTTGAGTGATGTCATGTAAATTCATATTCTGTAAAAAGCTCTTCACCACTTTCTATGTGGCGTAGGGTTTCAACACAAACATAGCCACATTTATCCAAGCTAATTTGTGTTGTAATGGCTTTATGCCAAGGTGGAAAATTGGGATCAAAAGTATAACATACATTTGGGCTCATACTTAGACCATGAGTACTATTTATATATCCTGCCAAATTTCCATCTTCTACATCACCAACAATACATATCTCATTGTCCACACAATTGACATTTGGATCCTCCAGAAGTGAGTACCTAGATGCCCTTGGAGATATCTTGCACAACTTCTTCCAAGTATCATGGAAATACTTATCACCACCATAATGGAGAATAATCATGCCCTTTTGAAGATGTGTATGTACAAAAAGCCCATAACCAGCTCCTTATGTATTGGAAGCTCGTACTTCAAAGATAATACCACTTATCTCAAAGACTTTATCCTTTGGAATGGGAAAAGTTTGTATACCAAGAGGATCATCATGCCACACATAATGTGAAAGACATTATCTTTTAATATCTCTTATCATTTTTGAGTCTGCAATAAAAAAATGTTTAACATATGTTGGTTAAAAAATGTCAAACGTTGTAGACTATATGTTTTAGTTAAGTTTTTATTGTCACAAAGTATCAATTCAACGTAGTAACGAATCAATTTTTTGTATGTCAATTTACATTAAAATATTTTTTAGTAGATATCTTACTTCAAATTATTGATGTAATAAGTAATGATTTATCTTTCCTACAATTTTAAACAATTAAGAAAAGGTTCACTGCATGATACTTTTAAGCAAAATTAAAATCGAAGAATAAAAAGCTTACTTACATGACAAGTGGGTATAGAAGCTTAGCTCATACTTGCTTCAAGGTTCAAAAACTCTGTCACTAATATGGGTGTCTCACTTGTTGATGCTCCTACCGTATTCGATACTCCTTGGTCATCAGTGGGCTGATCTAATTCATCACTTTGAAGTTTTGCCCATTTTTTGACATCATCACGATGATTTGCAAAGCTCAAAAGTCTTGTTTTAAGCTTTCTTTGGTCCTCAATATTGTCCACAAGGCATAACACTTCCCTTTTCTGCTTGAGTCCCAACTCTGTTATGTAGCCATCACTGAACATGTCAATAAGCTTTAAATCTTCTTTGCAATACTTTTGAATGCATTTCTTGATTGTCAGCTCCTTCTTGAGTTGTAGAAACTCAACATCTGACAATTGGCTCACACTTCCAAAATCTAGATCAAGGTGTCTTGCATCTAGTATTATGGATTATGTCCCTGGATTTGAAGAACTAATAGGTCCCTCAAAGGTATCTCCCTTGCTCAAGAACATAAGTGTGGTGAAAAATTCTATAGCACCAGTAAATTCCAAATTCTTCACATTGTGCAATGCCCAAACAAATTGTAATTTGACCATGTTTGTCATACTTTGCAAAGCAGACTGTAATTGCACATAGTCTTTATTATTCAAAAAAGAAAGGATCGCACATTGTGGTTCTGACCCACCTGCAATAGCCATAATTCCATCTATGATATCTTTGAATCTTTCAGCTGACCATTGTAGATTGCTCTCCAAATCACGTGTGTTGTCCAAGATACACAATCCTATAGGGATAGGGTTGTTTAGATGGCGCTCTAAGTAAGATCTTCCCTCCCTTTGAATACTGACAACATATATAGACCATGGAAGATCTATAGTTGAATCTGCTTTGTCTTTCACAATGTTGATCGTCCATTGGATATATTTTCTTGCCTCTTCAGGAAAATCAATCTTCTTTGTACCACGTTGTAGCTGTGATGTCAGTCAAGTATCACAGAGTGTCAAGAAATGGGAGTAAACATCATTAATGTAGTATGTGGTAGAAAGCTTCTGCCAATTTTCACATGGATTCTCTTTGTTGAGCAAATTGAATTGCTCAATCAAATCATCTTGAATAATTCCATCTTGTTTCAGTTGCTTGATACCATCAGTCATGTCCATTACACCTGGTGTATCCTTTGCATCCTTAGACAAAACAATCATTCCACTCTCTATTTCTGTTTGAATCTTTTCTACTTCATCTTCGTCTAGACCACACAAATATCTAAAAACTGTGGCCGCTGGCTCCTTATTCTCTCTCTCTAATTGCTCTATGCTCTTCAACCATCGATCATAAATAGGATCAGAGTAAGTGACCATATGAGCTTGTTTGGTGATGAATGATGCACCAGCATAAATCCTTGCCATTTTAAGGAATTCCTGAAAAACCAAAACAAATTAAATCTAAGAATTTTAGTTGTTTTATCATTTATATAACCATGAGGGAGAAAGAAAAAGAAAACTTACATCCCAAGGTGTGCGAGATTCTGCACCTTCCTTTTCACCAATGTCTAGACGTGATGGGCGTTTTTGAAATATCCACTGATTGCGAAGATGCTTGAGAATGTCACTATAAGGTTGCTTAACATATAGCGCCTTGGCCTCCTCATTTGCTATGGCTGATATGGCTGTTGAAACTTGTGGGGATGGATATACAAAAATCCGGGTCTTTCTTTTCTCATAAACTTGTATTAGATCCTGGGAGCCACCATCCTTTTTCATTTTTTGAAATCTTAACATTTTGGCTGCATAAATTGAGTGTTGTCCATCAATGATCCGAAACTTGTAGTCAACAAGTCTTTCTTCTTCTACCTCAGTACGTGTCATTGGAACTCCAGACTTTTGGCCACAATTCTTTACAGGAATTAGATAAGCGCATGATGAAGGCCAATTTGCACTTGCTCCAAAGAAGAGCATACAATTTTGTACTTGATCAGGCTTTAGCTAACAACAATTATAATGACCAGGAGCAAGAAAACAATTAGTGACAAGAATCTCATATTCCTTATACTTGAAAGGAAAGTATGCCGAATACTTTTCCATTCCTCCTGTAGCACTCTCCTTTGCTTTTTGGACCTCGTTCTCTAAGCGATCAAGCTCCACAAACCTTAATAAGGGTTGATTGCTTGTGTCCTTTGATCTTAGAATGGCCTTATCTACATCTGAAACACCAGTTGTTGTAACACCCCTTGCCTTTTTGGTTGTGGTCTTCTTGATTGATTTCTTATTCTTCACTTGCTTGCCTTTCCAAGCAATAATAATTGCATCTTGTAGCCTATCTGCAATAATATCAAATAGATCTTCATTAACATCCCAACCTCGTGAAAACATTGTCTCTTCCCTGTCTTTGACCATTTTTTCAACGACATACGAATTTGCCAATAGTTGGTACTCAGTATTTCCAGGTATCCCAATGTTAATGCACTCAATGTCAGGATGTCCTTCAACTGTTGAAACACTTGCAGAGACTACCTGCCCTAGATCATCAAATCTATTCTCATCTTTGTCACTAGCCACAAAGACATGCACTTTATGAAATTGTGCACCTTGCACTCCATAAATGTCTAAGTACCATCTTCTCTTATCATCACTTGCAAAGTCAATATTAACAGGAACCTTCATAGATTTTCGTTTTCAAGCCATTTTTCTCTGAAATCAAAGAAAACACAAATAACTAGTTAGAATCTATAATGACACATTGAATGTAATAACACTTTGAAAGCGTATATATTAAATTGACACATAAGATTTTAATTACACTTTTCAAGACTTTTAGATTCTAAACTCAAAATACTTATCCAATTGAGACATTTGATAGCCAAATTAAGTGTATCCTAGATCCCATAAGTCATCTAGACTAATTTTATCAAGGTAGGTTATCTTGAAGCCTTTAAATTAAACCATTTGAGATAAATTTTCAAGATTGTATCCATCTTAGATCCACCACCTATCCATTCTGGGTGCATTAAAGATCCACCACTTGGCCATTATAACAAAGGCTTGAAATGTGGATCCAATTATTGGTGTCTCCTAGATCCACCACTTGGCCATTCTGACCATGTCTTAAAGTTAGGTAGATTCAACACGTACCCATGATAACACTTGTAGTTTTACACAATGTTAGTGGGATGAGTAGATCCTAGATCCACCACTTGTCCATTTAGAGTAAGAATTGGTAAGCAGGGGCATCAAAGATCCACCACTTGGCCATTATAACAAAGGCTTAAATTGTAGATACAATTGTTGGTGCCACATATATCCACCACTTGGCCATTCTAACCATCTCTTAGATCCACCACTTGGCCATTCTAGCCATGTCTTAAAGGAAGGTGCATTCACCACTTGGCCATAATAACACTTGTAAATTTACACAATGTTTGTGGGATGAGTAGATCTTAGATCCACCACTTGCCCATTTAGACAAAGAATTGGGAAGTAGGTGCATTAAAGATCCACCACTTGGCCATTATAGCAAAGGATTGAAATGTGGATCCAATTGTTGGTGTCTCCTAAATCCACCACTTGTCCATTCTAACCATGTCTTAAAGTTAGGTGCATTCAACACTTGGCCATCATAACACTCATAATTTTACACAATGTTTGTGGGATGAGTAGATTCTAGATCCACCACGGCCCTTTAGACTACAAATTGGGAAGTAGGTGCATCAAAGATCCACCACTTGGCCATTATAACAAAGACTTGAAATGTGGATTCAATTTTTGGTGTCTCCTAGATCCACCATTTGGCCATTCTAACCATGTCTTAAAATTAGGTGCATTCAACACGCAGCCATGATAACACTTGTAATTGTACACAATGTTAGTGGGATGAGTAGATCCTACATCCACCCCTTGTCCATTTAGAGTAAGAAATGGTAAGTAGGGGCATCAAAGATCCACCACTTGGCCATTATAACAAAGGCTTGAATTGTAGATACAATTGTTGGTGTCACATAGATCCACCACTTGGCCATTCTAACCATGTCTTAAAGTTACGTGCATTCAGCACTTGGCCATCATAACACTGGTAATTTTACACAATGTCTGTGGGATGAGTAAATCCTAGATCCACCACTTGGCCATTTAGCATAAAATTTTGGAATTAGATACATAATAGATCCACCACTTGGCCATTAGAACAAAGGCTTGAAGTGTGGATCCAATTTCTGGTATCTCTTAGATCCACCACTTGGCTATTCTAGCCATGTCTTAAAGGTAGGTGCATTCAACACTTGGCCATCATAACACTTGTAAATTTACACAATGTTTGTGGGATGAGTAGATCCTAGATCCACCACTTGGCCATTTAGACAAAGAATTAGGAAGTAGGTGCATTAAAGATCCACCACTTCGCCATTATAGCAAAGGATTGAAATATGGATCCAACTATTGGTGTCTCCTAGATCCAACACTTGGCCATTCTAACCATGTCTTAAAGTTAGGTGCATTCAACACTTGGTCATCATTACACTTGTAGTTTTACACAATGTTTGTGGAATGACTAGATTCTAGATCCACCACTTGGCCATTTCGACTACAAACTGGGAAGTAGGTGCATCAAAGATCCACCACATGGCCATTTTAACAAAGGCTTGAAATGTGGATCCAATTGTTGGTGTCTCCTAGATCCACCATTTGGTCATTCTAACCATGTCTTAAAGTTAGGTGGAATCAACATGTAGCCATCATAACACTTGTAATTTTACACAATGTTAGTGGGATGAGTACATCCTCGATCCACCACTTGTCCATTTAGATTAACAATTGGTAAGTAGGGGCATCAAAGATCCAACACATGGCCATTATAACAAAGGCTTGAATTGTAGATACAATTGTTGGTGTCACCTAGATCCACCACTAAGCCATTCTAATCATGTCCTAAAGTTAGGTGCATTCAGTACTTGGCCATCATAACACTGGTAATTTTACACAATGTTTGTGGGATGACTAGATCCTAGATCCACCACTTAGTCATTTATCCTAAAATTTGGGAATTAGATACATAAAAGATCCAGCACTTGGCCATTAGAACGAAGGCTTGAAGTGTGGACCCAATTGTTGGTATCACTTAGATCCCCAACTTGGCCATTCTAGCCATGTCTTAAAGGTAGGTGCATTCAGCACTTGGCCATCATAACACTTGTAATTTTACACAATGTTTGTGGGATGAGAAGATCCTAGAGCCACCACTTGGCCATTTAGACTAAGAATTGGGAATTAGGTGCATCCAAGATCCACCACTTGTCCATTTTCACAAAGGCTTGAAATGTGGATCCAATTGTTGGTGTCTCCTATATCCACCACTTGGCCATTCTAACATGTCTTAAACTTAGGTGCATTCAACACTTGGCCATCATAACACTTGTAATTTTACACAATGTATGTGATATGAGTAGAACCTAGATCCACCACTTGGCCATTTAGATTAAAATTTGGGAATTAGATACATCAAAGATCCACCACTTGGACATTAGAATGAAGGCTTGAAGTGTGGATACAATTGTTGGTGTCTCTTAGATCGACCACTTGGCCATTCTAGCCATGTCATCAAGTTAGGTGCATTCAAAACTTGGCCATCATAACACTTGTAATTTTACATACTTTTGGAGGGATGAGTAGATTCTGTATCCACCACTTGGCCATTCAGACTACTAATTGGGAAGTAGGTGCATAAAAGATCCACCAATTGGCCATTATAATAAAGGCTTGAAATGTGGATCCAATTGTTGGTGTCTCCTAGATCCACCACTTAGCCATTCTAACCATGTCTTAATGTTAGGTGGATTCAACACTTAGCCATGATAACACTTGTAATTTTACACAATGTTAGTGGGATGAGTAGATCCTAGATCCACCACTTGTCCATTTAGAGTAAGAATTGGTAAGAAGAGACATCAACCATCCACCACTTGCCCATTATAACAAAGGCTTGAATTGTAGATACAATTATTGGTGTCACCTAGATCCACCACTTGGCCATTCTAACCATGTTCTAAAGTCAGGTGCATTCAACACTTGGCCATGATAACACGGGTAAATTTACACAATGTATGTGTGATGAGTAGCACCTAGATCCACCACATGGCCATTTAGACTAAAATTTAAGAATTAGATACATCAAAGATCCACCACTTGGCCATTAGAATGAAGGCTTGAAGTGTGGATACAATTGTTAGTGTCTCCTAGATCCACCACTTGGCCATTCTAACCATGTCTTCAAGTTAGGTGCATTCAAAATATGGCCATCATAACACTTGTAATTTTACATAATGTTGGTGGGATGAGTAGATCCTAGATCCACCACTCAGTTATTTAGACTAAGAATTGCAAAGTAGGTTCATCAAACATCCACCTCTTGGCCATTAAACAAAGGATTAAAATGTCAATCCAATTGTTGGTGTCTCCTAGATCCACCACTTGGCCATTCTAACCATGTCTTAAAGTCAGGTAGATTCAACACTTGGCCATCATAACAATTGTAATTTTACACAATGTTTGTGGGATGAGTAGATCCTAGATTCACCACTTGTCCATTTGAAGTAGGAATTGGTAAGTAGGGGCATCAAAGATCCACCACTTGGCCAGTATAACAAAGGCTTGAATTGTAGATACAATTGTTGTTGTCACCTAGATCCATCACTTGGCCATTCTAACCATGTCCTAAAGGTAGGTGCATTCAGCACTTGGCGATCATAACATTGGTAATTCTACACAATGTCTATGGGATAGGAAGACCCTAGCTCCACCACTTGGCCATTTAGACTAAAATTTGGGAATTAGATACATAAAAGATCCACCACTTGGAAAATAGAACGAAGGATTCAAGTGTGATCCAATTGTTGGTATCTCCTAGATCCACCACTCGGCCATTCTAGCCATGTTATAAAGATAGGTGCTTTCAGCACTAGGCCATCATAACACTTGTAATTTTACACAATGTTTGTGGGATGAGTAGATCCTAGATGTACCACTTGTCCATTTAGAGTAAGAATTGGTAAGTAGGTGCATCGAAGATGCACTACTTGGCCATTATAACAAAGGCTTGAATTGTAGATACAATTGTTGGTGTCACCTTGATCCACCACTTGGCCATTCTAACCATGTCCCAAAGTTAGGTGCATTTAGCACTTGGCCATCATAACACTGGTAATTTTACACAATGTCTGTGGGATGACTAGATCCTAGATCCACCACTTGGCCATTTATTCTAAAATCTTGGAATTAGATACATCAAGGATCCACCACTTGGCCATTAGAACAAAGACTTGAAGTGATGAAATTGTTTGTATCTCCTAGATCCACCACTTGGCCATTCTAGCCATGTCTTAAAGGTAGGTGCATTCAACACATAGCCATCATATCACTTGTAATTTTACACAATGTTTGTGGGATGAGTAGATCCTAGATCCACCACTTGGTCATTTAAACTAAGAATTGGGAAGTAGGTGCATCAAAGATCCACCACTTGGCCATTATAACAAAAGCTTGAAATAAGAATCCAATTGTTGGTGTCTCCTAGATCCACCACTTGGCCATTCTAACCATGTCTCAAAGTTAGGTGCATTCAACATTTGAACATCATAGCACTTGTAATTTTACACAATGTTTGTGGCATGAGTAGATTCTAGATCCACCACTTGGGCATTTAGACTAAGAATTGGGCAGTAGGTGCATCAAAGATCCACCACTTGGCCATTATAACAAAGTCTTGAAATGTGGATCCAATTGTTGGTGTCTCCTAGGTCCACCACTTGGCCAGTTAGGTGGAATCACCACTTGGCCATCATAACACTTGTAATTTTACACAATGTTTGTGGGATGAGTAGATCCTAGATCCACAACTTGTTTAGAGTAAGAATTGGTAAGTAGGTGCATCAAAGATGCACTACTTGGCCATTATAACAAAGGCTTGAATTGTAGATACAAATGTTGCTGTCACCTAGATCCACCACTTGGACATTCTAACCATGTCCTAAAGATACGTGCATTTAGCACTTGACCATCATAACACTGGTAATTTTACACAATGTCTGTGGGATGAATAGATCCTAGATCCACCACTTGGCCATTTGGACTAAAATTTGTCAATTAGATACATCAAAGATCCACCACTTGGCCATTACAATAAGGACTTGAAGTGTGGATCCAATTGTTTGTATCTCCGAGATCCACTATTTGGCTATCCTAGCCATGTCTTAAAGGTAGGTGCATTCAGCACATAGCCATCATAACACTTGTAAGTTTACACAATATTTGTGGGATGAGTAGATCCTAGATCCACCACTTGGCCATTTAAACTAAGAATTGGGAAGTAGGTGCATGAAAGATCCACCACTTGGCAATTATAATGAAGGCTTGAAATGTGGATCCAATTGTTGGTGTCACCTAGATCCACCGCTTGGCCAATTAGGTGGATTCAACACTTAGCCATCATAACACTTGGAATTATACACAATGTTTGTGGGATGAGTAGATCCTAGATCCCCCACTTGTCCATTTAGAGTAAGAATTGGTAAGTAGGAGGATAAAAGATCCACCACTTAACCATTATAACAAAGGCTTGAGTTGTAGATACAATTGTTAGTCTCACTTAGATCCGCCACTTGGCCATTCTAACCATGTCCTAAAGTTAGGTGCATTGAGTACTTGGCCATCATAACACTAGTAATTTTACACAATGTTTGTGGGATGAGTAGATCCTAAATCCACCACTTGGCCATTTAAACTAAGAATTGGGAAGTAGGTGCATCAAAGATCCACCACTTGGCCATTATAACAAAGGCTTGAAATGTGGATCCAATTGTTGGTGTCTCGTAGATCCACCACTCGGCCATTCTAACCATGTCTTAAAGTTAGGTGTATTCAACACTTGGCCATCATAGCACTTGTAATTTTACACAATGTTTGTGGGATGAGTAGATTCTAGATCCACCACTTGGCCATTTAGACTAAGAATTGGGAAGTAGGTGCATCAAAGATCCACCACTTGACCATTATAACAAAGGCTTGAAATGTGGATCCAATTGTTGGTGTCTTCTGGATCCACCACTTGGCCACTTAGGTGGATTCAACACTTGGCCATCATAACACTGGTAATTTTACACAATGTCTGTGAGAAAACGAGATCCTAGATCCACCACTTGGCCATTTATACTAAAATTTGGGAATTAGATACATCAAAGATCCACCACTTGGCCATTAGAACAAAGACTTGAAGTGTGGATACAATTGTTTGTATCTCTTAGATCCACCACTTGGCCATTCTAGCCATGTCTTAAACATAGGTGCATTCAACACGTAGCCATCAATCATAACGCTTATAATATTACACAATGTTTGTGGGATGAGTAGGTCCTAAATCCACCACTTGGCCATTTAAACTAAGAATTGGGAAGTAGGTGCATCAAAGATCCACCACTTGGCCATTATAACAAAGGCTTGAAATGTGGATCCAATTGTTGGTGTCTCGTAGATTTACCACTTGGCCATTCTTACCATGTCTTAAAGTTAGGTGAATTCAACACTTGGCCATCATAGCACTTGTAATTTTACACAATTTTTGTGGGATGAGTAGATCCTAGATCCACCACTTGGCCATTTAAACTAGGAATTGGGAAGTAGGTACATCAAAGATCCACCACTTGGCAATTATAACGAAGGCCTGAAATGTGGATCCAATTGTTGATGTCTACTAGATACACCGCTTGGCTAGTTAGGTGGATTCAACACTTAGCCATTATAACACTTGGAATTTTACACAATGTTTGTGGGATGAGTAGATCCTAGATCCCCCACTTGTCCTTTTAGAGTAAGAATTGGTAAGTAGGAGCATCAAAGATCCACCACTTGACCATTATAACAAAGGCTTGAATTGTAGATACAATTGTTGCTGTCACTTAGATCCACACCTGTCCATTCTAACCATGTCCTAAATTTAGGTGCATTAAGCACTTGGACATCATAACACTGGTAATTTTACACAATGTCTGTGGGATGACGAGATCCTAGCTTTACCACTTGGCCATTTATACTAAAATTTGGGAATTAGATACATCAAAGATCCACCACTTGGCCATTAGAACAAAGACTTGAAGTGTGGATGCAATTGTTTGTATCTCCTAGATCCACCACTTGGCCATTCTAGCCATGTCTTAAACATAGGTGCATTCAGCACGTAGCCATCATAACACTTATAATATTACACAATGTTTGTGGGATGAGTAGGTCCTAAATCCACCACTTGGCCATTTAAACTAAGAATTGGGAAGTAGGTGCATCAAAGATCCACCACTTGGCCATTATAACAAAGGCTTGAAATGTGGATCCAATTGTTGGTGTCTCGTAGATCCACCACTTGGCCATTCTTACCATGTCTTAAAGTTAGTTGCATTCAACACTTGGCCATCATAGCACTTGTAATTTTACACAATGTTTCTGGGATGAGTAGATTCTACATCCACCACTTGGCCATTTAGACTAAGAATTGGGAAGTAGGTGCATCAAAGATCCACCACTTGGCCATTATAAGAAAGCCTTGAAATGTGGATGCAATTATTGGTGTCTTCTAGATCCACCACTTGGCTAGTTAGGTGGATTCAACACTTGGCGATCATAACACTTGTAATTTTACAGAATTTTTGTGGGATGAGTAGATCCTAGATGCACCACTTGTCCATTTAGAGTAAGAATTGGTAAGTAGGTGCATCAAAGATGCACTACTTGGCCATTATAACAAAGGCTTGAATTGTAGATACAATTGTTGCTGTCACTTAGATCCACACCTGTCCATTCTAACCATGTCCTAAAGTTAGGTGCATTAAGCACTTGGACATCATAACACTGGTAATTTTACACAATGTCTGTGGGATGACTAGATCCTAGCTTTACCACTTGGCCATTTATACTAAAATTTGGGAATTAGATACATCAAAGATCCATTGCTTGGCCATTTTAACCATGTCTTAAAGATAGGTGCATTCAGCACGTAGCCATCATAACACTTGTAATTTTACACAATGTTTGTGGGATGAGTAGATCCTTGATCCACCACTTAGCCATTTAAACTAAGAATTGGAAAGTAGGTGCATCAAAGATCTGCCACTTGGCCATTATAACAAAGGCTTGAAATGTGGATCCAATTGTTGGTGTCTCATAGATCCAGCACTTGGCCAGTTAGGTGGATTCAACACTTAGCCATCATAATACTTGTAATTTTACAAAATGTTTGTGGGATGAGTAGATCCTAGATCCACCATTTGTCCATTTAGAGTAAGAAATGGTTAGTAGGTGCAACAAAGATTCACCACTAGACCATTATAACAAAGGCTTGAATTGTAGATACAATTGTTGGTGTCACTTAGATCCACCACTTGGCCATTCTAACCATGTCCTAAAGTTAGGTGCATTTATCACTTGGCCATCATAACACTGGTAATTTTACACAATGTCTGTGGGATGAATAGATCCTAGATCCACCACTTGGCCATTTATACTAAAATTTGGGAATTAGATACATCAAAAATCCACCACTTGGCCATTAAAACAATGACTTGAAGTGTGGATCCAATTTTTGTATCTCCTAAATCCACCACTTGGCCATTCTAGCCATGTCTTAAAGGTAGGTACATTCAGCACATAGGCATCATAACACTTGTAATTTTACACAATGTTTGTGGAGTGAGTAGATCCTAGATCCACCACTTGGCCATTTAAACTAAGAATTGAAACATAGGTGCATCAAAGATCCACCACTTGGCCATTATAACAAAGGCTTGAAATGTGGATCCAATTGTTGGTGTCTCCTAGATCCACCACTTGGCCAGTTAGGGGGCTTCAACACTTAGCCATCATAACACTTGGAATTTTAGACAATGTTTGTGGGATGAGTAGATCCTAGATCCCCCACTTGTCCATATAGAGTAAGAATTGGTAAGTAGGTGCATCAAAGCAACCTTAGTTCCATTAAAATAAGCAAGGGCTACTATGACATTGAGAACCAAGGTCCTACAATAGTTCACCTTGTACATTAACTAGGTCCACCACTTGTCCAACCATACTCCCATTGAAAGAAGCAAGAGGTACTTACACATTGGGAATCAAGTACCTACAATACCACCTTGGAAACTAGAAATTAAAACTAGGTCCATCACTTGTCCAAGATTTACTCTCATATAGAAAAAGGGACTGTCCATTTCAAGCTCCACCACTTGTCCAGCCTTACTTCCAGTAAAAGAAGCAAGGGCTACTTGGACATTGAGAACCAAGGCCCTACAATAGTTCACCTTGTATATTAACTAGGTCCACCACTTGTCCAACCATACTCCCATTGAAAGAAGCAAGAGGTACTTGCACATTGGGAATCAAGTACCTACAATACCACCTTGGAAACTAGACATTAAAACTAGGTCCATCACTTGTCCAAGCTTTACTCTCATATAGAAAAAGGGAATGTCAGTTTCAAGATCCACCACTTGTCCAACCTTACTTCCATTGAAAGAAGCAAGGGCTACTTGGACATTGGGAAGCAAGTTCCTACAATACTTCACCTTGTACATTAACTAGGTCCAGCACTTGTCCAACCATACTCCCATTAAAAGAAGCAAGAGGTACTTGCACATTGGGAATCAAGTACCTACAATACCACCTTGGAAACTAGACATTAGAACTAGGTCCATCACTTGTCCAAGATTTACTCTCATATAGAAAGAGGGAATGTTGGTTTCAAGCTCCACCACTTGTCCAACCTTACTTCCATTGAAAGAAGAAAGGGCTACTTGGACATTGGGAAGCAAGTTCCTACAATAGTTCACCTTGTACATTAACTAGGTCCACCACTTGTCCAACCATACTTCCATTGAAAGAAGAAAGAGATACTTACACATTGGGAATCAAGTTCCTACAATACCACCTTGGAAAGTGGACATTAAATCTAGGTCCATCACTTGTCCAAGCTTTACTCTCATATAGAAAAAGGGACTGTCGGTTTCAAGATCCACCACTTGTGCAACCTTACTTCCATTGAAATAAGCAAGGGATATTTGGACATTGGGAAGCAAGTTCCTACAATAGTTCACCTTGAACAGTAGCCATTAGAACTAGGTCCACCATTTCTCCAAGATTTACCTCATATAGAAAGGGGCTTTTGGTTTCAAGATCCCCCCTTGTCCAACCTTACTTCCATTTGAAGAAACAAGAGATTCTTGGACATTGACAAGCAAGTTTCTAAAATAGCACCTTGCACACTATCCATTACAACTAGGTCAACCACTTGTCCAAGCTATGATCTATTATAGCAATTTCTATAGAGTTATAGTATTCACAACCCTTGTGTAATGCATAATGTAACATATACATCTTTTTTCAAAGAGAATTTATTTCTAATATGAAATTAACAAGGTGTTTCTTTTCAACTTACAGGATGGACTTTGAATTTGGGGAGAAAGTGTATATGGTACTTGATAATGAAATTGTTGGTATTGGTTGTGTGTGTAGAACAGATCCTGATTCCACTTGTGGTGGTACAAAGATAGGGCAAGGAAATGTATCTATACTAGTGGAGGAATGTTTGAAGGATGTGGTCCTTCCTTTTTCTACAATGGATACTACATCTCTCCAAAGCTCATTATGGAGTGTTGTTCGATGGCCTAAGCTTCTTTTGCAAAAATCCATAATAATGACAACTTAATTGACACAAATGAAAGCTACAATGTTGATGAACAAGGGGATCATCTTGATCCTCTAGTTACAGATGCAATACCTATTACAAGCCCAGAGTTTGACATGTCAATACACGAATCTTGGAGAAATCAAAGGGTCCTTTTAAAGGACAACACAATGATGCACACTGTGAATGAAGGAACCATCTTGTATGTATTTTCACATGATTATGTCAATTTTCAGGTACATGGTGATGACTTTGTGGGCGTAGGTATTGAAAGGGAGAATGCAATCAGTGAGAGTATGCCTGAAGTGGGAAGAATTACTTTGCTAAAGTGGCCCATCCAACAGACAACCATGTTGGATGGGAGCCCACTACAACGCTTTGTTCCTGTTGATGGGATGCATACTAGATGTGACAATGTATCCAATGATGACAATGCTGGGAAAAAACTTGATGGTAGTGTTGATGCCCCTTTGCTAAGGAAGAGACGATACAGTTTCATCAACAGCTCAAAAAGTGCAAGCAGCACTAGCTTCTACTTTTTATCTTTCAGCTGAGTCAATTCAAAGGGTTTCATGCATTGAGTGTGACTGGAAAAAAATGCTGTCAGTTTGCAGAGTGATTTGGTGACAAGATTACGGCAAGAATTTTGGGGAGAGTCTCAAAAAGCACGCACAAATTATGTATATGATGTTCTATCTATATGCTATCAGAAGGATGAGAAGATGCAATACCAATTCAAGATAAAGAGCTCTATTGTTTGTTGCAAAGCATGGTATGAGCTACATGGAATACCAAAGACATCATTTTACCGCTACAAGGAAAATTTTGAAAACGGTGCATGCCATTATGTGCATGGTAACACATGTACATTGAGAAGAGGACTTCAACATACTAGTTTAGCGAGATCACTATTAAACGAATTTGTGGATAACAACTCTAAGATGATGCCACATAGAAGCAGAACACTACTAGATGGCTCAAGAGAGACGCAATTAGTGATTCCATCAATGTACAAACCAGTTGACATTTTAAGCGAAATCAACACAACACTCGACCAAATGGGCTATGAGAAGAAGTTATCTCAACCTTCTTTCGGTAAAATTTGGAACAAAGAGTATCCACATGTCACTTTAACAAAGACAAGTGAGTTCTCTAAGTGCAATGTATGTAGTTCAATCAAGGCAAGGCTAGAAGCTAAACCTTCTCTTGAAGAGAGAGCTCTTCTCTTGAGAGAAAGAGAAGTTCACATGGCACAACAGAAGAGTTTTAGGCACTTATATTATGCATGGCGCACATATTCAAAAACTCAACCACAAAAGTATGTTTGTATAATCCATGATAAGATGGATCAAAAGAAGACTCCCATTCCATGATTACGCATTGTTCCTAAGGGTGTGGATTCAGGATACAATTTGCAAGTGGCTTTGATAGGTGTGATCACTCATGGCCATGGAGAAGGTCATTATGGTCACTTTGTCTTGAATGGTTTGTGGCTAGCTGATCCAAATCTTACAATTGGCTCAATTGCTAATTGTTTGCATAACCTAGAGAGGATAGAAGCATTCTCTTGGTGATCTAGCAACAAATGGACTACCAACGATTAGTATCTCTCTACTACATGCTTTGAACTCAAGGGATGCTTTAGACCACTACAACTTGAGTGATGGAAAAGAGTCCATCGTGCAACCATCGGAAGCTACAAAAGCAGAATTGGAGACAACATTTTGCAAGTTGCCAGAGAACTTGTTACTACAATTGGATAGTTGTGCAGGGGAAAAAAAAATTGATACTTATTTGCCTATTTGTCAATGCTTGTTGCAAGGGGAGTTTTCAAAACCATCCAACTAGGATTTTTTATGGTTGGGCATACACATGAGGACATAGATGCCATGTTCAGTAAGTTTTTAGAAAAACTGAGAGTTACACAAACATATACTTTGCCACACTTGATAGATACATTACGAAATAGTTCATCTTCATCTCCGGCCCCATTTTTGCTTGAAAAGGTCCCTAATTTCAAGCAATATTGTGATGGTTATCTTTGTGATGGACAAGACATACTTGTTGGACATTCCAACCCACTTCAATTCAGGTTTTTTATGCAAGATGAGACACCAATGATGCAGTATAAGGCACATGTATGTATATCAAGTTGAAGTGGAAGAATTCGCCTATGAAAAACTGACATAGAAGGCAATCCAATGTTGCCACATGGAGATCCACCTTTGGTGCCAATGGCAGAATATGTCAAGGCTCACGAAGAAGTGATTTTAGGGTTGAAGAATTATATTAAGTTTTGGCAAAATCTAGGGAATGGTTCAAATGTCCACGGTACTATAGACCTGTGATAGATTACTGGAGTAAGGTGATTGGCGAGCTTGGAAAAGAAACCATATCAAAGAGAGGCTTGTATGCAATTTTTTGGCCAACAACTCAGGACTCTTGTCACCTACAATCCACTACAATGAGCTTACAACAAGGAGGAGTAGAAAGATTCCTAGGGCTTGAAGAGTTGAATGGTCATTTTTGTGGTCCTCAACGAGAAAAACCAAGGGAAGAGTTTGACCCTCTATGTCTGATGTGCACCAAGGTGACTTTGTTATGCTAGCTCCAAGTGACATGGAAATCTATCCAGTTTGGCTCGCAGTGGCTTTATTAGACATTGATAATGAGCCTACATCACCAAACTACAAAAAAATTTGATTCAATATTGGGCGCCTTGTGCGAGAAAGAGTGGGATGATGGATACTCAAGCTTACACTAATTGCTGGAAGGGTTTTTGGGCTATCAACTGCAAGGACCCACAAGTGTGGGAAACGGTAGATGCAATTGTTTGGTCATGGAGACCCAGCAAAGAAGGACCATTTTCTAGAATTAAGATTCCAGAAAGGCATACTCTAAAAGCTAAAGCAAGTCTTGCTCATGCACTCAACCACACTTGGATCAAAATTTGGATATGGCATCAAATTTGGAGTAGATTATGCGGAGCTTCTATTTTGACTATAAGAGTCAATTTTGTAAACAAGATCTTTAGTTGTATCAACCTTTCTTTCTTTTATTTAATTAAGAGAGTTTCTTCAAATTCATGCTTTGTTCATCCTCTTGACTTTTGGTGTTTACCACCACCACAATCCAATAAGATTTTCACTCTATCTTATCAACAAGTTTGTCTCCTCATTTCCCACTTTAAGTTGGAAATTCCCAAATTACATGAATTTGGTCAATTTGGAGATTCCCATAATGCGGGATTTCTACCATAATACCTAATTTGGTCTTAACTGTTTGCATGTTGATCCCTAGCCTCAAGAGAGGTCGCCTAGGTGATGGAGAGTGATGATTGATCAGATCCGATGTCGATTATGATGGGGATACACCATGACGAAGAAGATGCACACGGGATCTACATGTTTCTCGACAAGGAACACCACAAGGGGTGGTTGGAAACTGCGGACAATGTAAGAGAGAAGCCAAGTGGGGATGGGTCGCCTTGCAACAAAAACACAATAGGAGGGAGAGATCTGGCCATGGCTTGCAAAAACTGAGAGAGAGAGAGAGAGAGAGAGAGAGAGAGAGAGATTTTATGAACATCTTCAAATGGCTAAACTTGGCCTATGAGACAAATTAGTGTACATCTGTGATATCTCCTCTATCAAAATGAAAATTTGAAGTGATTTTAAAGACTATAGCTAAAGCTATCTAATAAGCTGATGCTAGGACTCAATCTGGGGTGCTCAATGAATGGTGATTGTGATGGATGGAGGGAGGATGGAGCTCTAGCCACTAGGGGCTCATGAATCAGGACTATATGCAAAGGCTATACGAGCATGATATGCACTCCAGATAAATCTATACTTGAAAAATATGCCTAGGTGTGATTTGAGCTGAGCAAGTCGCTTTGCATACTTTGGCCTTTCTATACACTTGTTTCCACCATGTATCCCCTTTAATATAACCACCTGCCAAGAATGAAAACTCCATGCACTAGCACATAATTATATAAGAAGTCAGACGTCACTCGGGAGAACCATAAATTCCACATACAAACAGCTTGTCAGCATGTTCTAACCCAATCCTCTCGGGAACAGGAGACACCATCTACATCAAATGGGTTCAGACATTAGGTGCCTAAGAAGCATGTCACACTCAAATCCCTTCCTAATCTTTGGATCTCCTTTTTGGCTTTGAGAAACCGCATATTCTTCTCTCTGTGTCGACTGCCATTGCCAACAGTAGCCGCGTACACCTAGGCCCCATCCCTCCTTGCCATGCACAACTCGCCAACTCCTGAGGAATAACCAATTGATTCCATTCCCATATTATCACCAACAACTACAGAGAACATGCAATAACTGCTTGTCCCTGCGTCTCTAAGCAAGAAGCCAATCCTTCACACTCGGGCAGGCACGTATGCAGATGATGGCGCCCAAGAAGGCATCCTCCTCCGGCAGCATTTGGTGAGCACATTCAACATTTGAGTATTTGGTGAGCACAAACCCATGCGCTGCAGAAAAGCCAAAAAACGAGCATGCTAAGTGAGCAAATTTGAGTGAGCATTTGGTGAGCACATTCAGCATGCATTGTAGCAAACCCAGAAAGCAAGCACGCTATCCGTCTGCGCGCACAGACGGACAGCGCGCTTGTACTCAAATAACCCTCACCCTCCTGCTAGTACTCAGATAGTGTGCATAACTTCTGCTTGTACTCAGACAGAGTGCGGACAGTACGCAGATTGTAGCAGTCGATTAAGCAAAAATAAAAAAACACACATTCCTCTCCTCCTCCATCTCTTCCTCCCTTCCTCCACCCCACTCGCTGAGCACGCAATCCGTCCGTGCACGCAGACGAATTGCGTGCTCAACGAGTGGGGTGGAGGCGTGGAGGAAGAGATGGAGGAGGAGACGATGCAGATAAAGTTCTACCTGCTAAACTCCAACCATGAATTGTAGAACTTTGAAACCTTAGGTCTTCAAAAAAACTTAGGTTTTGTGCAAATTTTGACTTTGTGTAACTTAGGTTTAATGAAAAAAACTTTTTTTTTGTTTTTTTAGCAGAACTCACAGAAGTGAGTAAGATTATATTATCAATCAAAAAATTACAAGATATCCAGCCATGCTCATCATTCGAGCTAGGGCATCATAGAGACATAAGGAGCTCAAAAAGGAGACATAAAGAGATTAGATACATTGGCTAGCAAGGGCAGCCACCCCGTAGCAGACAAACAACCACCATAATGAGATAAACCCCTTATTGCAAAAAACTTAATCCACCTTCAAATTTAAGCGATTTTTCTAATAATACCTACAACCTTAAGAAAAATTATCTGATAATCTGGTGATCTGATGACCACCATCTCTAAACTCCGCAGTCCCCAGTCTCTTTTTATTAAGGAACTCTCTGAACTCTGCAGTCCCTAGTTCCTTTTTATGAGTTCAAGTTTTTAGAGAAAGAATACCTTCATTTCTTTAGTAATGATTGTGAGCTTCTTTTACCTCGTAAAAATAAAGTTTCTGCCTTACAATATGAATGAAGAGAGAATATTTAATTATGATTGCTTTAATTATAAAAGAACTAGGAGAGGACATTATATTACGATTATAGCCGTCGGCATTAATTATAAAGCAACAATGAGCGGCGTCGCATTTATTATCTGGTAGTCACTGATTTGTGCTCTCTAAGCGCGAAAATTATGTTTTATATTTTTGCAAGAACTTTTCATTAAGTTTAGAAAACCACCAGCTCCCTTTGTCTTGGTATGGAGACGGATAGAGTAACTCTCTCTTGGACACTTGGAAAAGAGACACACACTAGGGAAGTAGAGCTTCGACACAACAAACTCTTGCTCAGCAAATATTATCTACAGTGTCTTCTTCCTCCAAACTACAAATTTACATGTTTGAAAGCAATAGTTTACATCGGGTTGGAGAAAATGTATATTGAAACCCCTTCGGAGTGGGATGTTGACGCAATGAGCACTTTTTATTGGACTCTTCTCTCTCTTTTGAGTATTTCATTGAACATTCTAGTGATATGCTCTATAATACAGATAGTGAGGAGAGTGATTTTGGTGCTAAACCAGGCATAACAAGCATCAACAGTCAGTTTCCATGTGCAAAAGAAGATTGTTTTGAGATAAACAATCCATCAATGCAAGAGGAAACTGAGCCATTTGACAAACAACAAAGATTGGAGTCCAATGATGATGACGTTCATGAGTTTACAAAAAACTCGATCATTCCTTGGATTTTAGGTAGCAAAACATGTTTTAGACTACAACACCTGATAAACGGTAGCAAGAAAATCAAACAGGTGACCGAGCTTCCACAAGTTTATGATGGTGACAATGCCTTTGACCTGCCTCCCATTGAAGAAGGTTGTAAAAGGATGGAAGGGATGGAGCAAAAATTTGATGGTCATTTTTGGACTAGGCCACATAAAACTAACATGTCCATAAAGTGTACTGTTAGGCTTAGTTATTGCTTGGGGTCATTAATTTGTCACAAAGTTCTTTGTCCCTATTATTTGAACAACACCAAGTTCAATGTATCCTTCTTTCATGGTTACCTAGATAAGCAAGTCAGCAAAGGGCTTCTATGTGAAGACAAAAACCTGCATATCACTTGTCATTATTGCAAAAAAGTTGTTTTCTATGAGTGTACTTGCTCTTGCAAAGTGTACTACATTTTTCCCTCAGATCCAAAGCTTACAAGAATGATGATTCACGTAGGTCATCATTTACATGAAGTTCAAGCAGGTATGTCAAGAGCCACAATAGAGAGAATAGAAAGATGGTTGCAAGTGTCTTGAAGGTGGATAGAAGCAGTGGACCAAGAAGAGTTCAAATGATTGTTGCCATACAATTATTGGTTGACGCTATTGTTGGTTTAGATGAACTAAAAATGGGGGAGTCAGAGCTCTCAAATGTATTGGAAGAAATGATTCCACTAGTTCAAAATCAAAGGTAAAACATTTAACATTTAGATTTTTCAGTACCATAAGGTTATTTTGATTTATGGCTTTTTTTAATAGATTTAAGATAATGGTATCTACCGAGAAAAGACAACAAGACTTGATTTTTGGGGATGGGTTTGACCACATTATGCTTTTGAAGAAAAAATGTCACTTTCCTTACTTTCATGGAAGTCGTTTCCCTAGGCAAGGTGGGCCATATGATAAGTGCTACATCTTTAAGATGTCAACAAAAGGTCCAGGGTCTGGTATTAGACCTTGTCAATTGCATGCATCGAGGAGGAAATGGAGATTTGAGTGCTCCTTGGGTACATTTTGATCACACACACAGAATAGATGGATGGGCAACTATGTCATGCTCTATCTATGATCCGAGGTAGTCTTTTGGTGTGTTGTAGCATTTTGTTATTGCACATTTGCAACCTTTTTGTAGCTAATATTTGTCATTTTCTTTTAGTTTGAAGGGATTTATGGTTATAGTGGTTTGTGACACCAAAGAAGAGGATACAAACACACAAATCCTATTTTGGAGATCTCTTAATAATTTGTTTGCTCAAGAAGGTTATCCATCAGTAGACTTTGCAGGATTTATGGCTGATGAGGCTGAACAAATTGGGCTGCCGTGCGTACAGTTTTCATTGAAGGGCCAAATAACGTCATGATTGGAAGGGAAAGGTCCTGTCTCTTCCATTGGGAGCAAAGTCTACATAAACAAACTAAAAAATATATAGCCAAAGAAAAGTTTGGTATCCACAAAGACATGTGTGAGACTTGGTGCAATTCAAGGACAATGGTTTTGGCAATGAAGCAAGCAAAAGAACTTAGAAGATGGTGGGAAGATAATGTTGCAAGTGAGAATATCAAGTCACTGGAGAAATGGTTCAAGTGGTGGGAGACAAGGATATCTCACTAGGGTAGCTTACACAATGAAGTATGATACAATCATGAGCCTCCCACAACCTTCTCTATTTTCTTGTTTCGCCAATTCAAAGTTTTTTTTGGGTGGAATGCAGATATCTATGAGTCCTTGGGAAAAAGCTCAAATTCCTAGTACCAATTTGTCAGAGACCATTCATGCATCTTGGCTTGCCGGAGAAGGCCGTAGCAAAAAAAATTATTTGTATGATGCATACGTCACTGATGTCATCAATGCTTACATTCAATGCATAAAGCAACATGGCTATCTAATAGGTAGATACATAGGGCTTTGTCCAGATATGCAAACATATCTAGAGAGATCAAGAAATAAAGAAAAAACTCTTATCCCACTTGTGTTGGCACGTGCTCTCCAAGGGGCAGTGGGGCAGGCACACCATTTTATGGGAAACCTTTATTGCATGGAGACAGGGAAACTGTGCAAAGAAAGAAGGTTAGAGGATTTGCAAAAACAGCTTCTCATAAGCCTGCTATGTGATGGAGTCTAGACAACGAAAAGAGCACGGACGACCACGAAAGATTTTGTTTGATATGGACATGAAGCAAGAGGGACAAAGATTTAATGTGAATGCAGATTCCACAGATGAGGAGATTCATGCAAATAATGACATAATAGATGACACCATACCTTCTATTAGTGAATACATTATTGGTGATTTTGAGATTGTTGTGCCAAGCGGTCATTGGGCAATAAGAATAATGCCTCAAAATGTCTCTCGTAAGTGCTTTGGTGTGCTTGAAGGGAGAAGATGTGAAATGTCATGTAAAGTAGGTCTCCAAGACTTGTGGCCCCATGTTTTTGGGGAGATAGAACTTACAAAGACCAGAGGCAACACCAATGGATGTGGTTATGTGGCCATGATGTGCATCACACTGAAGTTGTGGCCAAACAAGTATTGTCACCACCGGAAAGGCCAACAACTTGGCTAGTAGAGAGTGGAACATGTGTATCAAAGGAGGAGTATGTTGGTTTTCTAGGGGTGGGTTTTGTGATTAGAGCTCCTTCTCCAAAGGCTGTCAAGGAAAGGGAGACAGTGGGAACCTCTGGCAAGCGCAGCAAAAAATTGAGGTCCGTTGTCTCTAAGGAGGCAAGTAAACGCATGGAAATAGGAGCACGTATGGAAGCTTGTTTTGTGCAAGAGATAATTTTGGTGCCTGCTCGTCATGTTGTGTTCAAGATATTAATGCAAGATGTATATGATGTGCATGTGTCTATGGAGCCCTATTGTACATGCCCTAATTTTCAAGGCCAGGAGAAAGCCAAAAAATCTTACTTGGCTTGTAAGCACCTATACTTTGTCTACACACATATTCTTGGGTTGGATGGTAAGCAGCATATGATTATACATCAACCAACACTACGTGAAAGAGAACTCACTTTCATCTTGAATCAACCCCGACGGTTTATGCCTTCAAAGAAGTAGAGAAAAAATAAATGCCTAGTAGTTTGCTCAATTTGTTTTGACATTTTGGTGGGTGATTTGTACACTTTGTGAGGCTTTATTTTGGCATTTCCCAATAAAACAATCTCTTCGATGGCATGCTTTTTTCCTTGTACTATTTTGGACCATAAATATTAATCTTTTGAGGAATCTTTATTTGAATTGATGGTAGTGCTTGTAGCATGTGAAAAAAAAAATTGGGTATTTAACTTTGACATGTGCAAATATAGTACTTCTTTTTGTTGAAGCCTTATAGGTTTCTCTACAAGAATGACATACATAGAAGTTTGGGTTGGGTTGGGTTGGAGTTTTTTTTAATACACTAATGTTCTTTTTGTGAAGGGATTGGAGTACATGCATCAAACTCGCAAAAATAGATAAAACTAAGAAACATCTAAGTGAACACTCTAGTGGTTGCATGCAACTTAGAAAGACCTAAACTATGTGAGAAAGCTCAAAATGAAAAGCTTTCAAAAAAATTGACACTCACCACAAAGCAATGGTTGGAAACTCGGTTACACAAAGAACACTTTTTTTATCATATACATAAAGAGGATAAAGTGAACCGACTTTATAGCCATGGGCTATCATAAGATGACCCTTCGCAAAACGCCAAGACTGCTGATGAAAAGACTTTCTAACCCAATTCATCAAGGCATCCAACCGAAATTAGATTGCATGTCAAGGCTGGAACGTGATGCACATTATGGATGATAAACTTCACCTTATTTGCCATAACCATGGCAATATCACCTATGCCAACAATGTCACAAGAGTAACTGTCACTAAGTGTAACAGAGCCAATGGTTTCCTCGTATGAAGTAAACCAATGCCTATGAGGTGTGACATGCAACAAAGCACCTGAATCAAGAATCCATGTATGGGATATTTCACCACTAGCAAGGAGTTCAGCTGGCAAAGAACTCTACAAAGATAGAGTTTCATGTACATCATAAAAGACATCATTATTCTCAGTCAACATATTAATATCTTGTGCATCACTGTCATCCTGAACTATGTCAATCTTAATCGAACTCTTTGGTTTCTCCTTTTTATCATCATTGATCTTTTCCTTTACCTTGCCCTTCTCTTTGTCACACTTCCAAGCATAACAATCCTTCTTTATGTGACCAAACTTATCACAATAATGGCATTGAACATTGCGACGACCACGAGACTTTGATCTACCCTTTGATGCATCTCTATTGCCTTCTTTCTTTGACTCACGTTGAGAAGAATGGCCCTTACGTTTCTTATCATCCCTTTGCACATAATGAGCTTTGCCATGATACGAGCTAGTCATGGTCTTCCGACGCATCTCCTCTAACAAAAGTGCACCAGTAACATCATCATACTTTAGCATACCATTAGGAGCAGAGTTACTAACACTGTGCAAAAGATATCCCAAGAGGGTCGCAACGAACAAAGCAAAAAGATTGCTTTCATCTCATGATCAACGGTCATGCTCTGTGCACAAATCTCGGAAAAAAGAGAATCAAAATCATTGATATGGCTGGCAACGCTAGCTGACTCCTTCATATGAAGGTTGAAAATTTTTTGCATCAGGAAAACCTTATTGCTAGCCGTATCATTTTTGTAAGTGTCGCATATTTTTTGCCATAAAGCATGGGCAGTCTTGCATTCTAACTCGCATTCTAACACTGTAAAGTACATCAACTCACCAAGGTGCAGTCTAATTGTAGACCTGCATAGCTCATCAAGCTCCTCCCACTGAAACTGAGTCATGGACATACCTTCAATGCTAGCAGCATAGGCAATAGGAAACTTTTGCTTCTTTTGGACTAGCACATCATGCATTTGGTTCTTCCAAAGCTGAAAATTAGTGCCATCAAACTTCTTTATGTCATAAATGTCACGGTCTTTGCTAGTAGACATGGTGAAAAAACTACCAAAAGATTCTGGAAAATTTCAACAGAGTCTCCTTTGTATTTGGGACTATGTCAACCAAAATAAGAGACAAAATGACCAATATGTCACTCACAAAGCATAAAAGAGGGAAATGCCTCTCAAAAGCACAACGTATAGAGACCACCTAAGGCGCATAAACTATCAAACTGACCATAGACCGCCAACTCGGTGTCAAAAGAACCTATACCACTCTATACATGTCCTATGGCCCGCCTCGTAAGGATGCTCCAGCTACCTGTATCACGGAAGGTATCTCCACATTTGAAAATACCCCAGGTCAATGAAAACCTCACGCTATCAACCCTCAGAATGTAGGTTATGCAGCAAATGTATAGCCAAGTCTCAGAAATGGCTATCATCCAGACCAAGTCTCAAAAATGGTCGGGACTGTCGTACTAGCCAAAAGATGGCACCACAAAAGCGTACAATGGTAATATCCACAAAGACGTACAAGTTTGTCAGGACGCTCAAACAGGTTCCAAAAGCATGTGCGTGCCAAGAAATATCCCTGCGGGAAGTCAAACCGCTCTCAAAAGAGCTCAAACACTGTCAAAAGTGTCAACATATGCATGTATGCATTTGCTCCCGTTGGAACCAAAATATTGCAAGCACTGAAACTTGTAGCCTGTGAGTCGCTCAATGCCGATGTCATTGCCGAAGCCAAAATCAAGGCCAAGAAGCACATATAAAGCTAACCAAGCCGCTCTATATACCTGTATCTGTACATGTAGTCGAAGAAGACAATTCCGTCAATCTCCCACTCTATGTGTGTGTATGAGGTCACTCTGAAATAAGCTACACACTCTCAAATGAGCCGTGGGCTCTTGTAAATGGAAGAAATTGCAACAATGGTACCTGTAATGGCTATGGAAGCTCTGCAGCACAAACTACCAAAAGAGGGCTGAAAAAATCAGCTCCTGAACCCTAGCTTGAATGAGGTTTTCTATGGCACGAATGGCTCTGAAAGGGGGGTAAAACTCCAGGACGCCTATTGGAAACGCTCTCGGAATGCTGAATTTGCCGATGCCAAAGTCGGAACCCTGTTTGCACTCTTGAAAGTGCAGGTGCACAAAGGCAATTTCGGGAATGAAACAACTCTCATACCAGATGAAGGAGAGGATTCGGGAGCACATTGGAAGAGGAAGATGAATACACACACACACACTACCATAGCCACACACACAGGTTGGAGGGGGATAGCCAACACACACTGTGTGCCCCCTTTCTCTCTTCTCTATCTTATGCACTAAGGCACAATACACATTGTACTTGGTGTTAGTGGCTCACACAAGTGTACAGCTATACACTTAGGGTTAGTAGCAGTTAGTAATGGGCGATCGGCCACATGGCCATTAAACCTAACAATAATTTTATCTCTATAGCTCATGTTCATGCTCATCAACGTGTAAGTCGCTTGGGTTTTGGTTTTAGGTGGAGATGGAAAATTGATGAGCAAGGAAATTCCAAAGTCACCGCCTCCTGCGAAGAAGTCCCCCCAAAAAAGTACTCCCCTCCAGCATCCCAGTATTGTTTCCCACCCCCCAAAGCCTCCTGTTTGCAAGAAACCGTGACATTGAAGACACTTCGTGTTTGCACTCTCTTGTAATGACAGAATCTTTGACTCTTGCTTTTTGAATAGAAATGAGAATTTTAAGTTGGCCTCCATTTCTCTATCTCTCAATTTATTGCAATTGTCACTCTTGTTTTGGTTAAAAAGTGCTTAGTCTATTCCTTGAAGTATGTAAAACCCATGTCGTTTAGAAAGATACCAAAAGAAAAGGGGACTCTCAAATTGCCCATCGAAGAAATAATAATTATCAAAGATCCACCCCCCTATATTCCAAAAACCATCACATCGCTGCCATTTGATATTCCCTCACGACTAGCATTAGTTTTTTATCTTAACGGTGTTCTCTGTACTTCATGGATTGAACATCCTGATAACCCGGATGCTCAGCCACCTGATCTTGAAACTACTGGTTCAACCTCATCAACAAAAAGGATGACAGGTTTGACTAAGGCTTTGAAGTATTTTTGCTCTACGTATGATTTGTTCATGCCCACAAAGTGGGAATTTTGTTCTTCAGGTATCTCTACGTTCCCAAGGATGCAAAATAGTTCTTAGCTTGGGTTGTGGATTGGGAAAATATTTACATCTGGAGTTCATCAATGCTGAACAGAGTGGACAGCAATCAAGGCAGCTTTTGGGGGCTTTGTGACTACTTCAGCGGATGGGCTAGACAACAGTCATGTGATGTAGCCACATTTAAAATGGTAGGTGGAAAACCAGTACTTTTCAAGAATTTATGAAATTTTCTAAAGCTGGTTCCGTGATATGGTACGAGAAATGTGCTATTGATTGACAACAGTCTTTACAAATGCCATTATAATTTTCCTGGTTACTACATCATTGTACATGGCCTACAGGATCGGAGTATTGAATTCTTGTCTAGGGATTTGCAAGAGGTTCTTGCTAAGTGGCGTGATGCTATGGATTGGTCAACCGAAGCTTTCACCTTCAATGTGAAGCCTATATCGGAGGATAACTATGTTAAAGCTGCACTCAAGTGAGGTGGAAAGACAACCAGTTATGGAGAATACCTGACGGGGCCACATTTGATGCCAATGGTCTTTTAGCTCTAGTATCTCATCTTAAAAATCTCATGTAATTTTTGAAAGCCAAGCTTTGTAGAAAACCCTTGTACTGCCATGTTTTGTCATTACAGCTTAACGCTCTCTACAAACCCATGTATATGCCTACTTCCCATGAGGGATAGTTTTTTGAATAACATTTTGAATGCCTCTATACTGAGCGATCAACATGTAACTTATTGGTAACACAAAAGTTGAATTTATAGTTATTCCATTATGTCAGTTTAACATGTTTTGGACTCTAGTTTTGTGCTTTGGACTCAATTTATGTTGTGGGTAGTGTGTGTGTTTGGTTGTGGTTGTGGATGGCACCAAACATGTAAGTTAAGTGTTTTTAAGGCCATGTTGTGTAGTCATTAGAGGCCTCTTGTCATTACAATCATGTTGTGTTTTAGCATTCTAGCACTAGAAAGTAACAATATAGGTACCAACCAAGGTACTTGGTGTACTTGATGTGCAAGCAAGTATTTTAAAGGGGAACTTTCAAAACACCCACAATGGTAGTTTAGGGTACCCTATCTGCAGATAGATACATGTGAAGAATGTTGGGAGACTAACAACAATGGTACTTAAAGTGACTAATTTATGGATATGTTCCATGCATGTTACTTTAAGTACCTAATCTGCACATTTCTACATTGTAGAACATGCACTAAAAACCTATAATTGGTACTTTGAGACCACCTGAATACCCCCTTTAAGTACCTAAACAAGCAGTCAGCTGCTTGAAACCTGAACTGTAGTAAGTTTTAAATCACTTTGAAGTACACATGTTGGTATAGTAAATGGGAGATAAAAAATTTGTTGTCAACACTTTGATATCTTGTGATAAGTGGGGGTGGGAGAGAGAGAAACACACCACACATGGACTGCATTAAGAGAAAAGAGAACCAAGAGGCTACATTTGTGATTAAGTGTTTTGGGAGGACTCAAGTACAACAAAAAATAATTGCAGCAAAACAACTATTTATTGGGCTCAAAGATACAAAAGGCCTACAAAATTGTTGGCATGCTGTTGTACACATTTTTGTAAACTTGTGGAGATAACCTGAACTTATGTGGCTCTCCATGCAAGGGTTCCAAAGGTATCTTGATGGATCGAACCAAGTACGATGCCAATAACACTTTTGGCTGGTCAGGAGGTATGTAATAAACATCCTTGGTACCATCGACTAGCTCATAGTAGTAGCCTTCAGCCAAATAGGAATTCAAAAAAATGGAGTTGTCCCAAGAATCTCTTAGAGCTTGTGTTGTTTTGTATTTCTCCTTTGAGCACCTCAAGAGGTAGAAGTCTGCTCCATCTTCGTTCGTATTTGTGGCAAAGTTGTCACCTACATGCAGAGCATCACTAATGGCATCATGATGTCCACCATACATAGGCAAATCTGATCCTTCATTGTCACTTGACTGATCACTTTCTTTGTCATTGTTGTCCAAGGGTTCGATGGCGACATACAGCCAGTTTTCGACATGTGTGTTGTTAAGGCATCACCTCCAATGTTGTGACATACAAAATTGACAAAAACATGAGAGAGCTCTGTAGCGAAGTGCACACTTGTCAGTCCTAGAGTGTCCATTCACGCAATACAAAGAGCGTGACCCTTCAACTCGCTTGCAATTCCATTTCCTCTCCCTCGTCACATCCGCTGCTCGACGTCCCAAAAAATTTGAGTCACCTTTGACCGGTGTTTTCATCATGAAATTTATGTTTCAAGAAACTAACCACATCCTTGGCACACTTCATGTGCCATGCATCAGCTTTCAATTGCTCATGTGTCAGAGCCTTTTTGACAATTGCATTGGCCCCATCATGCTCTCCTTTGCCATGGCCCGATGCAAAGAATCTCCATACCATCTCAATGCCAGTCAAAGAGGAGTACCTAGATCAATAACACATCTCAAAGGCTAGGTGAAAACAAGAAACTAGATATCATGTTCAAGAGATCAGAGAAGCTAGAATACCTTGACACAAAAAAAAAAGGCTTGGATGCCTTGAACTGATCAGCACACCCGTTTGACCAGATCCAGTGCCGCTTCAAGGAGTTGAATCTTTTCTCTTGTAGCCACACACTATGCAATTGCATGCAATGCTGCACAAACAATGTGTCAAGCTCTTTGTCATCAGAGATGTAAAAATGTATACACTTCAACACCCTGTCAACCTCATCTCCAACGTAGGTGATGTGCACCAAGATTTTGACTTGTGAAGAGTACCAATGCATTGATTGGACTTCATTTTGCTCCTTGAAAGAGTAATTCTCAGCAAAGTCTATAACAAAGACTACCACATCTCTAGGAACCCTTTGAATGCAGTCTTTGAATTGCTGAGATTGCCACATGGCAATAAAATTGTGTCTGATATAGGTGGTTAGATGCTTTTTAAGGAAGGATGTAAAATCTGCACATCCCATTTCCTTGACCAGTAGATCCTTGTGCTTCTTGCCCTCTTGATGGGATGATGCAATGTCTTCAAACACCTTTATTAAAATCTGGAATGCATTTTTTAGATTCTTCCTTTGGATAGAGCACTAACCATTGTGATCCACATTGATCACATTCTCCCTTCAAGCAAGAGAGATTATGAAATGTAGACTCATCTGGACTCGGACATAATACCATCTCATCCAATTTATTGATGCTATTGTGCGTGTACGCAGTTGCTCCACACTTTCATAGATCCTCTTCTATGAAGCATACTTGATAGCCACACCCTTCACTGTGCACTCCTGTCTTGCTTTGTCTCATCTGGTTGAATGCATCCTTGAAGTATATCATTTGTATCTGAGCAATGCAACAACAAGTGTACCTATCCTTCAATTTGCAAATAAACCAATGCTTCAATCCCGCAAAACATATAAGAGAGATCTTGATGTGGAAATATTGCATTTGGAATCTCCTATAAAATTCCACTTGTCCAATGAAAAGAAAATCTCATCAAAACTTTGAGGCTGTGAAGAGAAGGTTAAAGTCATTGCAACTTGAACATGCTACCTAACATGGTACTTTTAAACCTTTTGTTAGGTACTAAAGTACCTAAGCCACTGTAAATGGTACTTTACAAAGTACCAGTTTTTGCAAAGTACCTAAGTCCTTGAAATTGATAATTTAATAAGTACCACAAAGAGTACATTTAAAGTACCTATATACCTAGAGTTTGTATTCCAAAAGTACATGCTGGTGGTTTCATGCTAGCTCCTACCTAATCTCAAGGTACTTTTGAAGCTTCCAAGTATATCAAGAAAGCTTACTGGTATGTATTGTCATAGTTGTAAAGGACCTATGAGTTTACAAAGGTGGTTTTAAACTACCATTAAATGTACATTCATTGTCCAGGAGGACCCTAATAGAACTTATGAGTCCACATTGGTGCTTTTGAGCACCAACCCCTTTGACATGGTAGTATTACTAGAATCTACATGTAGGTACTCTAGGTAATCTTCAATGTAATATATTTCTACAAGCTACATGTAGCAAAATTGGTAGTGCTGAAATTCCTAGTCTATGAACTTTGGCCCAATGCACTTTTTTTTGCCTTTATGTATACTTGTACTTGTTTGACCTCATGCTAGCTTCTATGCAAGGTGAAGGTATTCTTCATGGTTCTAAGTATTTTAGGAGAACATGAGCATATGTATTGGTGGTTGAAGAGTTTGTCTATACTATATTTATGGTGCTTGCTATGGTGATAGTAAAATATATCTGAGTTTATATTGGTGCTCCAAGAGTACCAAAAGGTTGCCTTTTGGAGCGTACACACCTCTGGGACTTCACAATTAACATTATACATGATGTAATACTACCTAAATGCAGTTACTACCTATACACATGGTAGCTATACTAGAGCATGCAAGAGAACAAAATATTTCAAGCACTTTTAAAGCATTGCTGGAACTCGTCAAGCAAATGTATTGGATGCTTTATGTAAGATTTTTGCCCTAGACGCTTTCGACACACATCCTTTTTGTTTGGGGACACTCGCATTTGTGTCTGCTAAAAATCAAGCACAATGTCTCTTATCTCCTGCGTGATGCAATGACTTTGAGGCTGTTAACGTCGGCATAATTGCAATGGAAATGCTCATTCTTCAGCTGTTATAATCGTGAATTAGCTGCTGCAAAATTTTGTCGATGCAACCCTGTGAACCTCACCATATCCAAATTGCTTATAGAGCTTGATGGATCCCCTTCGCTATTCACCAACATCATGTATAAAACTCTTTTTAGCTTCAACTCCTCCTCAGACAAGGATGCTTTGACTTTGGTGATTGTGCCTTGTATGTTGGAGAGTATAGACTTCTCTAATACACAGTGCAGTCGTTGAAGAGCTGTCTTCTTCAGAATCAATTGAAAGGTGGATTTATTAGCTTCGCAATTCATGCCTTTTGTAGCTTCTTGCCAAAAAATCACCATTGTTTTGAAAACTATACTCATACCTTCAGGCTTTGACAAGCATGATGCATCCCGTTCTCTTTTCTTTGATGACTCATGGCCCAATACTGTCGCATCCTATGTGTGGCTTCCTGGTGAATCATGGTTGAGTAATCAATGCGGCCATGAGGGGACATCCCATCATTTCTTGGATTGTCCTTGACATGATCCTGAGATGAGTGAGACCACCCCGTTGGATTTGAAGCTTGTTGGTGGTAACCAAAACCATTGTATGCAATTCTTGGCTGCCCGATAATGTGGCGATCATTTGGAGGATGTTGTTGGTGTCCAATTGCTACCTCCATAGATGTGGGCTGCAATCCAAGCTGAAGGATCTACCAATGTTGTTGCTGCAACACAACCCCCTCTTCCAAGGTGCTCTCACCCACACAAAAATGTTGCTGCTGAATTCCCTCTCCCAACCTACTGATGCTTCCATCCATGGGTAGCCATCCACCTTGAGTGTAGTGATAAGGCTATTGTTGTTGAATGTCCTGCTGCCACATCTGAGCCACACCAACATGGGCCAAAGTAGACAAGAGCCTTTCCCTTTTGAAGGTTGGAGCACGTTGGTTGCAATTTTTGAGAGCATTTGCATGAAGCCAGGACGTAGACATCATTGAGTCAGATGGATGTGCAAGCCATGCTTGCTTGCTTCAAGAGAAGGAGAGATGAGGGTAGATTGTTGAACAACATGCAAGTAGAGAGAGAGAGAGAGAGAGAGGGAGGCACTCAGCTACAGCAGCACGCACGAAAGGTAGATAGACAGACATTTCAAGAAATCGTTAAAGTGGTTGGATCCATTTCAAAAAAATAAACATAAAGGGTAGTCTCACAAGAACATCTTCAAAAGTGTGCTAAAGCACCATCCATAAATGCCTCACAAAGAAGAGTCAAGGACACTACTTTTTGCACCACCTTTCATGCTATCACCCATGTACATAGTGCCAAGTGAGTTGCCACATGTCGTGATTGCATAACCCACTTGTCATCATTTATAGATGGTGCTAAAGCACGATCCATAAATGCCTCACAAACAAGAGTCAAGGACACTACTTTTTGCACCACCTTTTCATGCTATCACCCATGTACATAGTGCCAGGTGAGCCACCATCTGTTGTGATTGCATAACCCAGGCACATTATATGAGATGCAATTTAAAGAGCTATGAATCCTGTATAGTATATACAGTGGGTGAGGAAACAATAAAAAGAGATTCAAGCACTAGTGCACATTGGTACATCCTCATCTGTAGTGGGCATATGAGGACATGTAGCATAACTTGGACCAAGAGTACTCAAGACAGGGGAACCAGGTGAGCCACCATCTGTTGTGACTGCATAACCCAGGCACATTATATGAGATGCAATTTAAAGAGCTATGAATCCTGTATAGTATATACAGTGGGTGAGGAAACAATAAAAAGAGATTCAAGCACTAGTGCACATTGGTACATCCTCATCTGTAGTGGGCACATGAGGACATGTAGCATAACTTGGACCAGGAGTACTCAAGACAGGGGAACCTTGCGATGAAGAGGATTCCCCTATAACTACTTCCTTGTAGGAATGAACAACCTTATCCTAGGCCTCAGCCAAACAAGTGTTCTCATTACAAGGGAGTTTCTTCTGAGGAAGATTCTTCAATGGGGGCACATAGTTGTGAGAAGATTCCAAAGTGTGGGCTTTAATAGTTTTCTTCGGCACTAGCCAAGCTTGGGAAGTTACAACATGTTTTTTTCCTTTATCATTTGCATTCAGATAAGTAGAAAGCATCTACAATTGTGCTTGCTTTACTTTGCATTTATTCTCCCCAATTGTCAAGGTGGAAGTTGACAAACCTTTGATTTGTACCCCACAAGAAGATTTTGAAGGTTGTGTACGCTAAGGGGAAGGGACTGTTAAAGGAGGTGGCTACAAACTTGGTTCCAAACATTCGGATTTCATATGACCAAATTTGCCACAATAGAAGCAAGAATTTGCAAACTTACCCCATTTGAGTTTGAACGGGTGCTTTCCAACCACTGTATCCCTAAAATCAACCGAAATGCCTACGGGTGTAGGGATGCAAGTGTCCCACAAAATGCAAAATGATTTGTGTTGGCATCCAAATTAGGAGGGCAAATGACTTTGCCCAACTAGGCAGCCAACAAGGGAAGAAAGTGACACCAATTACGAGGAAAATCCACCACCTAGACCCAGATAGGACACTTATGGTGAATAAGACTCTATTAATCCTAAGTGAGAGCCCAGGGAGATACATGAGTCATTTGCATATTGAGGAAAAGAGGAGACATTTCAAGCTCATTCCATGTGTGCTAGCAAGAACTCATAGAATCCTTGCACGCCAAAGTAAACCCCTCAAATTGCTTGCTGCTTGAGCAAAAAATTAACCCATTGGCCTACATCTTGAGCCATAGGCATTTTACCCGGGAAGAAGATAACCACTGCGTTAAGGGAATATTGAGCAACAAGATCCATAAGCTCCTGCATGAATGCGCGCTTCCATGATAGGAGCAGGTCCTTCCCAAGCTCCACGTGCATCTTCAAAGTCCTCATGCAAACATTCTTTGATAACGGTCAAGGTATCCATAATAGAGCTTTCCATGGATTTTTGGCACTTGTATATACATTATTCAGTTGAATCCATGTGAAAATATCATTGTGCTTTCCACACTGCTATACAAATTCACACTGCAAGGTCTGACACAGCCATGATGCGTACTGATTTTGACACACCACACACCTTTAAAAATCTTTTTTGATTAATTTACCTAGAAGGTCACACACCCACACACACACACACACCCCTAAACAATATGCAAGTTGTACAAAGGCCTAAAATTGATATGCACAAAAGCAGCCTACTGCTCTGAGGACCCACTTGCACAAAATAGCAAGCAACTCGATTAGGTCGAGGAGGCATGCAGAGGGCGAAATTTGTGTAGACCCAATGGGCACAGGGGCAGAACGCACAGGGCAAAAGGGGCACTCGCAGATTGCACAGAGCCTAAGGGGTAGCACATAACAAACGCAAGGGAGCACACATGCACATGGCAGCGTTTTCGACCTCCAAAGTCCTCTCTCTCTCTCCACACACACAAATGACTTAAAATGGGGAAATGAAATTTCCCTAGGTCGGTAATATTTCCTGCTTCATGTGTAACTAAGCTTAAAAAATCCTTTTAAGGTATTTTCACTTAGTATGCGTTAGTAAATTGAGGAAAACTGAGATCGAATAAATAAGGGGGTTTTGATGGAGCTCTGCAACACGGCTACTCGATCGACAAATCTAGGAATCTGTACATCTGTAGAAGAGGAAAGTTGGCAAGGCACATGGCCATTCATTGCAATCTACCTCCACCAAATGCAAGGATGTGGATGATCGGCTGGATGCTATGTTTGAGATGTGTAAATTCGGACTGCTCTACAGCAACACTATAAAGGTGAGGGTCTCCCTCACTTAGTTGGCTCGTATATACCTTTGTATTTTCTGTGTGTAACGAGGGTTAGTTCCTGAGAGGGTGAGCTTGGAGTGTATTACATTATGGTGAAAGGAAAGCATGTCTTGGATGTCCAACCGTTGGCTTCGGTTGCTTCGTCTCAGGTCGAGTTCCTTATCTTGATTAATAATGAGTGGAAAATCTTGGTACTATGAAACACATGTTCAAATTGCTATGTGTGTAATAGGAAAAAGGATATGAGCTGCATGCGGTATCCCTATGAACTTGTATGATAATGAGAAATACTACTTTAATTGCTAGTGAATATATCTGGTTGACAGTTAACATGGTCGATATGCAGGTCTTACTAGTGAGAGTACTATATTTGGAAAACATGAGAAAACTGGCTTATTAATTGATGTCGGAGACTGGTTATTCATCATAAGCTGGCAATGTTAGCCCTCATTAAAGTGTTACCCCTGACCTTACTTTTTCATTGGCGTGAATTGAGGCTGTAAAATGTCTCGACCACAGATAGAGGCCCATCCTTGGGTAGAGTAACTGAGGTATATCCGAAGGTATGCAATCTTGAGAGTGACATTATTTATGTTGATTAATAGTCCAAGCTGTTATGGTGTACTTGCTATGCTGACCGGTTGCTTTGGTAGCTTTCATTTGCTGGTTTACTTTAGAAGCTAGTCCAGTCCAACTGATGACATTGAATTACTCTATACTCATTTAGTATTAATGATGTGACATTATACTAACCTTTGCCAACTTGAAACAGTATAACCAGGTATGTGCGGGGTGAGAAATTGGGATAAGGAGAGATTTACTTATTAGTTATGTTTTTGCAGGCTCATTGCTGAATTTAAGAGTGTATGTTAGCTCGAATTTGGATGGGATGTTCATTAAGCATGGATTATGGATATTTTCATGTTTACATCATACTAATGCAGGTTTCAGTAGACTCCATAGTCTAAACTTCTTACTAACCGAGCAGCTTCATTTGGCTCATTGGACTAGGTCTGAAAGGGTACTATACCTGGCTTTCTGGACCATAGATTGTTATGTTATTGAAATAGGGTTACGGATAAGGAAAGATGTACTTGATGGTATATATGTGTGTGCAAGCTTATTGCTGAAGGTTAGGATTTATATTAGCTAGACTTTGGATATCAAACTCAAGGGATGTTCATTGTATTTGAAAAACTTGAAAAAATTGGCTTGATAGTTGGGTTTGGAGAATAGTTATTCATCTTAGGCGGGCAGGGGTAAGGCTCATAGATGTGTAACCTTTGCTTGATGGTATATATGTGTGTGCAAGCTTATTGCTGAGGATTTATATCAGCTAGACTTTGGATATCAAACTCAAGGGATGTTCATTGTATTTGAAAAACTTGAAAAAATTGGCTTGATAGTTGGGGTTGGAGAATAGTTATTCATCTTAGGCGGGCAAGGGTAAGGCTCATAGTTGTGTAACCTTTGACCTTACTTTTTCATTGACATAAAGTGAGGCTGTAGAATGTCTCGACCACGGATAGAGGCCCATACTTGGGTAGATTAACTGAGCTATATCTGAATGTATTCAATCTAGAAAGTGGCAGTATATATGTCGATTAACAATACAAGTTGTCATGGTATACTTGTTATGCTCACCGGTTGCTTTGGTAGCTTTCATTTACTGGTTTGCTTTGGAAGCAAGTCCAATCCAACTGATGACATTGGTTTACTCTATACTCATTTAGTACTAATGTTGTGACATTATACTAGCCTTTGCCGACTTAAAATAGCATAACCAGGTATGTGCTGATGAGGAATTGGGATAAAGAGAGATTTACTTACTGGTTATGTTTATGCAGGCTCATTGCTTAATTTTAGAGTGTATATTAGCTCAAATTTGGATGGGATGTTTATTAAGCATGGATTATAGATATTTTTGTGTTTACTTCATCCTAATGCAGGTTTCGGTAGATTCCATAGTCTAAACTTATTACTAAGCAGGTAGGTTCATTTGGCTCATTGGTGTCTGAAAGGTTACTATACCTGGCTTTCTGGACCATAGCTTGGTATGGTACTAAAATAGGGTTACGGATAAAAAGAGATGTAATTGATGATTATATGTGTGAGTGCAGGCTCATTGCTGAATTTTAGGGTTTATATCGGCTCGATTTTATATATCAAACTCATGGGAAGTTCATTTGGATTTATTCTTGTTTGCTTCATGCTAATGCAAATTTCAGTAGACTTCGTAGTCTAGACTTCTTACTAAATATGATGTTTTCATTTGGATCATTGGACTAGGCTTGAAAGGTTAATTGTACCTGGGTTTCTAGAAAGTTTCTTGTTTTGTACTGAAATAGGGCTATAGTATGAGGTGATTTAATCACCAGATCTAGCTCAAGATATTACATTCTTGTTGTTTTCAGGCCTTTTTGGGATTCGGTAAAGCTTTACGTAAGCTTGACCTCAGTCCCTTCTCAGGGATAAAATTCTTGGCCTTTCATATACAGACTCTGATAGGCTGGTCGTACTATACCCCTTATGATAGATTTAAAAGCTATAGTGCCTAGTTACTAGACCGAAACTGGTAATGTTGTGGATATGGGGCTATAGTTTGGTACTACTTGGAAATTAGCAGAAATATTGTGGGTTTAGTAGTTATAGCTGAGCATCGGAGCATCTTGGTTGTTGATGGTTTCTTGCCACATGAATTGGAATGGTGTCTCGTTGCAGGATGGTGTTAGTCTCTTGGCTGGACTTCTTCCTGTGTCCGATTACTAACACTCCAAGGATCTTTGAGTTTTTGGTTTTTTTCTACATAATATCATGTCTGGGACTTGGATAGGAGCTAGACCAGCTAGTGGCAAATAGAATCTCATTAAATATATTTTTGATAAACTTTCTGACCCAACATGTTACTATAGCATGTGCAGATTACTTCAAGTTTAATCATGGTAGATGTACTCTGGTGTTTATAGAGTGCAGCCACTTGAGGGCGTAGGAGATCGCTCAAAGTATGGCAAAAATTGTCAGGGTTTCATATTTAAAAGAAAATTTGCAAAATGTGTTAGTCTTATAAAATGAGTTGTCTGTTGTTATCAGGTTTTAGCAAAATATAGGATGACTGCTCGGATGAGTATTATAGTTGATCTGATCAAGAGAGCACAAATCTCAAAAAAGCTTAAGGCAGCTAGGGATGAATATATAGCATCATTTGCGGCAAAGAACAGGGCATGGTCGAGGCAGAGAGCATATCTTGATCAAACCTGCAAGAATAAGGAGAAAAATTATAAAGATACTTAAAAGAAAATCATTGGCAGTTTGTAAACTGATGAAGCTCGTTATGAAGTTGTAACTGACTACCAAAGTCTTGTTTAAATTAATTTTTAATGATAAAGTTTATTTGCAAAGAAAAGCTGAAACTTTGTGACATGGATAACAATTAGGATGCCCATACATCACCTACATAGAGAGCCAATGCTAACAGAATGTTATGTTGTTCTATGGGTGCAGGTGAGGGCTACTCTCTTTGGTTCATCTTTTTGGTTGCTTTATAGTTTGGAGGAATGGCTGTTGGTTCGCAATTTGTAAAAGAATGTCTACATTGGGACGGTGACTTGTACCAACCTGATTATATTCATTTATACAAAATCATGCTAGCTAAAGTTTGTTTTGTATAATAAACCTTGTATTTATTTGGGTACCTTGGTCTTTGAACATATGTATGTTCGTCTGTGGGTAATATATGTAGATAACTAAAACACATACACACACACATTGTTCGCTCGTGTGGCTACGACCTTCAAATTTCTATGATTAGCACGCACTCCTCTCCCATGCTAGTTTACAAGGGTTTCCAACTTCCATATATCCAAGAGATGAGCTAGTGAAAAAAATGACAGGAGAACGTTGCAACAATATTAATGGATCTGCCTTAAAGTGGGAGGGGGCTGCTCCACTGTGCTAGATTTCTTTTCTTGCCTCTGTATTCTTTGACAATGGAGCAGTAGAGGAACAATATACGACAATTGTGGGATTCAAGGTCACCATCCTTGCCCTTTGTTCTTCAATAAGATCAGTGTTACCTCCGTTCTTTGGGTGGGATCCTTATTCTTTGAAGTACGTCCGAGCTAAGGGATTTTCACTTGCCGATCAAATCAAGCTATTCATGGCTGAGGGTTCAGCAAGTGCATCCTTCCCTAAGAATAATTTATATCCTGGAAAATTTGATTGGAAGGAACAATCCTAAAGCTAGAAAACCTTTTCTGGAGAGTGTGTACTCGCTCCCATGTTGAAATCTCTTTAGCACAGTCTCTCTACTTAACTAAACACTCTTTTTAAATTTTATTCTAGTTCTTTTTTCTCTAGTGTCTAGTATTTCTCTGGCTCATGTGGAAGAGATTGAGTGTCTATGAGTTCCACTATATGATCATCTTGAATAATTACCACATTGACCCAAATTCCTTTTGATTCTGCTAATATAAAATACTAGATGTATGCCACTTGTCTCTGGTAATTGGAGTTTGTGAGCCATATCTCCAGCTTTCTTTAGTATTTTGTAAGGTCCACATTACCTTGGTGATAATTTTGGACATGGTCCCATATTCAAGTTTCAAACCTTTCAGGAACTTTTAAACTTGAAATCTTGATGGCAGGCATATGGTGGCCAACACTTTTTGCATATGCTAAAGAATATGTTCGAAGGTGTGATGCTTGTCAATGAGCAAAAGTGCCAACACAAGTAGATAGCATGCCCTTAAGACCAATAATGGGGGCTACAGCTTTCGTAAAATGGGGTATAGATTTTGTTGGACCAATACAGCCACCTGCTTATAGAACCCAAGCTCAATATATCATTGTAGCTACGGACTATTTGACCAAGTGGGCCGAGGCTAAAGCAACTCAAAATAATAATGCAAGAACCACTGCTACATTCCTAAATACAATTTGCCACTAACCAATGAATTGCTAGAAAGAATGCATGCAGCCAAGCAAAGGAAGATTAAACGAAGCAGGTTATTGATGAAGCCCAAGAGGAAGCTCGGCTTTGGGTATCCAAGCGGAAAGCTGCTCTCAAGAATCAACAGATACCGATTCCCATCAACACTCTCGAAATAGATGACCGACAATAAGAATTACCTGAAGATGCAGTTTCAACAGATGATGACTGGTTAGATGGAATGGACCTGTGCATCAAAGTACAACTCAACAATCATAGCACCAATGCTTTGGTCGACACAGGAGCTGGAGTAAATGCAATCAATTATTCCACATACAAGAAGGCAACAAGTCAAGCATTGATGGCAAGAATAACGACAATCAAAGGATGCAACAAGAACGCAACTCCAACCTTGGGATTAGTCAACTTGAATGTGATAGTACATGGATGTTCATGTCCTCATCAATTTGTATGCTTACCAGATGAACACATGAATGAGACTATGATTCTTGGAATTCCCTGGATGCGAACAAACAAAGCAGTACCAGACCGGGAGACAAATCAGCTAAAGCTATCACCTAAAGGAGGGCAACTCGTTGTTCCAATTGCACCAAGCAAGGAGAAATGGAAAAGAAGCAATCAACAGACCAAACCACGAAGTAGCCAATCTTCTCCATCCCCTCCACAATCAAATGCTACAAGTAGCATGCAAGGAGTCAGGAAAAAGTTGGGTACCAAAAGCACAGCTTAAGAATAAACCGATTCAGATCTGGGTGCCTAAGACTTCACCAACAAAACAAAAGAAGGTTCCAAGGGTTAAAACACAAGACGGGCATCTCCGAGCAAGGAACCTAACATGGAAATGGTTTGGAAGGAAAAGGAACACTTATCTTCTCCACAAACCGTAAAACCAATCAAGCAATGGCGAGTTAAGTCTCAAAAGACTCCACCACACCATGCAGCACCACCAAGCCAACCAAGCTACCAATGGTGAGAAAAAGCTCAACAACAGTCAAAATTGCTACCAAAGGCTTAAGCAATCAGTGTGTTGAAGCATCCTGATGGTACAATCAAACAGAGAGCACACTAGCTGCAAGATTTTCTCTTTGGAAGACATCAGCAAACCTTTACATCGGAAACCCTTGAGTTAATTACTCAAGACCCAGCTCTTACATAGAATATTGGTTTGAATTGCATTGAACTTCATAGCATGGTAGAGCCAACCATGGCTATACATAGACACAATTGTTCAACCCATGCACACAGCCATCCCGGAATATGCCATCTAGGAGGGTGGAAAGGCACTAAATACTAAGTAATTAAGGGCAATGTTTGAAGAGGGAGGAAAAAGTTTGATGTTAACGTGTGATTTTTGCAAAATTACCTAATAATGCCCTTATAATTCATCATCAATGAAAAGTTCATAGATAATATCTACCCGATGAGTGTAAATAGTGTATATACTATCAGAAAATCATCAAAAATAGTCCTTTTTGGGTATTTTTTATCATTTTTATTGATAATGAGGCTTAAAAATAGAAAAATCCAACAAAAAACAATAAAGCTGTGTTTTCCAATGGATTTTCTCAATTATTGGATTTTTACTTTACTTTTTTAGAGCATTTTGCTATTTTCTTTGATTTTTTCAAATAAACAAGTCAAAAATTAATAAAAATAGCAAGGAAGCTCATATGGAAAAATGGAAGACATGGTGGTGATTAGAAAGACAAGGCGGACAAGCACAAAAAATCTCAATGAAATCAGAAGATGGAAGCGGGAAGCGTAAATTAGGCGGCGAGGCCTACTTTTGCAAAATTCTTGCAGAATGAGCTACAAGAATCCGATCAGGAAAATTTTTGAGTCTAACATAGATTTCACGGCCTAGTAGGACTAACGAGGGAATCTGCGGAAATTTGGTTTGGGAAGTCCGGGTATAGATATCCAAGGTAGGCTAAAACCACCTCATTTCCACTTGCAACCTTTGCAGAGAGAGATTTCAACCTCTTTCACGTGACTTTTCTGGAGCCCACAGTTGACCATTTTCAGCGCCGTCTCACACGAGACCTGAAGGGTAAGTTCTTTACTCGTCAATGATCCATTTTGTACGGCCGGTAGCTAGTCTAAAGCCCTAGAAAAAATCCTAGAAACTGAGCAGTGCACGAAGACCTACGACCAAAAATTGATCATAGCGGCCTGCCAGCTCGACCAAATCAGATGCGATTAGAACCATAGCATGCCCTAACATAATAGAACCTTTCTATATCATCATTTGACCATTTGGCAGGGGTCGAGGGAGTTCGCAGTAGAAAAACTAGGTTTTTGGCAATGCCAGAATTCCGATCTGACTCTACAGATGGCTTGCTTATGAGGTCCATATACAATGTATATGATTGGTTTGGTGAAATCCATGAAGCAACGCCCTCGAAAAGCAGAAAATGACTCGAAGGTTACTGTTGAGCCAGCAGAGGATCACACCCACATTTTTGCTCACACCCATCATTTTGTAACCATTGATTGTAATAAATGTCTTTCCGACATTAATTTTGATTTGAGCCATTCATTAAGTAACGGGACTCAATTGAGTTTCCAGCTTGTAATCCCGAAGTAATTTCACCTGTTGATGTAAATAATTAGAGATGTTCTCACCTCCAAGGCTGAGGTATATAAGCCAAAGTTTTGTAACCTAAAGGAGATTCAATTATTAATCAAAGTGAGTTTTTGCGCGCCGTGACTGTGTCTGAGAGAGAGAGAGAGAGTCGTATCTTCTTGCTACGCGGGCTACGGGGCCGCCATTGGAGAAGCGACACCACCATTGTGTTAGCAATGGTGAGAGCTACGCACAGATACCAAGAGTGCGCGCTATCGGCTTCTATGTGTGGTAAGTTCCTACGAGCTTCGGTGTGAGTTTTCTTCCAACTCGTGTGTCGGAATAGAGCGTGCAGCATATCTATAGAACCACAACGAGTAGAGCTACACATTAGTACCATCGGGGTCAAGTTTCGGTCACCTGTATTTTTCGGCCTGTCTTCACACGCGTTTGCCGCACGGAGTGGTTATAGGTTGATTTTGCAGTTCAAGTCTTTAGGGTGTTGTTCTTACCTAGTGTATAGACTTCCCCTTGAGTTTGAGATCGATTCAATGATTCTAGATCCTGTTTCGTATAGCATTCGTTCGTAGTACGGATTTCAGTCACTTGCGTGTTTTAGAACTTAGATTTGATTTCCTTAGTAGTGATTGTCATTAGAAGGTCGAGTAGGTGATTTGACACCCACCTAGTTGTTTCCATGCGCCTGCGGGTCAAGCTCCGTCCTCGTCTGACAAATTCTGTTGTTGGTTGAGTTCTCGCTATTTAGCTTCCGCTAGCGGCGTAACCGCCTTAACATTTGGCGCCGCTGCCGGGGACGAGAGCCCTAAGTAGGTGACCTTAGACTAATCCTACGAGGTGAGTCGTATAAACTACTTTGTATACTTTAGTTAGAAAAGATCTAGGAGTGGTGGACTCCGAAGGTCTCGAGAGATACTAGGAAGTGGGGTATTCCTGGGTCTTCCGTGTTGACAGTATTTTTAGTTTAGCTTAGATTAGATTGTTTTTTATGGTGTTTAAGTGGTTGTTGACATAAAAAGCATTTGCTACTCCTTGTGTGGTAGTAAATATCTTTATATTTTCAATTGCAAAAAATCCATTTTATGATTAGAAGTAGCTTAGGAAGGGCCTGATTTGATCCTGATCCAGAGCTATCAATTGGTGTTCTATTTGCTTGATGTGTTTGATTGCATGTTAGATCACTGAAAAAGTCGCTTTGGTAGTGAAATATGCAATAAACAAAGTTCAGAAAAATTTTCTGTGTAACTGATTGTTGCTGAGCACTTAAAAGAGCTATTGGGAGAGTTCTGTGCTGAAAAACTGGAAATCTGCAACTTTAGACATCATACGCGTATGATGTCTTAGGACCTAAACAGAAACTAAAATTGAAAATTTGACATTGCCAGAGTGTTTAGAAGGGGGGTTTTACCCTAAGATCAACTTAAAACAAGAGCATTAACACTCAAAGAAACCCAAAAAGACAAGTCGGAGTCCAAGAAACGCAAAGAATAGGAAATTTTGGATTCAAATCTTGTTTTTACATTCAAACCTGACAAAAACACTTGAAACTCAATTATAAACATTGGAGAAGGCTTAAAACCAAAAATAGTCAAAATCTGGGACAAAAGACATCATACGCGTATAATGTCTTTGGGCACATCCACTGCTTATTTTTGATATCTGACCTGACAAGATTGTTACAGGCACTGTTGGAAGCATAAATATCAAGTTTGGACCCAAATTGATGAAAAAGACATCATACGCGTATGATGTCTTTGACCTAATTTTGGACATATTTTGATACATTGCTAACACAGATCCATTGTAATAGCTGTCTAGAGGTTATATTTCAAGTTTCATCCCATTTGGATAACAATTGACCCAAAAACAAGTCAAAAGCAGAAAATTGCCAAGAAAAGCCTGAACTAGCCATAACTTGCTCAAACAGAGTTCAAACTGAATTTTGTGAGTGAACAGAGCATAAAGGGGCCACTGAGAGTGAGAATAACCAAAATAGTCAAATTCTGTGAAAAAAAGACATCATACGCGTATAATGTCTTTTTTAGCATAACAGTAACAAAATTCTAACTTGATGAAACAGAAGATGTCCAACTAACAAGATTAAACAATTGACCAAGTATCAATCAGTTTGGATCAATTCTGACCACAAAAACTTGGGGAAAACAAATTGCCGAGACGGAAAAGTTACAGTCCTTTAGGGGAATTTGAGATCGGGCAGGAATCTCTGGAATAATCAACCAAAACAAGGGGAACCAGCAAGTGTCATATCAACCGAGGGAAGTGTAAACCAAAGTTGGGTGCAACCATTAGAGCCGATCTTTGAAGGAAGTGTTTCCGATACTTCTTCGGAGAGGTCTTACGAGATTTTCACCGAACACTCGAACAGGAACAACAGAGAAAATATGGCAGCAGGATCATCAAACCCTTCCGCCACAATGAAGCTATTGTTCATAAAATATCAGTACGACAATGAGCAAGGTGCAAAGATCTATAAAGACGGAATGGACCGCTATTGTGTAAAGATAGAAGATAGACCTAGTGAGTTCAAGGACTTAGTGCCTGTGAGCTATAGCGGAGATAGATATCTAGATGACGAGGGTACCATGTACTTGGTAGTCCTAAACCCTAACATTGTGGACAAGTGGGGATTGATGGGCACCAAAGCCAAAATAGATGAAGAACTCGAGGAGAAAGCACCAATAATGAACTTCCCTAATGCGAGGTTAAGAAGAGAGAATGAAACTACAAGGATCAACACTGATAACATCTATGTGGGGCTATACAAATATAATAATGGGGAGCAAGATCTCTATTATAGATGTGAAGAACCCTACACCGGAGAGTTGACAGACAAAAAAAGACTCTATGTCTTTACCTACACAGAAGGATCGGAAGTGAAAATTGCTGCTTACGATAAGTATGGCAGGCAATACTCAACAATGGGCAAGAAAGAATTAGAAGGATATACATACTTTGGGGGACCACTACATCAGTATTATGTTACTTCTAGCTCACATAGACCAGCACCAACAACTGGAGTGCAAAACTCTAGGACAACAGGAGGACAAAGAACTCAGGTTGCTGACTCTTTCAGTCAACCTTGGGACTCGAAGCTCGGACCAATGGGATCATTACATTCCAGAGATTCAATGGAGACGAATCGAGGTAGTGCAGTTCCAATCCCCACCTATACCACTCCAGGTCCAAGGTTTGAAGCGGAACCATCACATTTACCTCCTAGTAGTAGATTCAGGGCAGAGGAACCGACAAGGGTAACCCATGAAGTCCACGATGCTAGAGAAAGCTTTAGCCGAGACACAGGAGCAATGAGATTGGTAGGAGATCATAGACGTATGAGACCATCTCAAGTAGCCAAGTGTATGCCAAAGAAGTATGGTGGTTCAGGAGATCCGTATGCACATGTGTCACTCTTTAAGCAAGTCTTAAGAGCTGAGCAGATAACAGATTTCCATACACAATACGAGGGATTTGGTCTTACTCTAGAAGGTACTGCATTGACATGGTTTCAACCAATGAACATAGGGGGATTCCATGACATTGACCATTTGCTAAGAGAGTTTGCTGAGGAATTCTCAAAACGAGGGATTAAGCACAATACGGTCTCACAAATATATGCTTTTAAACAGAGAGAACACGAAAAGATGAAGGAAGCTTCACTTCGCTTCAAACAATACATTGAGAGATGTCCAGTACGTGAACGACCACAAGATGACAGACTATCTGTTCTCTTTATTGAAGGACTGAGGAACGACACTCTCAAGAAGGACTTGCACTTGAAAGCTTGTACAAGTTTCGACAAGTAACGAGAGAGGCATTGTACTTAGTGGATAACTGTACGGTTTATGGAGAGGTGTCAGAGGATACAGATTTTGCATCCAGTAGCTCCTCCTCCGTAGCGAGCGAGACTACCACTAAAAAGAATGTTCAAACAACAACCATGCCAAATGTAGAGCAAATGATAGAAGATGCTCTAAAAAGGATGGCACCATACCAAAAACCATTGCCAAAACCACTGAAATGGTGTGCTATTGAACAAAAATGGACAAATCATCCAACAGAGGAGTGTTATTACAACAAAGGGTATGTAAGGGAGCGCCAGTATGCACCACCTGCTCAATTAGCACCACCTCAGATACATCCAGTACCTCGATACCCAACGGGAAATGTACCAGGACCTATGGGGACAGAAAGACCGCAACCGGTATTGGGACAACAACCACCTTTACCAGGAGCAAGACCAGTGGGCATTAGATATGCACCAACCTTAGAGAATCAGGAAGAACAAGCCTTAGTGCCTGTTCAAGCTTATTATGAAGAATCGGGTGCACACATGTCTCCGACAGTGTATTACCCACCAGAAGAACCAAAACAACCAGAACCATGGGGCATGATGGGGAATGTTGGAACACCAACAGTTACAAGTGCTTCTGATGAAGAGAGATACAATATGGACGCAAGAACCTTGATGTTCATAGCTCATGGAGGGTTAGCAAGACAGAGACCATCCTATCCACAAAGGACGAATCAAATGGGACCAAGACCAGCACTAGGACCCTGTTACAAGTGTGGAGGTGACCATCTGATGAATGTTTGCCCACATACGGAAATCATTAGAATAAACGCTTATTGCACTGAGTGTGGGGTTACTCACTTCATTGAGGATTGTTCAAAGAATCCAAACAAAGTGCAAAAGACGACATTGAATATGTTAGAAACTATTCCTACCAGCAGTGGGTCTGAAAATGAAACTCTGATACCAACGCAAGTTGTCACTAGAGCTCAAGCTAAGAAAACCACTAGAGAACCTGAGAATGGAAAGTTAGCGACTGAAGTGGTTAGTCAAGGACCGCGGAGTCAGAAAAACACATGGAAAGCTAGAAAAGCACGCATGAAGTTGAGAAAAGAACGTGAAGACGCTATTCTAGCTGAGGAACTAAAGCAAACTAAAGCTAGATTAGAAAAACTTGAGAGTCAAAACGGGAAACGAGAGATGAGCCCGGAAAGAACGAAACAAAAGAGTATCAAAGAAACAACGAGCTTAAGCTCAGGGGGATCAGTGCTAGTCGACAAAGTACACGAACCATTGGACGCACTGATGAGAGCTTACGAAGCTAAGTTAAAGAACAACCAAACACAAGAACAGAGGTGGATGACATACCCAAACGCGGAATTGGAAAAGCAGAGACTTGAAATGTGCCAAAGAATGATCGAGACTGCACAAGCCTTATTAGAACCACCAAAAGAAACAATGAATTGTGGGAAGGAAAACCCAATTCAGCAAGAGACTATCGTTTCACGGGTAGCTGAAAAGACTCCCAGTGCACAAAAGCCTGAAAATACACAAAAGGATGACCGCATAGTGTTGAACACAACCGATCAGGAGATAGAGAGTTTTCATCCAGTCATACAGAGGTCTTACGGAAGAGATGATGATTACAATGAATTTTGGAAACAAGTGAGAGAGGCAAACTTTGCAAACGAGCTAAGTTGCCAAGCTAATCAGACAAATTGGGAAAAGGACATCAGGAATCCTCCCATAGTGGAATTTGAGGCAGGATCCCAAGTGGACTTGGATCTGCAATCTTACTGGGGAGATGGGGGCTCTGTTAGAACAATGGAGAGCAAACCTCATTCACTGAAAACCTTACCTTCATACTTAGGAGAGTATGAAGCAAAATCCGAGATTAGAGCACTTCCCTCACGAAGAATTTCATCAGAAAAAGTCATGGACTCGCAAGGATTGATAGAGATCTTGTCAACACCAGTGACATGCACTATCACTCTAGCTGAGCTTTTGAGGCTAAGACCACATATGTGGACCACTGTAGGAAAATGCTTGGAGAAATTCGGTATAAAAGATCCAACATCGATATTGCAAGAGAGCATAGAGGAACTGAGCAAGCCACAAAAGAACGCTAAGCCTGTACCCTTAAACAAGGTCGGAGAGTATTGCGAAGGTGAAGAGGGGAATACAACCTTACCAGTTGAATTCCAAGGAGTGAAGACGATGGCAATACTAGACAGCGGAGCAGGGGTAGCCATTGCTACAAAAGAAATCTGGAAAAAATGGGGGAAACCAGCAATAAGGAAGACTAGGTTGAAACTCCAATTAGCAGATGGACACATGGAGAAACCTATGGGGGTATTAGAGAAAGTTGTAGTGACTTCTTGCAGCATTGAATACGAACATACTTTTGCTATTGTCAATTTTGCCAAGGAGAATAACTATGATATCATATTGGGAAGACCATTCATGAGACAGTTGAAAATGGTCCAAGATTGGGGCTACGATCACATATACTTGAGAAATATGGAAACCACTACACGTGTGAACCTGAAAGACCATAGCTACAAAGATGTGAACCGAACACCGGTAGAGGAGTTTGATTCAGCTACTTTGGCGGGATCTGAATTTCCAGCTTGGTTAGGTAAACCCAAGGAGTTATGGATGTGTGGAGCTTCGAAATGTGGAAGTCTGAAACGAGAAGAATGTGTTTTAGAAAGGGCTATCGAAGACGAAACTTATGTAAGAGAACCCTTTCCAGAGGACACGTTTGAACCATTAGAATGGACACACATTCTAGCAACCCTAGATGTTTGTGCAATTCCGGATGGTCCCACAACGAAATTTTGCGACAAGGACGGGTACGACGTGGTTCCGTATTTCATGTTGAGAACTGTACTCGAAAAAGAAACTGAAAATAACGATACACTGGAAAAAGAAGATGAAGAAGAGGTGTTTCACGACATTCCCAATCATCTAGAGTGGGAAAATGAAGCAGACAACGAGTCAACGGACAATTCAAGAGGAAACGAAGAAACTATAACGGATGTCCGATTTTATGATTTTCCGAACCAAACTAAACAGCGCCAGAAACACTATAGAGCAAAGAAAAAAACAAAAGGGGTAACCAATCCGATGCCTAAAATAAGAGGAAAAAATCAATTCCTAATGCTAGTAAAGGCTGAAGACTGTGTTAAGGATAAGATTTCTGGAAGAATGAGAGGCAGTGATCAAAAGAGCTTACGAAAAGACAAAAGAGGCTCAAGAAATCAAGTTCAAAAGAATGGAACGAAAACTGAAACAGAAAAATCAGAAAAGAACAAGCGCAACAGAGAATACACGGAGTCCAAATTAGAATGTAGAAACAAGTACAGAGAGCTCAAGAAAACTCTGAAGGAAGTTTGGACGACAGAAATTGAGAGTGGAGAGGACGAAAACGTCAAAATCAAGGAAAACATGGATGTTCCCTCTCACTATAGGAAATTCACAATAGAGGATAGGAAGGTGATATTAACCCCACCTATTCGAGAGAGGAAGGAGAACGAATCTTATGACGAACCGGAGGATGCAAAAAGAGTTGATTTAGCAGCTCCAGGTGAGACGCCTAGACCGGTGTACATAGCCACAGATTTGTCTCCAAGCGAGGAAGAGAGACTTTTGAGTCTTCTCAGAGAGTACAGGGATGTGTTTGCATGGTCTTATAAGGACTTAAAGGGAGTTGACCCATCGATATGCCAACACTCAATCCCACTGAAACAAGACGCAAAGCCTAGCAGACAGAGACCATACACATATAATGATACTTTTGCTAAGCGAATCAAGGAGGAGATAGATAAGCTAATGGAAGCTGAATTCATATACGAGATTGAACACACTGATTGGGTATCTCCGATTGTGGTAGTACCTAAGAAGAACGGAAAACTCCGAGTGTGTGTCAACTTAAAGAAAGTGAATGCTGCAACAATCAGGGACAATTATCCCTGCCGATAACTGATCATGTTCTAGAGCGTGTATCAGGGAAAACAGCATACTCCTTTCTTGATGGTTTTTCAGGATATAACCAGCTAGCCATAGCACTGGAAGATCAACATAAAACAGCTTTTGCAACGGAGTGGGGAATTTATGCTTATCGGGTTATGCCTTTTGGTCTAACCAATGCTCCCGCAACCTTCCAGAGGCTGATGACGCATGCTTTCAAAGAATACTTAAGGCTGTTTCTCAAAATATACATGGATGACTTATGTGTACATTCTCTACTGAGAGATGAGCATCTAGAACACCTAAGAAAAGTATTTGAGAAATGTAGGACATATCGCATTTGTCTCAATCCTGAGAAATGTGTGTTTATGGTCCGACAGGGCAGAATTCTGGGACATATTGTCTCACAAAACGGAATATCCACGGATTTAGAGAAGATAAAAGTTATAGTGGATATGCCTAGACCAACCAATGCGAAACAAGTACAGAGCTTTATGGGACATTGTGGATATTATAGACGATTCATTTACATGTACGCTATAATAGGCCAACCACTTTACAGGCTAATAGTGAACTTTGAATGGACAGAGGAGTGTGAGGAATCGTTCAAGAAATTGAAAGAGGCACTCATTACTGCTCCAGTCTTGAAATCACCAGATTGGGAGAAGATATTCCATGTGCACATAGATGCTTCGGCATATGCAATAGGATGCATTCTGGCTCAGCCAGAAGAAGGAAACATGGATTTTCCTATCTGTTACGCCAGTCGACAGCTCAACAATGCAGAGAAGAATTACACCACAACAGAGCGAGAAGGATTAGGAATGATCTATGCTGTGAAGAAATTTCGGCATTATCTTCTAGCCAACAAGTTTGTGTTTTTTACGGATCACCAAGCCTTGCTCTACCTAGTGAATAAACCATGCAATACCGGGAGAATAGTGAGATGGTTCATTATCTTACTGGAATTCGACTTCACGGTAGTAGTAAAGAAAGGAAAAACACATCTTAGAGCTGATCATCTTTCGCGATTGACGAATGGAGAAGACCCTATAGGAGTAGATGACGACATGCCAGACGCGTACTTGTTCAACATAGAAATGATACCTAAGTGGTCTCAAAATGTCGTTAACCTATTAACCTATGGAGGAGAGTTCGATAGAAGAGAATACAACCTGAAACATATTGCTATTCAGCAATCCAAGAATCTTCAATTGGTTGCAGGAAGGTTGTATCAATTGGGAAATGATCATGTTTTACGACTATGCATCAATCCTGAGGAATATAATATATATCTGCGCGAAGCACATGTTCAGGAATGTGCATTTCATTGTTCAAGAAGGAACACATATAGGAATTTGTTACAATTGGGAGTCTATTGGCCAGGAATGAAAGAAAGCGTACATGAATATGTCACTGTATGTATTGTATGTTCATCAAAACCGCCAGCCGAGTATTCGACATTATATCAGATAATGATCGCTCCAGAATGGAGTCAGTATATTGTTGAATATCTCACAAATAGAACTTTCCCAGAAGGAACGTCAAAAGCTCATCAGAAATCTGTAGAGACAGAAGCTAGAGATTACGCTTTAATAGGGGATCGACTCTATAAGAGAGGTAAAGACAACCAGCTTAGGATTTGCGCATCAGAGTCTGAGTATGTGATAATCCTGGAGCAAGCTCATGGAGGAGTAGGTGGAGGCCATTTCTCAGGTGATAAGACAGCAAAACTTGTCTTAGCCGCAGGAATATGGTGGCCAACATTACATATGGACGCTGAGGAATACGTTAAACGGTGTGATGACTGTCAACGGACCAAAGTACCACATAAAAGAGATGATATGCCGCTTAGACCAATGATGGGGGCAAGAGATTTTGCAAAATGGGGGATTGATTATGTCGGACCCATTTCACCTCCTGCATATAAGACTCATGCACAATACATCATTGTGGCTACAGACTATCTAACAAAGTGGATCGAAGCAAAGGCAACTCAAAAAGCAGATGCCAGGACCACAGCACAATTTCTATATGAATACGTCTTTGTACGATATGGATTGCCAATAGAAATTGTGAGTGATCGAGGCACACATTTTATAAATGAAGTGATAAAGATCATAGGAAATCAGCCCCGTATCATCCACAAGCAAACGGACAATCTGAAGCAACAAACAAAACCATATGCACAGTCCTTACGAAGATTGTATCTGAATCGAGAACTGACTGGGACCAGAAGTTGCATTCAACATTATGGGCATATAGGGTAGCATATAAAACATCAATAGGAACGACCCCATATAACATGGTTTTTGGGCTAAATGCTATCTTACCAATAGAATTCTTGATTTCAACCTTAAGGGTGGCTAAGGATCTAGAGTGGACAGGGCACGAGCTCTCTGATAGATTAGATGACCTGGAAAATCTAGATGAGCTTCGCCTAAAAGCAGTAGCTTCCATCTACGCTCAAAAAAGGCGACAAAAGGAATTTTTTGATAAGCATGTGCGGACTAAAGAGTTTAAAGTTGGGGACTATGTCCTAGTTTACACTCTGAAACAGCATGCTAAGAAGCTTAAAAAGCGAGGGATGGGACCTCTGGTGATTAAAGATCTATCACCAAGTGGAGCCGTCAAGCTTGCTACATTAGACAGAGAAGAAATGCCCAATTGGATTAGTGGATGCAGAGTGAAAAAGTATCTGTTGCCGCTAACACAAGACATGCTTCTCAAAATACATCAAGAAAAGTTGCGTGTCCAAAAAAAGAAAAAGATTGTAGAGGAAGCGCAAGCCGAGGCGAAAGGAAAGAATGGAGAAAAGAAGACTACTGCGTCAGAAACAGCGCAATGAAGGAGCAATACGAATAAACGCAGTTAGTATAACAGAAATGGGGAATGACAAAGAAGAACCCATCATTGAATGCAAAGTAGGGACCAACCAAATCAAAGCCAGAGCACTATTGGATTCAGGAGCTCAAGCTAACCTACTTTCACTCAGTTTGTATAGACAATTGACAAATGACACTAAACTACAAACTGCCAAGCAAGAGTTAAAGAGTTACTCTGAGAATTCAATCAAAACTGTCGGATGCACAGTTTTACATATACAGATTAACCAATATGTGTATCCTCATATGTTTTACGTGGTTGAAGACCAAGCTACACAACATCCATTATTGCTAGGACAACCATGGCAGAAGCAATACAATGCAATGATTGACTGGAGTTCTAAATCAGTGCTTATCAAATACGAAGGTGAAAGTCAATCAGTTAAGTTCACCAAAGGAGCAGAGCCAACTCCAAAGGAAGAATCCACGGACAAGGGCAAACAACAAACAGAGAAAAAGAAGAAGCAATGGCAACCAAAAGTTTCTACACAACTGGATTGCTCTTCGACGAGGAACTCTCAACAGTGGATAAGGAAGACAAGCAATAATATAACAGCTCAACCTTGGGATAAAACGGAGTCAACGTTGGTATGGAGACCAAAAAAGGCTGTGCCAGAAAACACAAACAGAGTCTTCAATACCAGACAACAGAGTGATCCCAGACAATCAAGGACAGTGAAACAGATCTGGATTCCAAAGAAGTTCATGACGCACAAAGCTACAGCAAGCAAATTTGGATCCCAAAGATTTGTAAACAGGAACTCCCTTCAGTACAATCCACGGAAACTCCTAGGTATTTCAAGCGAGGAAATCAACACACAGAACAAAGCAGGTTTGGGTCGCAAAGAGTTTGTGGCAAGCACAAGCAAAGCGGAAGCAGATTTGGATTGTGAAAAAAGACAACAAGGTAACGAAGAATCCATCTACTGATTCTACTACCAGATTGCCAAAACCAACCCAAAACCCGACCACCAATCCATCAATCAAACAAAGAGCAGCTTTATTGGAAAGACTGTTGTATCATCGCTCTACAATTGCATTGGGAACTTATGACCAAAACAACTACAATGCTTCACCCACAGACACTTCATAGTCGTCCGGGAGGACTCAGACTAGGAGGGGGGGAGGTATACAGGAGCTACAAAGCAGCTACAAGCGGAAAAAACAAAGAAAAACAAAAATTATATTACAAGGGCAGTGTCTTACATGATTTTGCAATTTTTTATGTTTGATTGCAGATATTGATAATATTTATGCCCTTATATACCTTGTTTTGCAACAAGAAGAGATCAAATGATGAATTTGGGTCTCTAGATGTGTAAATATCACTAAATAAGAGTGTTTTTGGAGCTAAAAAGTGGAAAAAAGTGGTAATCCAAGTCCAGAAATCACAAAGAAGTGTATATTCATATACACAGGGTTACCAGCTATTTATCGTGTATGTTTGGAATTTTTTGGCTTCAATTTGCTATTTTCTTTTATTTTTTATGATTTTCTTAATAAAAATAAAAGAAAAATAAAAAAGCAGGTGAAATGAGATCGGAAAAAAGAAAAGAATAGACGGTGATGGTCCTAATGACAAGGGCAACCCAGGATAAAAATTGGGTACAATTCTGAAAAAGTTGCGGAAAGCCCGAAATGACAGAATTTTGGCAAAGTGGACAGATTTCTCAGAAACAGGTCAAACGGAGTCCAAATTGAGAAATTTCAAATCCTAAAGTGCATTTCACGACGAGATAGGAGCACATGTCAAATTTGGTAACAAGTGATCCGGGAAGCCCGAAGTTAAGTATTTTTCACTTCACTATCAAGCTCATTTCCACTATTACCTTCTTGGAGAGAGCAAAGAGCACAAAGGAGCATCCGACCTTCTACCGCCTTCTACGACTGCTACGAGAGCTCAGAGGACGAGAGGTAGACTCGTTGCCATAAGCTTTTGATGCTTATCGTTAACTTTTGTCGCGAAAACTCACCAAAACCAAGAAACAAGAGCAGACGGGGAATGGGGAGGAACGCTAGGTAGGGGCACAACCGCCTAACCAAACCTTGCAAGAACTTAGAGGTGGGTTACCCTAGTATAGGAGATGAGTTTCTAGCACTCAAAGCTCGAGAAAGAACGACTGGAAAAACCCTAGGTCAACAGAGCCTGCAAGAGGCAAACAGAAAAAAGTTGTCGGAACGACACAAAACTTCTCAGGAAGCTTAACAACATTGAGGTCAATGCAACCATGGAGTATCTCCGGGTTTGGATCACCAAAAGTAGGTCGGAACAACCGATTCGGCTGCGGACACACAAAGCGTCATTTTGGCATAACGGCTAAAATTGACGACCAAATGACATGAAACTTCACAAGCAGCTTCAAATATACATGGATGACTTATGTTTGCAAGCAAAACCCAAAAGAAAGCTGATTCACTTACTGATGGTGAAAAAGACGCTTTCGGGCAACCAAATGGAGAAAGATAGAGAACGGGGAGCCAAAGTCAAGTTCAACCAAATAGGTGGCTTCACAACATATCCAATGAGCTGGAAATGCAACTCTCGAGAAGAAAAGTTGAAGAAATTCAACTCCAAGGCAAAAAGACGACTTCGGAGACTGAAATGCCTATAAGGGGGCTTTTTAGCTAAACTGATGACTTTTTAAGTTGAAAACTAGTTAGCAGAGCTTAGGGCACTAGCACAAAGCATTCTTTGCACAAAAAGACCAACATTTCAAAAAAAGACATCATACGCGTATGATGTCTCACAGCATGATTTGCACATCCATTTCAACATTTGAGTGCATAGCCTCATTCCACATGTTAATCACATCCTATGAACCAAGTATCATGAGAATTGGAGTTAGAAAACCCAAGGAAAGCCAAAAAGACGCAAAGTAGGCCATAAAATTGATTTTTGGTCCTAATTTTGTCAAAATAACTCCAAACTCATTGAAACTTTGTAGGATTGTTGATTAACACATCTACAAGCTATCTGGAACCAAAAAGCACCATTTTGACACAAAAGACATCATACGCGTATGATGTCTATTTGCACTTACAGAGCAAAGAATGCTCATTTGTCATCATACATCCATTATATATATCTAATACATGCTACATATGAAGTTTGGAACCATTTGGTCAGGTGGATCACCCCATTAGCCCAATTAAGAGAAAATCCTTCATACAAAGCCTATTTTTGTCCCAAATCCAACATATTCAAGTCCAAACCAAGATTTGAGTATAAACAATCCTTCACTAGCACATGGAGAGTCCACAGAACCAATCCCATGAAAAATTGACAAAAAAGACATCATACGCGTATGATGTCTCCAGAGCCATTTTTAGTCCAAATTCTATCCAAACTTGATAAATCCACTGAATAAGCCTATCTAAAGCCAAAACCAAGCTTATAGAGAAAATTGGTCCAAAAATGCACCAAAAGACATCATACGCGTATGATGTCTCACTATGTGATTTTGGCACCTCAGGGCTTCAACCACCAAACAGAAGTGATCTACATGCCATTTGAAGGTGAACCACCAAGTTTTATCCAATTTGGATCATAAAATCCATTTCCCTTTCAAAATTTTGCCAAGAGCCTGAACTGGACTGAACTGGCCAAAACTTGACCAAATGGGATCCAAACTCAAATCCAAGCATATGACACTCATGTATACACTATCAGCTACAAGCACAACCAATATGAAGTCATTCTGACACAAAAGACATCATACGCGTATGATGTCTCAAGCATGTTTTTGAGCCCAGTTTGCATATTTTTTCACCTACAGTGCATCCTTAGGCCCTGAATAGCTCATGTTTCAATTTTCAAGTCATTTGAATAGTTAAAAGCTTCATTTCGGCTTTCAGTACTAAAAAGACGCTAACTTCTATAATTGGAGTTACAGGATCCATGGATTCCGCTAAGTCATCGGCAACTAAGAGAAAAAGACCAACCATCAAGGATGCTCTTGCAGAAGCAGAACCCTTTGATATTCCAACAGAAACCCTCAAGCCAACCAAGACTTGGTTGGAGGAAGCAGTACTAGAAAAAGAGGGAATAAAGATCTACCAGGGGACTTTCAGAGATCCTCAAGGGCAATCGGTCGATGTACCTATGATCCCACGAGAATTAGTGGATTATAGCAGATCAGAGAACATCAGCAGATACCTGGAAAAGGCTGACTTACACAGGTTCTTCACCTCGAGACCATCAGGTGTAGACACAAGAAGAGTGTATGAGTTGGCAACATCCATTCAGAAGGATGGGAAAGCCACGTTGACAGCCATGGATGGAGAAACAGTTGAAGTACAGATCACTCCACAGCTCATTGCAGATGCATTAAAGCTGCACAACAAAGGGAGTTCTGTCAGAGAAAGAAGGGAGGCCATAGAGGTCTATGGATCAAAGAAACAAAATACAACCTACAGAGATATGGCAGATCAACGAGCGGCAACCCTTTGCCGATTATACAACCAGTTTTTCCATGTGTGCAGTAAAAGACCGCAGAAGTATACTACACCACCCCATGCCATTGCAACAACCATCACATGGGCACTGAAGAGCAACATGCCAAAAGAGGTGAATTATGCTCAATACATCCACGAGCAAGTAATCGCCATGCACAACCACAAGCCAAAGTACATAGGAGGAGGAGAAAGCCTAACAAGAATAGCTTATGAAGCTATTGGAGCTAGGGATCAAGGGCCACGGGTTCCCTCCCAGAATGAGTGGCTTAGAGAAGCCGATGAAGAGAAAGAACAGCAAGAAGTATCCAAGAGGGCGTCCACAAGAGCACGCCGAAAACTAGAAATAGTTTCAGAACCTGAAGAGGCTGTGGACGAGCCGCTCAAGAAGAAAGCGAAGAAGAAGGCTGATCCCAAGCAAACCAAAAGTCAAAAAGCCGCAAGAATGGAAAGGCTGGTGGAGCAGTTTAGAGCGGAAAGAGCTCTAAAGGGGGACTTTGAAGAAATGTGGGTGCCAGACCCACTAAAGTCGGAACCAGCTCAGCCAGGCCACATGTTGATCAATATGATCAATATATTAGAGCTTATGAGGAGTCGGAGGCCATACTGGAGCAGCAACCTGTCGAGCCTTATACTGAAGAGGAAGTACAGCTTTTAAAAGCTGAGCTGAAAAAGGACGACAAGGAGAAGAAGGAAGTAGATGAGTCTACTGAACTTCTAGAGAAAGACGGGCAAGCAAACAAAGGGAAAGCCAAGATGACTGAGGACAATCAACCCTCCTTTACTGATGTACCAAGCCCGAAGAAGACGAAAATTATTGTGGAGGAGACCACAATAGAAATAGAAACAGAAGTTATGGAAAAGCCGGAGGCCGGGACCAAGGAAAAGGAAATAGATCCAGTTCAGCAAAAGAAAGATGATTATGAGGATCTGGTAGCGATCGGATACAGTGAAGAAGAGGCCCTGGAGGCAGTTTATGGGATATCCCTACGAAAACAAGATGATCGGAAAGGGACGAAGGAAAAGACAAAGGGTACAATGGAGAGTGAAGAGAAAATGGACGAACAGAACATACTAGAAGAGCCGAAGCCATTGGAGGTGGTGGCAGAAAGAGCTGTCAAGTTGACAGATGAAGATGAAAAAGACATGCACATGGTGCATGAACTGCTCAGCAACATTAAAGAAAGATCCAGAGCAAAGGAAGTAGCAATTGAGACAGCAAAACAAAAGGAAGCAGAGTTGCAAAAGAAGTTAGAGAATGCTATGACTGAATCTGAGAGTCATAAAGCATCACTCTACGACGCAGAAAACGAGAGAGACAGCTTGATACTCCAACTAGTCGAAGCTTCAAGAGAGGTAACAAGTTCACAGGAAGCAAAGGAGCGAATAGAAGATGAGCTGGAGGCAGCCAAGGATGAGCTCATTGAGCTAAGGGAAAGAGTCGAACTTCAAGAAAGGACAATCACGAGACTCAGGACCACCCCTAGAGCTAGCAGAGCAGGAACAGAACAAGAGGGAGCCCTCGTACCAGCTCTGGAAGATCAGGTCAGAAGTTTGCAAAGAGAGCTAAGGTTAGAGCAAATGCAAAGATTGCACATGGCGGAGGGATCATTGGCTGCAGAGGAGAGGCTCACATCAGAAAACCAAACACTAAGGACAGAAAATGAGACCCTCCGCAAACAACTCCAAGACCTCCAAGAGCAACAAAGAAGAGAAACAGAGCCACCACAAGAAGAAGCGGGGGGAGCAGCCATAGAGCTACCAGAAACTGGAGAGGCAACCACAATTGAAGATCCAGCCCCAGTTCAAGAAGTGGCCTCGACTTCAGGAACCTCTGAAGAAGAAGAACAAAGGCTCTAGGACCAAATAGAAAAGTCAACAGAGGAAAGTGCCAAGGCGGAAATGGAATGGGAAAGGAGACTCCTCATCTCCATTAGACTTCAAGGTTTAGACACAAAAGTGCTCCATGAAGAGTGGATGCAACCCAGCTTGCCTTTCCCTCTGATGAAATTTGAAGTGATAAAGACGAAAAAGAGAATAGAGGAGGAGCAGTATGTCGCTCTTTACGAAGGCGACATCACAAAGGATGAACAATCAAAGAAGATTGTAGATTCTCAACCTAGATGGAGGAAAGGTTGGCTGAACAAATACCCAGCCTACCTCATCTACTCGGTAGAGGCTCCAAAGGAGATTCGGGAGGATGCAACCTTCTGCCCGGTGCCAAGAGTCAGAAGCTGGAAAGAGCATGGCAGGATTGCAGAAAAGAAGCCAAATTGGCTTAATTACCCAAGGATGCCAGGACCAAAGGCAGGCGAGAGAATAGGTAAAGCCTACATGGTGAAAACCCTAACGGGCACCATCAAACTCTTTACTGGCTCTCCTGACCTTTCATGTCAGATGCTAAAGAAAATCTGCAGGACTCTCTTAGCATGCATTGAAGTGTTCGCGCCAGATAAAGCCACTACCTCGAGTCTACTATCGACGGCCGACACAGTGACGGATATGATGTATGATCTTTCATTGCAGCCATCACCAAAGGTGTTACATCTCTTATACCAAAGAATTATGTTTTTGCCTAGCTTCCACATGCAAACATTCGAAGAAGCTTTCTACACCGGCTTTTTCACTCACGAAAGCAAAATATTCGGCCCAACCTTGACCATCGGCAACCTACGCTATGAATCACATTTGCAGATGCTCAAGACGACAGGACTCTATTGACCAAGCCTAAAAGTCATGTCAGGGACGACATGAACGCGGAGGGGGGGAGTGTTGAGCCAGCAGAGGATCACACCCACATTTTTGCTCACACCCATCATTTTGTAACCATTGATTGTAATAAATGTCTTTCCGACATTAATTTTGATTTGAGCCATTCATTAAGTAACGGGACTCAATTGAGTTTCCAGCTTGTAATCCCGAAGTAATTTCACCTGTTGATGTAAATAATTAGAGATGTTCTCACCTCCAAGGCTGAGGTATATAAGCCAAAGTTTTGTAACCTAAAGGAGATTCAATTATTAATCAAAGTGAGTTTTTGAGCGCCATGACTGTGTCTGAGAGAGAGAGAGAGAGAGAGAGTCGTATCTTCTTGCTACGCGGGCTACGGGGCCGCCATTGGAGAAGCGACACCACCATTGTGTTAGCAACGGTGAGAGCTACGCACAGATACCAAGAGTGCGCGCTATCGGCTTCTATGTGTGGTAAGTTCCTACGAGCTTCGGTGTGAGTTTTCTTCCAACTCGTGTGTCGGAATAGAGCGTGCAGCATATCTATAGAACCACAACGAGTAGAGCTACACATTAGTACCATCGGGGTCAAGTTTCGGTCACCTGTATTTTTTGGCCTGTCTTCATACGCGTTTGCCGCACGGAGTGGTTATAGGTTGATTTTGCAGTTCAAGTCTTTAGGGTGTTGTTCTTACCTAGTGTATAGACTTCCCCTTGAGTTTGAGATCGATTCAATGATTCTAGATCCTGTTTCGTATAGCATTCGTTCGTAGTACGGATTTCAGTCACTTGCGTGTTTTAGAACTTAGATTTGATTTCCTTAGTAGTGATTGTCATTAGAAGGTCGAGTAGGTGATTTGACACCCACCTAGTTGTTTCCATGCGCCTGCGGGTCAAGCTCCGTCCTCGTCTGACAAATTCTGTTGTTGGTTGAGTTCTCGCTATTTAGCTTCCGCTAGCGGCGTAACCGCCTTAACAGTTACAAAGCGTCAAATTCGACATACATGGTCAAACTGACTCCAAATGAGCCAGAATTGGACAGGTTGCTTCACAACTATGTTGCGGACAAGTCCAAAACCTCAAAGTTGACCTACCAACCCAACAGGCAATGTAGTCACAAAAAACAGTGATTTCAGAGTCGACAAAGCACAAAGTGATGCCGGCATGACCAAACTTGAACAAATTCAATTTAGAACTTGTGTTAGGTGTATGGAATATGTCTAGGTCAAAATTTGTGAGCTGTGCAAAGAATTTGTCACTGTTGTAAATAATCACGATTATTTACTTTTGCATCAGTTTTTCTTGGAAATTCTCACCTGACCTCACCTATCATGTGTACATGCCTAATGCATGGCAAAAATCAAGTATGAGCCAAAATGACCACCCATTACTTGGAAAATTGTCAAAAAACGCAAAGAAGTCTTTGCAAGACAATTTCTTGGTTATGGACCACATTTCTTGATCCAAATCATCTTATATCTCATATACAAGGTCTATACAATGCCTAGAACCAGTTTGTACAAAAAAATGTCAATTTTGGAAGAAAAATTAATAATCGCAATTATTTACTTTCTGGTCAAAATTGGGGAGTTTTGATATTTTTCCATCATGCATCCAAAGTACATGATGTGTTAAGCCCACTAGCCAATTTTGAACCAATTTGGAGCCCAAAATCTCAAATTTTCTTTATATCTACTGTTTCAGAGACCTAAAGCCAAAATCTGGTACCATTTTCACCCGATGCATCCAAATGAGCCCATATTTCACTCAGAGCATGTATTTGGTATATACTTCAAGCCTATGAAGCCAAGTTTGCAAAAAGTTGAAAAATTTCCTCAGTTGTAAATATTAGCGATTATTTACTTTGGTTGTAAAATTTATTTCGAGTTCACAATTTTGTTCCTTGCATGCTTTTATGCATCTTTGCTTGTTCAAAAATTGATTTGAAGAAATTGGACCAATATTGTCAGCATTTTAGCCTAAAAAACATTTCACAGAAAATTTCGACAAATCTGCTAACTTTGCACTCTATTCACTGAATAGGAGCCATGCAAACAGCAGAGAGGGCCAAGAAGAAGCTCAACCAAAAGGAGAAACTGCAGGAACTGCCCGCTTATTAACTAGACCCTGAGTCAGTCAAAGCTGCCAAGGTATCATACCTCTCCAGAGAATAGCTAGAAGAGCATCACACTATAGTCTTCACCGGCAGATTCAAGACTGAAGAGGGACATCAGGTGGAGTTGCAACACTTACCGAAGGAAGTCTATGATGTATCCGCAAAGCCAGAGACCAAAGAGGCTAACCACAGGCTGGGACTCAGGGATTTCTATGAACAAGAGCCTTGTACAGTGGATTTTCAGAAAGCTTATGAGCTTTTATCCACCATTAAAGAAGATGGAACTGCACAGATCACTGACCCCCAAGGGAACAAGGTCGAAGTAGTGATAACTAAAGATAAAGTGGCAAAGGCACTCAGACTGCCCATAGAAGGAATGACCATGTCAGCACGGGATAGGAAAACAGACAGAACCTTTACCAAAGAGACAACAGTGGCCACCTTTGTCGATTTGATTCACAAACAAGGGGAAGAGCGAGCCAGATTGTACCACCAGCACTTCCATTTTTTGGCAAAAAATTCACCAAGGTACACTATGCCAAATCACGTAGTTGCCACCACATTCACTCAAGTTCTCAAGTTGACAACCAGGAAACCAGTGGACCACGCGCACTATGTCGCGACTACCTTGAAGGGCACCAAGAAAGAAGGAAAAATCACTTACTTGGGTGCGCCATAGGTCTCGACGAGGATAGCATACAATGCCATTGGCATGGCCGACAATTTACCACTGCTCCTGATCAAAATACATGGATATTGGCAACACAACCCTCTCCAAGAGCTACAAGGTCAGGAAAAAGATCCTATAAATCTGATGAAGAATCAGCTGACAGCTCACTGGAAAGGCACAGCAGCGAGAGCTTTGATAACGAGGAAAAGAGAGCTCGTAGAGAAGAAATGAAAAGAAAAGTTGTGGCCGCTCACTAAGAAGAGCCTGCACAAAAACAAGCACGCTTTGAAAGAGAGAAACGGGCCTATCAACATAGTAGACAAGCACAACGGAAGGACCCAGAGAAATGGGTGCCTACTAGACTTAAAGGCCTAAGGACGAAGCATCATACAAGAAAAGAGACTAAAGATCTGACAGAGAGATTGAAAAAAATGTACCAAGAAGCTAAAGCGCTCAAGCTGAAGGAAGCAGAAGAAGTGGCCAATAAAACCAAAGAGGCGGAGGAACAAAGACAAGCCGAGGAGACGGCTAGAGAAGAAGCACAAGAACAAAGTTACGGATCTCCCAAACCAACCTCCCCGCCTACCGAACAACAGGAACACCCCATGCCAAGCCCACCACCATCACCTGAGAGAGAGAATACCAATGAATCCGAATCCAACAAAGAAATAGAATCTGCACAAGAGGCGGACCAGCAAGAGAAAGAGAAAGATAAAGAAGCAGAGCCAGAAAAAGAGGCTACCACTGTACAAGAGAAAGAACTCAAGCCAGAGAAGGAAACAAGTTCGGCACCAGAAGAGACAACAAGATATGAACCAGCACCCTCTACTTCCACTCAGCATGAAACGGCTAAGGCATCAAAGCCTCAGGATGACAAAGAAGAAGACCGACCCTCTACCTCCACACAAGAAGAACCAGCAGCTACGACGCAGCAGAAAGACACACTTGAGGCTGCAAGCACATCTCAGCTGGCATGACAGGATGATTGGCAGTCAAATGACGAAATTTTACTACAAGTAAACGAATATGCAAGGCAGATGCAAGACATGACGGAGAGACTCCGTTCAGCAGCACTAAGCCGCAGCACAAAGGCCAAAGAGCTTGAGATGGTGATTGACGCTCTCCAAGGAGAGTTAGAAGACAGGATGACTATCATCACCGATCTTCAGAGGCAGGTGCAGGAGATGAAAGCAGAAGCTGAACACCATCAGCTAGCTAGAGATAGGTAGGTGATCTGCTCACCAAACTATCCGATGCCTGCAAAGCAAAAGACGATTAGCTGACAGAAGTGACAAATGAACTTCTTACGACATCCCTGTCAGCTCAGAAAATTCAAGTGTAATTGGATGTTGCCAATGCTTCTCTGCAATACTCTGAACAGAGAATAAATGATCATGCAATCTTCTTACGACAAATCAGAGAAAATCTAGTCGTGGCCTCGATCAAAGGGACTGATGAAGTGTAACCGTCAACCCGAAGACTATTTTAGCCCATAAAGCTGTGTCAAGGGACGACACAGGCAAGGAGGGGGGGGATGTTAGCAGCGAGCTAACATGGGCACCATTTTTTGGAGTTCTCTTTCTAAAACATTTATTATTTTGATAAATTGAGAATATTATAACTCCTATTTTCTTGGATAAACTCTGTAATTAATGAGTCGGGGCTACAAGCTTCCAAATTGTATCAGCTAGTCATTACCCAGCTTTGGTAGCCATCCTCATTGCAAAATTGAGTAGGCATAGAGGTATTCACACATACATCCATTGTCGCTAAAATTTGAGTCCACTCGAATGGCTTAAATGCTCTGGACAGGGTTCAGGTACATAGGCTTCGTCTGTGCAGTCCCTTTCTAGGATACATTCTTCTCGTCTTAAGCTTCGGTTTTCTGAACCTCCACACAGTCACATAGGAGTGTTTTTGTTTAACCGGGATGGGAGTTTAGTTTCAACCGAAGAGACTAAATCAAACTCTTGGATGGGTGTTTTCAAGACATCTCTATAAGTGTGATCTTTTAGATTTACTCGTGTTATAGATCCCACTTGCTTCAAGTACAGATAATTGTTTCCCCCGTCTTGGATAAGTTGTACCTGTTGCATGAAAGGTCTTCCCAATATGATTTCATAGTTGATTTTTTTCCCAAAGTCTACTATGGCAAAAGTGTGTTGATATTCAATTCCACAAGAATTGACTATCACTTTTTCAAGCAGCCCTAATGGTCTCTCAATGTGTCTGTCAGCCAACTGCAATTTCATTCGAGTTTGTCTAATGGTTGGCTGTCCCTAGGATTCCCATACTGCTTTAGTGGCTATTGCTATGCCTGCTTCACTATCCAGTATTGCCATGGTTTCAATTTCATTATATTTCACTGGGAGGGTGGTGTTTCCTTCTTCCCCTTCATAATATTCTCCAAACTTGTTCATGGGAACAGATTGAAACTCTTTGTTTTCCATTTCATTTTTCAATTTTCTCAATTTTTTTGAGATTAACCCAGTTATCCCTACCTTTTCTAGGGTTTTCTGTAAATCATTCATAAGTATGTTCTAAGTTTTAACAGTTCTCCCAAGATAAGAGTGCATTGGATGGGTGTAGACATGATTGAATGAATGTTGTCTACTTCTAGGGTCTGTTCAGCTCTTTTTACTTGAGTGGTCTTACACACGATGGATTCATCTTCATTATCTTCCAAGTAAGAAGGTAATGTTTTCAAGGTCAATGGTTTCGACATTCCTGAAGCTTCCGATCCTCAATCTCCGTACGTACAAGGATTGTAAATCCACGTTCATATCAGAAGGTAGGTTATCCAACCAGACTTCCTCTATAGGAGCTGACTTCAGAGTTAGGCTAGCTCCCATCATTGATCTCTGTCACTTTATCCCATAAGTGTCCTATCCAGTCTTCCTCTACGGATGGAATTCCATCTAAGGCATCTTCATTGTCAGGCACTATAAGTTCTGGTTCGTTTGTTTCAAGGTGGGGTTCGGCCACCACATCGGATTTTTCTTTCGTTTCTTGCACCACAAGCTCCTCAGGTTTTGCAATACTTTCAAGCTTGGGTTTTTGTTTTTCTAGCATTTCTTGCATGATTCTTACCAATTTTTGATAAGCTTCCAGCTTTGTTGCTTCCATGTCTGGAGAAGGATAGTTTTTCCATTTGTTTTTGGCATGTTTTGGCCTGCTATAAGTCCTACTTGGTAGGCTTCCAAGGCGGCATTAATAGGCTCAAAAAATTTATCAACCAGAATGGATCCTCCAAATTTCACGATTATTTCTTTAAACTCACTTCCAGTTTCTTTCAACTTTTTTCTAGAATAGCTTCTTTTCTTTCTCCTCGATTTCTACCCGTTTTTTTGTTTTCTCTTCTCATATATTTTGCTTCTGCTCCTTTTGATTCTTTGAGAGAAAACTTTAGTATTTTCCAAATCATCAGAGGAGTTGTGTTTCTTTTTCTTGGCCTGGGCTCTAGTGATTACCTTGATTGGAACAATCGGTTCACTCTCTGATGAGCTACTAGGTATCACTTGGACTACATTTACTATCATTTTATCCTTGTTCAAAGGATTTTTAGGACAATCTTCCGGAAAGTGTCCTGCCTTTTTGCAACATTGTATGCAATAGGCTTCAACTGGTTTGAGGTTTTTGTCAAGCTCTAGACATTCATTTTTCCAATGATCATCAGCACCATAGTTATGACAGTTTCCTGTTCTTGGCTTCATCATGGGTCTTACCATGGGAGGTCTAACACCTTGATTAGCTACATAATACATTGGTGCGAGCTCTAGTGGAGCATAAGTCACAGTTTCTTTCATTGGTGGTGGGTGTGAATTATACCAATCTCCTTCTACCATTAATGTAGATGGACTAGGCTCTACATAGGGTGTAACAGGCACTAATGCTTGTTCATTTATGACTCCTTCAGAGTGCATGTACTTTACAAGCACTGAATTATGTCCTGGATACGGAGGTTGTTGTCCCAGCACATGTTGAGTTCTTTCCATACCCACTGGTGGTCTTTGAGCTTGGGCCATATTAGGCTGATATCTGTACATGGGTTGTCCTTGTGGCCTCATGCACACATACTAAACATTCCCATCATACTTTGGTCTAAAGTAGCACTCTGGGTCTCATGGTTTGTCCATTTTCCTTCAATTGCACACCATTTTTGTGGCCTAATTAGTTGTCCCTGTTGAGGCATCCCCTGTCCTGGTCCCCTCATAGGTGCTTTTTGCATGTTGTTAATCATGTCGTTCATCCTTTTTAATATATCTTTGATAGCTGAGAGTGGTGCTACAGCAGCTGTTCCCACTTGTGCTGGTTTAGTGGATGCTGTTTTTTTGCTTTGGTTATCCTTAGGGACATCTTCTTTGTTGAAAATTTTGCAATTTTCTCCTAAGTCAATAGCACCTTAAACGCACGCGTCTAGGGTTGTATGCTTTTTACTATAGAATATAGCATGAAGTTCTTTGTTTAGAAATCCCTCCAGAAACAAAGATACAAGTTTTTCTTCAACAGGTATCTCCAGCTTTGGGCATCTGTCAGCGTATTGTTCCATTCGAGTTGCACAATCCCTAACATACTCACCATGTTTCTGTTTAAAGCTGTAAATTTGAGCTACCGTATTATGTTTGATCCCTGTTTTGGAACAAGCAGCTACAAATCCTTGAGCTAATGTGTTCAAGTCCATGATTGACCTTGGTGGAATGTTTTGGAACCATGTCAATGCTTTTCCTTCTAATTTCATTCCAAACATGTTACCATATACATGTGGTAGTGATGTGTGTGAACACACTAGGACCGCCGGGGCATTTTTTCCCTCTTTAGGAGGTTTTTTCCCCCGTGCATTGTATATATGCCCATCACTCTAGGGCTATCTATCTTTCCATTACACACTAAGTATCACACTCTCAATTGTGTGCCTTGAGCTTCCTTTGTCTTCTCCAAGCTGTGTGCATTTCTCTGCAACCCTATGTCCAACAATTGGTATCAGAGCAGGTTGCGTCCTCCCGGGCTTAGTCGCCAGCTGCTCCAGTACACGCCTGCTCACTTTCTTCGATTTCAATGAGCTTTGGCGAGCGTTCTCACAGGTCAAAAAATATCTTGGGTAAGTTCGTAGAGCTTGGTCTGCTCAGATTTTTTATTTGGGCTCATTTCGGCCTTCGTTTCCACTACAGGCAGTACTACACAGGCTATTTCGTCATTTTGCGCAGAATTTTTGTCAGTGACATTTTCTACATAACAGGTGCCTTATAGTCTTCTACGGTTTGTGCTATATAGAACATGTTGTTCCCGCTCCGTTTCTCCTATTTTTCGGCAATTTTCACATCAGGTGCAGTATTTACCATGGCTGACGACAACAACACAAATGTGTTCAAGATGTTTGTTGTTAAGGACAGGTTGGATGGGGACAACTACCCTATGTGGGCTTATATGATGCAACATGTTCTTGTGTCAAAGGGCGTTTGGAATATTGTGTAGGGCATTGATGTACGTCCTGGTTCTGAGGATGTAGGCGATGTTGAGGATGTTGCAGGTCTTGCTGCAAGGATTGTTGTTGTTAGATTTGTTTTGCCTACGGCAAAACAAGCTCGTTGGGATGTTAAGGATGTGCAGGCTCATGCATTGATTGCGTTGTCTATGAAGCGCACCATTGTTCCTCACATCAGTTCAACAAAATCTGCAAAACAGGCTTGGGATATTTTGGCTGGTCTTTATGCAAGTCGCAATGAGGCTAAAATTGCTTTGCTCCGTAAAGATTTGGAGTCAAAGATTATGCATGAGGAAGATGATATGGACACTTTCCTTGCTAGTGTCAAGGATATCAATGAGCAGCTTATTTCTGGAGGTGAAGTCATTTCAAACAGTTCCCTTGTGCAGACTGTTCTTGATGCCTTACCATATTCCTACCAGACTTTTGCTACTACTTGGAGACTGATGACCCAAGGAAATCCTGAAGTTGTCAAGTTTGATGCATTATGCACATTGCTATTGCAAGAGTCACTTTCTAGAAAAAACAGGACTAGGCAGCGTGCAGTTGAACAGGCTTTTATTGCTTCTCAAAGAAAGGGTGGTAACAATAATGCAGCCACTTCTTATGGTTCTGCTGCGAGTGGAAAAAATTTTGTTCCTAATGCTTCTGCTGGCAGCACTTTGTCTGGAAATTCTGGTGATAAGGGTTGTGTTGCCATTATTGTAAAGCGGGATAAAACATCAATGTACAGTGCCTTATACACCTCAGCAAAATGGTGTTGCTGAGAGGAAAAACGGGTCACTTACGGAAATGGGACGATGTATGGTCAAAAGTCAAGCTTTACCGCATCGTTTTTGGCTTGAGGCCATGATGTGTGCCACTTATGTACTTAACAGGTGTCCTACGAAAGCTTTGCAATCTATTACTCCATATCTACTTGATCGTATCCCTCAAGTTCTAAAGTTGGTGGTCCTTCTTTTGCTGACATATCTGGGATTATGGTGTTTACTTCTAACCCCCATTTGTCTATCACGTCAAGGTTTTTGACTTGTAAATACTGAGTTCAGTTTCTATCCATGTACATTTTTCCTTGTTTGTTTGCCCTAACCTCTTCTTTGAACTCAATACCATGGTCATCAATGCGAATAGCATACTCCTCGTTAGGGTCCAAGTAAACCTGGGCTCCATGACGATTAGTCTTGTAAAAAGATAGTATGCTTATAGCGCACTGTTGTTCCTGTTTTTGAGTGAGTCGAGTAAGAAGACATTTTTCTTGAATCTGAAAAAGTGTCTAAGACTTCTTCAAGAATTGTGTGCAAGGAATTGCCTTGATTCATGCTTTCTTCAGTAGATACTCTAATGGAGGTTTCTCCGAGTATGGCCTGATTTCCTAGTACTCGACCAGATCTAAGGTTCATATAGACTTATGAAGCCCTGGATAGAGTACTCACCTTTGGATTGACTTGTCGTCACTTTCCACTTGATTCGATCACGACTTCCTGTCAAGCCATTGATTCCTCGTCTGCAGCCTGATTCCTGTACAATTTTGATCAAGTTAGCTATTCTTTTATACAGACAATGGAGTTTTTTGCTAACTCTCGTGATTGGTCTCTGTGTATCACTTCAAATCGACTTCCAAATTCGACTTTAGCAAAAATCAAAGGTTCAATCTATAACCTGGAAACTGAGTATACATATACCAATTTTGATCCGATTGAACACAAAATTGCCCAGTGGCTTTATAGTATGTTGGTCTAACACTGTATACGTTCAAAGTCAAAATTGATGTCTCTGGATAGTAAAAGTAAATAATCGTGATTATTTACTTTTGTCAATTTTTTGCACTTTTTTTATTGGTTTGGCAAGTATACTAATTGTTAAAGTCTCTGGACAAGTTTCAAGAAGTTTGGACAAAATTTGATCAAGTTTATTGATTGTTTTGTGTCCGCAGACTCTGATTTTGACAATTTGGCTTAAGTCTCACATTTGTGATCCAAATTTTACCAAAATTGATTTGTGAGGTCTACTTGATATGCTTGACCTTGTGGTATACTCAACTTTGCAAAATCATCAATTTTTGAAGCAGATGTAAATAATCACGATTATTTACTCCAGGTATATTTTTGCAACTTTTTGCCCCAACTTTGACACAAATCTGCTAAGCACCTTAAGTTAAGGTCACTAGCCAACTTTCATCAAGTTTGGACAATTTTTGGTCAAATGGTCTATCAATTATCTGTCCATAGACTAACTTTGCAATTTTAGTCACAATTTTCAATCCAATGATCCAAATCTTACCAAATTTGGTTTGTGGGCTTATTATAACATGTAAAACTAGTGGTATGCTGACTTGATCAAAAAAGTTGAAAAATTGGATAGATGTAAATAATCGTGATTATTTACTAATGATAAATTTTTGCAAAGTTTTGGTCAATTGAGCATGTACACATGTTTATCACATCAATATAAGCCTATGAATCAATTTTCAACAAGTTTGGACAAATTTTTCCCAGATTTACACTCAAGATTCAAAAAGTCAATACAAACTTTAGCTTTTACCCAGTTTTTTGCCAGTTTAGTGATCCAAATCTCTTGGGCCTTTACAAAAGTTGTTTGTACACATCCAATGAGTCAATGGTATGAACCTTTTTCAATTTAGAGCAGAAAGGTAATAATCGCAATTATTAACTTCAGGCTTGAAACGAATACTTTTTTGCAATTTTTTCAAAGACAGTCTTTATATGAGCTATTTTAAACCTATGAATCAATTCAAAACTTAATTTGGCCTAAAATGTCAAGAAAAAGTAAATAATTTGAGTTTTGACCAATTCTTGAAATTTTTACCTCGAAGTGTCTTTGAGCTTACCAACTGGTTCAGACAACTTTTCGGCTCACTCTCCAATCGAATTGAGTGGTTTCGAGTCTTTTCGAGCTATTTCTAGCCGTAGACCTGAAATTCTGCAACTTCCAATAACAACTCACACTTGATTCTTTCAAAGAGAGAAATGTCCTGAAATCCACCTCGGATCCTACTTACCTTACTCCTAGATTCTCATGCAATGGGGTTGTGGAAAGTGTCCACAAACACTCGTTTTCTTGTCTTTTGTGTTTTTCTGAGCATGATCTTAAGACTTGTTTCATCTACCAATCATTCTCAAAATCCTAATCTAATTCTACAATCCTACAATCCTAAAGGCACTCAGCAAGTACGATTACCTTCAAGATAACTCTACACAGCAAAAGACGACAATCTTAAGCTATGCAGTTTCTAAAAGAAAGTTTTGAACCTTAGGCGAACCTAGAGGAAGTTAAAGGACAACTACACAAGATGCTTGTGTTTTTCCCTAGTTTAGGTCTCTTCAATCCCCGGAAACGGCGCCAAATGTAGGACGCATGTTTAACCTCACCATCCTATCTTATTGCAATATTCGCGAGAACCACGATTAATTTGTCAAACCATGGGATAAAGCTGACTCGACTAGGGCATAGAGGCTACAAGAGGTTGTCAATCTCTTGAAAAACAACTAACAACTCGCATCTAACTCAAGCTACACTCAACTGACTGAAATTACCAAAATCCAATCGCTCATCGGCAAACAATTCACATCCGTTACAGCATCAAATGACATCCAAACGTAACGAAACTTCTAGGACAAGTCTATAAGACCTAAACACGCTCCACCTTTCGAGAAGTGCTTGCCACACCCATGTCATCTGCAATACTAGAAGTCAAGAATGAGGTCATTAACCAGCAGCTATTGTGTTGTTATGCTCAGTGGTGACGAGTCGCACGCGGGAGGAGTGGGGGGAGCAGGGGGAAGACTTTTGCCATTTTTAGAAACTCTACAAAGCTGTGCAGAAAATCCAAACGCTGCTACTAATCTCACTACCACTTTGAAAAAGGGATGGATTAAGCAAAGATTAAGGGCCTGCTAGTTCCTCTGTCAACGTCGAAATTCCTAAGCCAATCACATCGTAGTACTCGAGCTGGTTCCTCAACTGCTGGTCTTTTCTGCATTGCAAGGAAGCTGGGTGAGACCCTGTGCTTTCCACTCCCCTAACTAACCTGGGAGCAACTCGGCTCTTAAACCACCTCTGCCTATCCACCAAATGAGCTCGTTCATGGCGGCATAATTCGCATAGTAGTTCCGGTTGTAGCTTGTGGAGACCGGGCCGAACCATTTTGGATACCACTCTGTGAACAAGCCCATGATCTTCGATTATAACAAACATCCTTGGGAGCTTGCCTACTTCTCCCTCCTCCACAAATGTGATTGGGAAGTACGGCACCGTGCAGGCCTTCAACTTGTTGAGACAGTCGCTTCATGCCCAAGTTTATCTCTTTTACATCCATTCTCATTTCATGGGTCATTTCATAGCCAGCTTCCTTCAAGTTGTACAAGGCCTCCATCTCCTTCTAGGATTTGGTGTTACCATACTCAGGCTTCTTTTGCTTGCTACTTTTCTCTTCAACAGGGAGATCTAGGACATCTTTTGCAGCTTCATTCAAACTACCCATGTATGCCCCGATAATCTTGACAACTTCTCCCTCTCCCAACAACCTCACCACATCATCGTCTACCAAGGGCTCAGTCTGCCAAGTGTAGGGTACATTTATAGTACCATCACCTAGAAGCTTTTTCCCCATTCTTCTATATATGTTCCCTCATAATACCTCTCAAAACTTGTATGGGAACGGCTTGCCTCCACAAGTCCTCTTATACAGGCTAGTTGTATCGCAGAATGCGTGAGGTCCGGAATTCCTCTTGGATTTGTTAACACCTTCATCATTTCAGCTATCACCTTCTCATGGACTCGCTCCAAAGCTTCATCTGATGTGCGTAGAGAGCAAACCAAAATGCCTATAAACTTACTTTTCTGATGCAGAACTCTACGAGGGCTCTTAAACCTGCTTTGGCAAATGCCATGATGTCCTGCTGAAGCACTTTTTCCTATTTTTGGTGAGCATGTTGTGAAATGTTACCTCCTGCAAAACTTCAAAAATCTTGTTTAAAAAATCTAGTTAAAAGATCTCTCTCTCTCTCTCTCTCTCTCTCTCTCTCTCTCTCTCTCTCTCTCTCTCTCTCTCTCTCTCTCTCTCTCTCTCTCTCTCTCTCTCTCTCTCTCTCTCTCTCTCTCTCTCTCTCTCTCTCTCTCTCTCTCTCTCTCTCTCTCTCTCTCTCTCTCTCGGGCCCATGACTCCATCGTAGATAGATTGAGGAGATCCAGTTCCGAGCACGTCGAGCTCTTGAGGAGAGACGAGCCCAAATGATGGCCCACCTGGTTGTGTTCATCCGAGCAGCCCTTGCTCACGATCCTCCTATCCCTCGTACTAGAGCTCCATTCCCTCCCATAGATACCATCACAAACCAAGGTTTTTTATATTTATCCTTATCTTTTATCGGTTTAGATTGTTGTTGTCATTTCCGATAGATGGAGGACATATACACATGTATACTTTGATTTGTCTCATTGGCATTGGCTGACTTAGGCCTCACATAGATGTTAAAAATCTCTCTCTCTCTCTCTCTCTCTCTCTCTCTCTCTCTCTCTCTCTCTCTCTCTCTCTCTCTCTCTCTCTCTCTCTCTCTCTCTCTCTCTCTCTCTCTCTCTCTCTCTCTCTCTCTCTCTCTCTCTCTCTCTCTCTCTCTCTCTCTCTCTCTCTCTCTCTCATGCTGACGAACATAAAGATGCGATACTCATGAACTCCATCTGGAGCCAAGAAAAATTCCTGGTGTAAGGATTGTGTGTTTGGAATCTTTCATAGTCAATCTCCTCCCCACATAAGATGGGCTGCATCCATCAAACTTTAAGTATTTCTTTGGCAAAAGGCCCTCCCTAACCTTCCCACAAGGACTTGCTGAAGCGGAATGTCAAACTTCTTGAGTATAATCTTTGCGGCAAGCTAGTTGCACCGATTAGTAGGTTCACTAGGTCACCTGTGTAGATTCCTCATTGTTGTGACCTTTCCTAAGAGATTAACATACAAGTTTATTGTGATGCATCCTATAGCCGGGGCACGCACATCCGACACTAGAGCATAAGGGGTCATTGCCTTGCGTGAGAACCACAGCTTGGGTTTTTTTGAAAAAAAAAAGATTATAATGCCAAATGTCAAGCTTTAGAAAAAGGGGCCATACAACACGCAATGCACACGAGGCCATGAGAGGGGTGAGGTGGCTCCTCGGGGTGTGTGTGTGTTTGTGTGTTCTTTGTGACGCTTAGGGTAAGCGGGCCAATAATGGGGTGAGTTCTTTTGAAGGACCCATTGGCCCATTTAAAATAACATAAGAAGGCACTAGTTTTCGAAAATCAGTGAGTGAACTCTCAAGCAACTAGCTCAATTGGGGCGAATTCCTCAACGTTCAATGCGAGATCGATCCTTGCTAGCGGTTTTGGCTTAAAAGTGGGTATGTGTTCCGGTGCAAGTGGTACCCTTTTTTCAAACACGAGAATGCCGAGTTTGCCATCGATCTCTTGTAGTGGACTATCGTGTGCGAAGTCGCCTATGATGCAGGTAGTTGCCTGCTAGCGCTATCATTTGCTCAAAATACTAAAGCATGCAAAAAAAAGTGCCTCTGCAGGGCATAAAGGTTGTTAAACTATCCCAATTACCCTATGCGCTACTCTACACTAGTATCAGATCTTAAGTCGATTCTCTTCTCTTCCCTAAAGTCTCTTGTCATTGCTTTTACAGCTTTCCAACACAACACAGCTTGCCAAGCTATGCAATAGGCACCTCATTAGTGTTTCGCTCTCTTGCACTGTTTTTCTTGCAATCTCACAACACTCTACTCCACGTTGCTAATTCCAAGAGCTGTTATCTCACTAGATGATTATGGGTTTCCACTGTCATGTTATAAACCTAATTGAGTGATAGCATGCATAAGCCATCATAGTTTCCCATGCTCCTAGCCTAGCAACTACCCCTAATTGAAGGTAATTGAGTATATGGTATTCAACCAAGCTAATCAAGTCAAACACTATATAGTCAAACAATGGCTTGTGCTCGAGAGTGGCAAGTTACACTAGCAGGAAGTTCAATTATTCATTGGACCTTGCCAATTGGAGCAACAAATGGGACAATCACGCATCGGCACTTGGGCACATCTCAGGAAGTGTTTTGTACATTTGTGCATAACTTGCTTAGCATACTTTCTTGTCTTTTTCAAAGTTTTAAGTAAGTTTCGCTTTAAAACTTACAAAAACGAAAAGAACCAAAATCAAAAACCATCTGAGATTGATACTTCCAAAATATGTATGGGATTGAGGACATGGGAGAAGAATGGGATGTGCCATCCCGTGAGCAGTTCCCTCCACCTCAAGGGATGGTGAAATTATGTATAAAAACACTGCTATACCTTCTCTTGATACCCACTCGAGACATAGAGACAACACTGTCCTCAAAGACATAAAACCTTCTCAATTTAATGGTGAAGAAAAGGATAGAAACAAAGATGCTATTTATACTTTCTTGTAGAAATGACAAGATATACATAGTTTAAAGAATAGCCCACTTGAGTATCAACCCCTTGAGGCTAGTCTATCATTGGGGCCAAAAGCCTACAAATGGTGGATGTGTCTCAAGGCATCAAGAAAGATTGTAGGGGATTGGGCTCAATTTGAGATAATTTTTGTGAGAGAATTTCTCCCTGAAAATGAACCAGAAAGAAATTGGAAGGATTGGGACATGGCTATGCGACGGGGTAGACCTTTGCTTACATACATTGCCGAGTACAGAGAAATAATCCTCAAGCTTCAAGGAATAGATGACTTTCACAAAACAAGGGGGTTTATGCGGGGATTAGATAGACATTTCAAGCGAGAGGTAAAAAGAAGTGCACCAAAAATTTTGGAAGAAGCAATTAAATTTGCACAAATTTATGAAGATAATACTCGCTTGACAGCTTCTAATCCCACTGAAACTAAGCGCAAGTCCACAGATACGGGGGACGGCCTCTTCAAAAGGTAAAGAGAAAATTTCTATTTAATAAGGAGGTTAAACCACTGCTTAAAGAGAGGGTTTCACCAGGACCTAAACTCCACCAAGAGAACTTTGCAAAGGCTAAAAAAGAAAACTTGTGCTTCACTTGTTTGTCACCCGACCATTCTCAATGGAATTGTCCAACGAACAAAAGAAAAAAATATGATGAAAGGGACAAGGGTCTCGACAAGTGTCATAAAGATAGGAAAATCCATGTTGTCTAAACAATTTTGATAGATGATAATGAAAAGTATAAATTCATATAAGTGTTGCATGAGGATGAAGAGCGTCATTATTGTTTGTCAACTAGCATGTGGAAATCGAGTTTCGGCCCACATGTGCTGGTAAAATTGCATGGGTTTGTAAATCGAAAAAGGGTCAGGGTCATGATAGATGACTTTGCCATACACAACTTTGTGAATTATGTAATGTAATTGGCCTATTAACTTGAGAGTAGCGGAAATTAGAGAGAGTACTATTGTGAAATTACTTTATGAGCATGGCATGAACAATACTTTTGCAGAGAGAGAATTTAGAGAACATGACAACAGTTGAGGAGAGAGACTTGTTACAATACAATCTTTGTGTTTCTTGTGACCTATGTGATGCAATGAATATGGAAAGCTTCATGCATCACAAGCATAACATAAACTTTGAGGAAAGCATTAACTATCCCAAGCCTCAGTCCCAAGACCTCAAACACCTTCGAAGGTGGAGAGAGCTAGCAGGGAATGAGGGAAGGGAAGAGGAAGAAGAAACATTTCATAAGAGAAAGAATTAGTTCCTCACTTATCATCACTCTTCTTGCTAGCATATATAATAGCATAGTAATGAAGATGGAGAATATGGCAAGCTTAATCATTGAAGCATGGATCTTGGTTGGATTTGCATTCCATAGCCAAGAGTGTTGGTGTAGGCTCTCAACCTCTACTTGCTTGGAGAAGGAGAGGGAGCTCTTGCACTTTGCACTTCACACAATGTGAGTGTGTGTGGGAGAGTATACCCCCTAAGCAAGTCCCCTACTAGCTTTGGTTGACCCCCCCTTGTAGCTAATGCTTGAAGCTCATTGGACCCCTCCAGGCCTAGCCAATCATAGGCAGGAGTCTTACCAAGCAAAAAGGGTAGTCTTGGGACAAGTGTCCCCCTTTCCCCTTTGAGAGAGAGGACTTGATAAATGCTAAAACAATTAATTAAATCTTCAAATTATCATTGGACCCCTTGGGTGTCCAATCAATAGGCTTCAGGCACACCATGAGGGCAACATGAGGAGGAACTTGACAAGTGTCCCTTTTGCTTTCTTTGTACTAGGCATGCCTTGTGTGAGTGTGTGTGTGTGTGTGTGTGTGTGTGTGTGTGTGTGTGTGTGTGTGTGTGTGTGTGTGTGTGTGTGTGTGTGTGTGTGTGTGTGTGTGTGTGTGTGTGTGTGTGTGTGTGTTCTCTCTCATCCCCCCTCATGTATGGATCGCCCCCTCCTTGTAGGGATTGGCATTGACTTTTGCACACCTCAAGCAACTCAACCTTGGGCCTAGTTCTCACCACAAGCTTGGCCCTTAAGCCCCTCAAGCTTGGGCTGGGTTCTCGCCTCAAGTACAGCCCTAGCATCACAAGCATGACAAGCACCTCAAGCATCTCAATCATCAAGAATCTCAATCATCAAGCACCTCAAGCTTCTCAAGCATCTCAAGCATCTCAGTCATCAGGCACCTCAAGCACCTCAAGCACCTTAGTCATCAAGCACGACAAGCACCTCAAGCACCTTAAGCTTGGTCCGGGTTCCCACCTCAAGCTCATCCCTAGCTTACCTAAGGTCAAAGGAATTTTACACTAATTATTGGAGGTCTTTAATGAAGCTAACCCAAAGGTCTTATGCTCCATTGTTTAGCCTAGCTCTTTGATAGACCATCTCTCATTTGGGCCCCTTTGCCATTGGCCCTGTGTTGAGATAGATCTATAAGCACATGTCTATATCTTAACCCTTGTTCCCATTTGTTTTCCCACATTAAATGATCAGTTAAATATGATAAAATAATTTGGATTGGTTAGATATTAGATTTTATGACAAATTATGCTATTGTCAAGAAATCAAAGCTTTCTCAACAACCAAGTGCTCACCAATATGTCATCTCCATGATGCATGGTAAACATAAGAATATATGGGATACTCTAGTATCCAATTTGGAAGTTGAGATACAAGGGTATGAAGATACACTTGACTTCCAAATTATGCATATGGATCATGTGCACTTGGTTTTGAGAAGAGAAGGATTGTGAAAAAGAAGATAAAAAGTTTGTTATACAAGGTGTGCATTATGTATAGAATAGTCCTTTGATAAGTTCCCTTGAGTTTTCAAATCTTGTAAATAAAAGGTCTTGTGATGTATATATGCTTTGGTGTCGATATTTTGTAAATAAGGACTCTAATGTAGAAATGAAAAATCATGTTTCTTACTCATCTTTGCTCTTGTGGTGTTTATGAAAGTGATTTAAAAGTCTTGCTAGAGGAATTTAAAGATGTTTTTCTTGTTGATTTGCCAAAAGGTTTTCCTCTTGAAAGAGGTGAAGTAGATCATGCTATTGATTTGAATAAAGATGCAAAGATTTTTTTTATTCCATCTTATAGATTAGGCCAAGCACATTACTTAGAAGTAGAACAGTAACTGTAAGATTATATAGATAAAGGTTTCTTTCAACTCAGCAATTCTCCATGGGCTTCGCCAATCTTACCAGTGAAGAAAAAAGATGGTTCTATGTGCCTTTGTGTCGACTATAGAGCACTAAATAATCCTACAATCAAGAACAGGTTCACTATGCTTAGAATGGAAGATTTTTTTTATTAATCATAGAGAAATTTAAGTATTTTACCAAGATCGAAGCTATTATCAAGTTAGAATAAGGGTTGAAGATGTTGCAAAATAGCCTTTAGGAGTAGATATGGGCATTATGAATTTTTGGTAATGCCTTTTGGGCTTACCAATGCACCAACCACCTTTATGAAGTTGATGAGTAGTGTTCTACGGCTCTATCTAGGCAAATTTGTAGTAGTCTTTCTTGATTATATCCTCGTCTATAGTCGTACTCAAGAAGAGCATTTAGAACACCTTAGAAAAGTGTTCCAATTGCTCAGAGAAAAATCTCAAGTTGTGCAAAGGAATCCAAATGGGAATTCTTTGCTAAACAAGAGAAATATCTTGGTCACATCATTTCTAAAGATGAAATCAAGATGGATCCACAAAAAGTTCAAGCTATTTTGCAATGGCCTAAACCTAGTAGAGTTGTAGATCTTCTAAGGAATGTCTAGATTTTATCGTAGATTCATTAAGGATTATGCCAAGATAGCAGTCACCATGACAGACCAGCTCAAAAGGAATTGAAAAACCTTTGAGTGGGGGAAAACCAAAGGAAAAGTATTGAAAAGCTAAAGGTAGCAATAGTTATATCTCCAATTTTATATATAGTGAATCCCAATAAACCATTTGTGGTTGAGACAAATGCAAGTAATTTTGTTGTAGATGCAGTTCTAACTCAAGAAGGTTGACCAATAACATTTGAAAGTAGAAAGTTAGACCATGCATAGCAAAATTACTCTGTATATGAGAGGGAGTTGTATTTAATAGTACATGATTGAAGAAATGGAAAACACTATTTATATGGTGCTAAGGTTATGATAGTGTTTGATTATGAAAGCATTAAGTAGCTTTCCAATCAAACAAAATTGAAAGGTCATAAGGCCAGATGGTTGAACTCTTACAAGAGTTCGATTACAAGCTTAGGTATCAAAAAGGGAAATATAATGTGGTAGCAGGATGCCTAGAACAAATGAATTGAGTTTTACTAAATTCAAGAGTGATCTACTTGAATCATTAAGAAGGAAATGTCAGGTTGATCATGCATATTCCAAAATATGGAAAGCCATACAGAAAGCGGATCTAGAACAAGAGACTGAAGCATCGATGGGTGCTTTACAAGGATTCAAGTGGAACAATATGATGGCTATTTACTGTACAAAGTTAGAGTGTGTGTCCCAAAAGATAAAGAAATTAGGTGCCAAATACTCTTTGAGTGTCATGATAGTCCAAGTGTGGGACACCCAAGTGTAAACAAGACTTGTAGTCTTGTTAAGGGGAAATTCTATTGGTCTGGAATGCATTAGGACGTCCTAGAATATGTGGTTAAATGTAATAAATGCTAGATCAATAAGGATAAAAGGCTGAATCGGGAGGACTACTCCATCCATTGGACATTCCTTCAGGGAAATGGAAGAGTGTCTCCATGGATGACATTATTGGTTTACTTAAGGGGACACGAATAGTGGATAGATTAACCAAAATGGTTAGCTTTATTCCAACTAAATCTGATGTTAAAACTCTTGAATTGGCTAAAATATTTGTAGAGATCTCTATTGATTATATGGATTACTAGCAGATATTGTGTTAGACAGAGATAGGAAGCTTGATAGGCATTTTTTGAGAGCTGTATTTAAGAGGTTGAAACTAAACTAAGCATGAGCACAGCTGAGCATCCTCATACGGATGGTCAAACTGAAAGGTTCGTCCAAATCCTAGAAGATATGCTACAAGCATATGTTAGTAAACAACAAACTAATTGGAAAGAGTACCTACCTATAGTAGAGTTTGCATATAATATTGCCAAGAACTCTTCCACTAGATATATTCCATTTATGTTAATGTATGGGTTTTAGCCTAGACATCCTTATGTAGGAAAGCTCAGACAGCTAAAGATTTTCTAGAACATATGATTGAAATGCTTAAACTTGTTAAAGACAATATCAAAAGGGCTCAAGATAGAGCAAAGACATGTACTAATTTGCAAAAAATGCCTCTTAACTTTGAGGAAGCGGACGAAGTTTAAAAGTTCCTGAAAGGTTTGAAACTTGAAGGCGAGACCATGTCCAAAACTATCACCAAGGTATTGTGGACCTTACAAAATACTAAAGAAAGTTAGAGATATGGCTTACAAACTCCAATTACCAGAGACAAGTGGCATACATCCAGTATTTTATATTATCAGAATCAAAAGGAAATTGGGTCAATGTGATAATTATTCAAGATGATCATATAGTGGAACTCATAGACACTCAATCTCTTCCACATGAGCCAGAGAAATACTAGACACTAGAGAAAAAAAGAACTAGAAATAAAATTTATAAAGAGTGTTTAGTTAAGTAGATGGACTGTGCTAAAGAGAGTTCAACATGGGAGCGAGTAAGCACTCTCCAGAAAAGGTTTCCTAACATTAGGATTATTCCTTCCAATCAAATTCTCCAAGATGAAAATTCTTCTTAGGGAAGGACACACTTGTTGAACCCTCAGCCTTGAACAGCCTGATTTGATTGGCAAGTGAAAATCCCTTAGCTCGGGCGTACTTCACAGAATAAGAATCCCACCCAAAGAACGGAGGTAACACTGATCTTATTGACGAACAAAGGGCAAGGATGATGACCTTGAATCCCACAACTATCATATATTGTTCCTCTATTGCTCCATTGTCGAAGACAAGAGAGGCAAGAAAAGAAATCTAGCACAGTGGAACAGCCCCCTCCCACTTAAGGCAATCCATTAATGTTGTTGCATCGTTCTCCTTTCATTCTTTCCACTAGCTCATCTCTTGGATATATGGAAGTCGGAAACCCTTGTAAAGTGGCATGGGAGAGGAGTGTGTGCTAATCACAGAAATTTGAAGGTTGTAGCCACTCCAACAAACAATGTGTGTGTGTGTGTGTGTGTGTGTGTATGTGTGTGGAGAGAGAGAGGACTTTGGAGGTCGAAAACCTTGCCATGTGCACGTGTGCTCCCTTGTGTTTGTTATGTGCTACCCCTTAGACTCTGTGCAATCTGCGAGTACCCCTTTGGCCCTATGCGTTCTGCCCCTATGCCCATTGGGCCTACATAAACTTCACCCTCTATACGCCTCCTCAACCTAGTCGAGTTGCTTGCTATTTTTTGCAAGTGCGTCCTCAGAGCAGCAGGCTGCTTTTGTGCATATCAATTTTAGTCCTTTCTACAACTTGCGTTTTGTTTAGGGGTGTGTGTGTGTGTGTACGCACGCGCACGTGCGCGTGCACACGCGTGTGTGTGTGTGTGGGGTGTGTGCCTACTAGGTAAATTAATCAAAACATATTTTTAAAAGTGTGTGGCGTGTCAAAATCAGTACGTATCATGGTTGTGTCAGACCTTGCAGTGTGAACTTGTACAGCAGTGTGGAAAGCACAATGATAGTTTCACATGGATTGGATTGAATAGTGTATATACAAGCACCAAAAATCCATGGAAAGCTTTGTTATGGATGCCTTGACCCTTATTAAAGAATGTTTGGATGAGGACTTTAAAGATGCACGTCGAGCTTGGGAAGGACCTGCTCCTATCATGGAAGCACGCATTCATGCAGGAGCTTATGGATCTTGTTGCTCAATATTCCCTTAACGCAGTGATTATCTTCTTCCCGGGTAAAATGGCTATGGCTCAAGCTGTAGGCCAATGGGTTGATTTTTTGCTCAAGCAACAAGCAGTTCAAGGGGTTTACTTTGGCGTGCAAGGATTCTATGAGTTCTTGCTAGCAGACATGGATGCTCAAGATGCCTTGGTTGAAATGAGCTTGAAATGTCTCCTCTTTTCTTCAATATGCAAATGACTCATGCATCTCCCTGGGCTCTCACTTAGGATTAACAAAGTCTTATTCGCCATAAGTGTCCTATCTGGGTCGAGGTGGTGGATTTTCCTCGTACTTGATGTCACTTTCTTCCTTTGTTGGTTGCCTAGTTGGGCAAAGTCATTTGCCCTCCTAAGTTGGATGCCAACACAAATCATTTTGCATTTTGTGGGACACTTGCATCCCTACACCCGTAGGCATTTCGGTTGATTCTAGGGATACAGTGGTTGGAAAGCGCCCGTTCAAACTCAAATGGGGTAAGTTTGCAAATTCTTGCTTCTATTGTGGAAAATTTGGTCTTATGCAATCCAAATGTTTGGAACCAAATTTGTAGCCACCTCCTTCAACAGTCCCTTCCTCTCAGCATACAAAACCTTCAAAATCTTCTCGTGAGGTACAAATCAAAGGTTCGTCAGCTTCCACCTTGACAATTGGGGAGAATAAAGGCAAAGTAAAGCAAGCACAATTTTAGATGCTTTTTACTTATCTGAATGCAAAAGATAAAGGCAAAAAACATGTTGTACCTTCTCAAGCTTAGCTAGTGCCAAAGAAAACTATTAAAGCCCACACTCTAGAATCTTCTCGCAAGTATGTGCCCCCGTTGAAGAAGCTTCTCAGAAGAAACTCCCTTCTAATGAGAACACTTGTTTGGATGAGGCCTAGGATAAGGTTGTTCATTCCTACAAGGAAGTAGTTATAGGGGAAGCCTCTTCATCGCAAGGTTCCCCTGTCTTGAGTACTCCTGGTCCAAGTTATGCTACGTCTCCTCATGTACCCAGTGCAGATGAGGATGTGCCAATGGGCACTAGTGCTTGAGTCTCTTTTTATTGTTTCTTCACCCACTGTATATACTATACAGGATTCATAGCTCTTTAAATTGCATCTCATATAATATGTGTGGGTTATGCAATGACGACAGATGGCGGATCATCTGGCACTATGTACGTGGTTGATAGCATGAAAAGGTGGTGCAAAAAATAGTGTCATTGACACTTGTTTGTGAGGCATTTATTGATGGTGCTTTAGCACCATCTATAAATGATGATAGGTGGGTTATGCAATCACGACAAGTGGTAGTTCACCTGGCACTATGTACATGGGTGATAGCATGAAAAGGTGGTGCAAAAAGTAGTGTCCTTGACACTTCTTTGTGAGGCATTTATGGATGGTGCTTTAGCACACTTTTGAAGATGTTCTTGTGAGACTACGCTTTATGTTTATTTTTTTGAAACGTTGGCTCCAACCCACTTTAACGATTTCTTGAAATGTCCGTCCGTCTACCTTTCATGCGTGCTACTATAGCTGAGTGCCTCCTCTCTCTCTCTCTCTCTCTCTCTCTCTCTCTCTCTCTCTCTCTCTCTCTCTCTCTCTTTCTCTCTCTCTCTCTCTCTACTTGCATGTTGTTCAGCAATCTACCCTCATCTCTCCTTCTCTTGAACCAAGCAAGCATGGCTTGCACATCCATCTGCCTCAATGATGTCTACCTCCTGGCTTGATGCGAATGCTCTCAAAAATTGCAACCAACGTGCTCCAACCTTCAAAAGGGAAAGGCTCTTGTCTACTCTACCCCATGTTGGTGTGGCTCAGATATGACAATAGGACATTCAACAACAATAGCCTTCTCACTACACTCAAGGTGGATGGCTACCCATGGATGGAAGCATCAGCAGGTTGGGAGAGGAAATTCAGCAGCAACATTTTTGCGTGGGTGAGAGCACTAGGGGGTTGTGCTGCACCAGCAGCATTGGTAGATCCTTCAGCTTGGATTGCAACCCACATCTATGGAAGCAGCAATTGGAGACCAACAACATCCTCCAAATGATCACCACATTATTGGGCAGCCAATAATTGCATACAATGGTTTTGGTTACCATCAGCAAGCTTCGAATCCAATGGGGTGGTCTCACTCATCTCAGGATCATGTAGAGGACAATCCAAGAAATGATGGGATGTCCCCTCATGGCCGCACAGATTACTCAACCACAATTCACCAGGAAGCCACACATAGGATGCGACAGTATTGGGCCATGAGTTGTCAAAGAAAAGAGAACGAGATGCATCATGCTTGTCAAAGCCTGAAGATATGAGTATAGTTTGCAAAACAATGGTGATTTGCTGGCAAGAAGCTACAAAAGGCATGAATTGCGAAGCTAAGAAAGCCACCTTTCAATTGCTTCTAGAGAAGACAAATTTTTTATGGCTGCTTGTCGGAGGAGGAGTTGAAGCTAAAAAGATTTTTATACATGATGTTGGTGAATAGCGAAGGGGATCCATCAAGGTCTATAAGCAATTCGGAGATGGCGAGGTTCACAGGGTTGCATCAACAAAATTTTGCAGCAGGTAATTCACGATTACAGCAGCTAAAGAATGAGCATTTCCATTGCAATTATGCCGATGTCAACAGCCTCAAAGTCATTGCATCTCGTAGGAGATAAGAGACATTGTGTTTGCTTTTTGGCAGACACAGACGCGAGTGTCCCCAAACAAAAAGGATGTGTGTCAAAAGCATCTCGGGCAAAAATCTTACGTAAAGCATCCAATACATTTGCTTGACAAGTCCCAGGTATGCTTTAAAAGTGCTTGTATTATTTTGTTCTCTTGCATTCTCTAGTATAGCTACCATGCATATAGTAAGTGCATTTAGGTAGTATTACATCATGTATAATGTTAATTGTGAAGCCCCAAATGTGTGTACGCTCCAAAAGGCAATCTTTTGGTACTCTTAGAGCACCAATATAAACTCAAATATATTGTACTATCACCATAGCAAGCACCATAGGTATAGTATATACAAACTCTTCAACCACCAATATATACTCATGGGTCCTAAAATACTTAGAACCATGAAGAATACCTTCACCCTGGGTAAACAAAGTGCATTGGTCCAAAGTTCATAGACTAGGAACTTCAACACTACCAATTTTGCTACATGTACCTTGTAGAAATATATTACATTGAAGATTACCTAGAGTACCCACATGTAGACTCTAGTAATACTACCATGTCAAAGGGGTTGAATGTAGACTTATAAGTTCTATTAGGGTCCTCCTGGACAACGAATATACATTTAATGGTAGTTTAAAACCACCTTTGTAAACTCATAGGTCCTTTACAACTATGACAGTACATACCAATAAGCTCTCTTGGGCTACTTGGAAGCTTCAAAAGTACCTTGAGATTAAGTAGGAGCTAGCATGCAACCGCCAGCATGTACTTTTGGAATACAAACTCTAGGTATATAGGTCCATAAAATGTACTCTCTGTGGTACTTATTAAATTATCAATTTTAAGGACTTAGGTACTTTGCAAAAATTGGTACTTTGTAAAGTACCATTTACAGTGGCTTAGGTACTTTAGTACCTAACAAAAGGTTTAAAAAGTACCATGGTAGGTAGCATGTTCAAGTTGCAATGACTTTAACCTTCTCTTCACAGCTTCAAAGTTTTGATAAGATTTCTTTTCACTGGACAAGTGGAATTTTATAGGAGATTCCAAATGCAATATTTACACATCAAGATCTCTCTCAGATGTTTTGAGGGATTGAAGCATTGGTTCGTTTGCAAGTTGAACGATAGGTACACTTGTTGTTACATTGCTCACATACAGATGATATACCTCAAGGATGCATTCAACCAGATGAGACAAAGCAAGACACGAGTGCACAGTGAAGGGTGTGGCTGCAAGTGTCAAGTATGCTTCATAGAAGAGGATCTAGGAAAGTGTGGAGCTACTGGGAATAGCATCAGTAAATTGGATAAGATGGTATTATGTCCGAATCCAAATGAGTCTACATTTCATAAGCTCTCTTGCTTGAAGGGAGAATGTGATCAATGTGGATCGCAATGGTTAGTGCTCTACCAAAAGAAGAATCTGAAAATGCATTCCAGGTTTTAGTAAAGGTGTTTGAAGACATTGCATCATCCCATCAACAGGGTAGGAAGCACAAGGATCTACTGGTCAAGGAAATGGGATGTGCAGATTTTACATCCTTCCTTAAAAAGCATCTAACCACCTATATCAGACACAATTTTATTGCCATGTGGCAATCTCAGCAATTCAAAGACTGCATTCAAAGGCTTCCTAGAGATGTGGTAGTCTCTGTTATAGACTTTGCTGAGAATTACTCTTTCAAGGAGCAAAATGAAGTCCAATCAATGCATTGGTACTCTTCACAAGTCAAAATCTTGGTGCACATCACCTATGTTCGAGATGAGGCTCATAGGGTGTTGAATTGTATACATTTTTACATCTCTGATGACAAAGAGCATGACACATTGTTTGTGCAGCATTGCATGCAATTGCATAGTGTGTGGCTACAAGAGCAAGAATTCAACTCCTTAAAGTGGCACTGGCTCTGGTCATCAGACGGGTGTGCTGCTCAGTTCAAGGCATCCAAGCCATTTTTCTTCATGTCAAGGTATTCTAGCTTCTCTGATCTCTTGAACATGATATATAGTTTCTTGTTTTCTCCTAGCCTACGGGTTCATTGATCTAGGTACTACTCTTTGACTGGCATTAAGATGCTATGGATTTTCTTTGCATCGGGCCATGGCAAAGGAGAGCATGATGGGGCCAATGCAATTGTCAAAAAGGCTCTGACACATGAGCAATTGAAACCTGATGCATGGCACGTGAAGTGTACCAAAGATGTGGTTAGTTTCTTGAAACGTAAATTTCGTGATGAAAACATCCTGTCAGAGGTGCTCAAATAATTTGGGACGTCGAAGCAGCCGATGTGACGAGGGAGAGGAAATGGAATTGCAAGCGAGTGGAAGGGTCACGCTCTTTGCATTGTGTGAATGGACACTCTAGGACTGGCAAGTGTGCACTTTGCTACAGAGATCTCTCATGTTTTTGTCAGTTTTGTATGTCACAACATTGGAGGTGATGCCTTAACAACACACATGTCAAAACCTGGTAGTATTTCACCATTGGACAGCAGTGACAAAGAAAGTGATCAGTCAAGTGACGATGAAGGATCGGATTTGCCTATGTATGGTGGACATCATGATGCCATTAGTGATGCTCTACGTGTAGGTGACAACTTTGCCACAAATACGAACGAAGATGGAGCAGACTTCTACCTCTTGAGGTGCTCAAAGGAGAAATACAAAACAAAACAAGCTATAAGAGATCTTGGGACAACTCCATTTTTTTGAATTCCTATTTGGTTGAGGGCTACTACTATGAGCTAGTTGATGGTACCAAGGATGTTTATTACATACCTCCTGACCAGCCAAAAGTGTTATTGACATCTCACTCCATCCCTCATGGGAAGTAGGCATATACATGGGTTTGTAGAGAGCGTTAAGCTGTAATGAAAAAACATGGTAGTACAAGGGTTTTCTACCAAGCTTGGCTTCCTAAAATTACATGAGATTTTAAGGATGAGATACTAGGGCTAAAAGACCATTGGCATCAAATGTGGCCCCGTCAAGTATTCTCCATATCTGGTCGTCTTTCCATCTCACTTGAGTGCAGCTTTAACATAGTTGTCCTCCGATATAGGCTTCACATTGAAGGCAAAAGCTTCGGCTAACCGATCCGTAGCATCACGCCACTTGGCAAGAACCTCTTGCAAATCCGTAGACAAGAATTCAATTCTCCGACCCTCTAGGCCATGTACAATGATGTAGGAGCTAGGCAAATTATAATGGCATTTATGAAGACTTTTGTCAATCAATAGCACAGTTCTCGTACCATATCACGGAACCAGGTTTGGAAAATTTCACAAATTCTTGAAAAATACTGGTTTTCCACCTACCATTTTAAATGTGGTTACATCACATAACTATTGTCTAGCCCATCCGCTGAAGTAGTCACAAAGCCCCCCAAAAGCTGCCTTGAATATTTTGTCCACTCTGTTCAGCATTGATGAACTCCAGATGTAAATATTTTCCCAACCCACAACCCAAGCTAAGAACTATTTTGCATCCTTGGGAACGTAGAGATACCTGAAGAATAACAATTCTTGCTCTGTGGGCATGCACAAATCATACGTAGAGCAAAAATACTTCAAAGCCTTAGTCAAACATGTCATACTTTTTGTTGATGAGGTCAAACTCAGTAGTTTCAAGATCAGGTGGCTGAGCATCCGGGTTATCAGGATCTTCAATCCATGAAGTACAGACGACACCGTTAAGATAAAAAAGTAATGCTAGTCGTGAAGGGATATCAAATGGCAGTGATGTGATGGTTTTTGAAATATAGGGGGGTAGATCTTTGATAATTATTATTTCTTCGACAAGAAATTTGAGAGTCCCCTTTTCTTTTGGTATCTTTCTAAACGACATGGGTTTTACATACTTCAAGGAATAGACTAAGCACTTTTTAACCAAAACAAGAGTGACAATTGCAATAAATTGAGAGATAGAGAAATGGAGGCCAACTTAAAATTTCTTCTCTCTATTCAAAAAGCAAGAATCAAAGATTCTGTCATTACAAGAGAGTGCAGACACAAAGTGTCTTCAATGTCACGGTTTCTTGCAAACACGAGGCTTTGGGGCGTGGGAAATAATAATGGGATGCTAGAGTGGAGCACTTTTTTTGAGAGACTTCTTCACAGGAGGCGGTGACTTCAGAATTTCCTCGCTCATCGATTTTCCATCTGCGCCTAAAACCAAAACCCAAGCGACTTACAACTGATGAGCATGAACATGAGCTATAGAGATAAAACTATTGTTAGGTTTAATGGCCATGTGGCCGATTGCCCATCTCTAACTTCTACTAACCCTAAGTGTACAGCTATACACTTGTATGAGCCACTAACACCAAGTACAATATGTATTGTGCCTTAGTGCATAAGATAGAGAAGAGAGAAAGGGGGCACACAGTGTGTGATGGCTATCCCCCTCCAACCTGTTTTGTGTGGCTATGGTGGTGTATGTGTGCGTATTCATATTCCTCTTCCGCTGTGCTCCCCCTCCTCTCCTTCATTGGGTATCAGAGTTGTTTCATTCCCGAAATTGCTTTTGTGTGCGCGCACTTTCAAGAGTGCAAACAGGGTTCCGACTTCGGCATCGGCAAATTCAGCATTCCGAGAGCGTTTCCAATAGGCGTCCCAAGGTTTTACCCCCCTTTTGGAGCCATTCATGCCATCAAAACCTCAGTTCAGGAGCTGAATTTTTCAGCCCTCTTTTGGTAGGTTTTGTTGCAGAGCTTCCATAGCCATTACAGGTACCATTGTCGCAGTTTCTTCCATCTACAAGAGCCCACGGCTCATTCAAGAGTGTGTAGCTTCTTTCGAAGTGACCTCATACACACACATAGAGTGGGAGATTGACGGCATTGTCTTTTTCGACTACAGGTACAGATACAGGTACAAGTACAGGTATATAGAGCGGCTGGTTAGGTTTATCTGTGCTTCTTGGCCTCAATTTTGGCTTCACCTACTATGACATCGGCATCAAGCGACTCACAGGCTATAGGTTTTAGTGCTTGCAATATTCTGGTTCCAATGGGAGCAAATGCGTACATGCATATGTTGACACTTTTGACAGTGTTTGAGCTCTTTTGAGAGCGGTTTGACTCCTCGCAAGGATATTTCTTTGCATGCACATGCTTTTGGCACTTATTTGAGCGTCGTGACAGACTTGTACGTCTTTGTGGATACTACCATTGTACGATTTTGTGGTGCCATCTTTTGGCTAGTATGGCAGTCTCGACCATTTTTGAGACTTGGTCCGGATGATAGCCATTTCTAATACTTGGCTATACATTTTGCTGCATAACCTACGTTGTTGATGGTTGATAGTGTGAGGTTTTCATTGACCTGGGTTATTCTCAAATGTGGAGATACCTTTGGTGATACAAGTAGCTGGAGTATCCCTTACGAGGCCTCACCATAGGACATGTATAGAGTGGTATAGGTGCTTTTGACGCTGATTTGGCGGTCTATGGTCATTTTGATAGTTTATGCGCCTTAGTTGGTCTGTATACATTGTGCTTTTGGGAGGCATTTCCCTCTTTTATGATTTGTGAGTGACATACTTGGTCATTTTGTCTCTTATTTTGGTTGACATAGTCTCAAATACAAGGGAGACTCTGTCAAAATTTTCCCAGAATCTTTTGGTAGTTTTGTCACCATGTCTACTAGCAAAGACCCTGACATTTATGACATTACCCTGACATTTATGACATAAGTTTGATGGCACTAATTTTCAGCTTTGGAAGAAACAAATGCATGATGTGCTTGTCCAAAAGAAGCAAAAGTTGCCTATGCGGCTAGAACTGAAGGTATGCACATGACTCAGTTTTAGTAAGAGGAGCTTGATGAGCTATGCAGGTCTACAATTAGACTGCATTTTGGTGAGTAGATGTACTTTTTAGTGTTAGAATGAGAGACTGCTCATGCTTTATGGCAAAAAATATGTGACACTTACGAAAAGGATACGGCTAGCAATAAGGTTTTCCTGATGCAAAAACTTTTCAACCTTTGTATGAAGGAGTCAGCTAGCATTGCCAGCCATATCAATGATTTTGATTCTCTTTTTGCCAAGATTTGTGCACAGCGCATGACCATTGATGATGAGATGAAAGAAAGATTTTTGCTTTGTTCGTTGCCACCCTCTTGGGATATCTTTTGCACAGTTGTTAGTAAGTCTGCTCCTAATGGTACACTAAAGTACGATGATGTTACTAGTGCACTTTTGTCAGAGGAGATGCATCAGAAGACCATGACTTACCATGGCAAAGCTCATTATGTGCAAAGGGATGATAAGCAACGTAAGGGCCATTCTTCTCAACGTGAGTCCAAGAAAGAGGGCAATAGAGATGCATCAAAGGGTAGATCAAAGTCTCATGGTTGTCGCAATGTTCAATTCCATTATTGTGATAAGTTTGGTCACATAAAGAATGATTGTTATGCTTGGAAGTGTGACAAAGAGAAGGACAAAGGTAAAGGCAAAGATCGTGATGATAAAAAGGAGAAACCAAAGAGTTCGGTTAAGATTGACATAGTTCAGGATGACAATGATGCGCAAGACATTAATATGTTGACTGAGAAGAATGATGTCTTTTATGATGTACATGAAACTCTATCTTTGCAGAGTTCTATGCCAGCCGAACTCCTTGCTAGTGGTGAAGTATCCCATACATGGATTCTTGATTCGGGTGCTTCGTTTCATGTTACACCTCATAGGCATTGGTTTACTACATACGAGGAAACCATTGGCTCTGTTACACTTGGTGACAGTTACTCTTGTGACATTGTTGGCGTAGGTGATATTTCCATGGTTATGACAAATGGGGTGAAGTTTATCATCCATAATGTGCATCACGTTCCAAGCTTGACACACAATCTAATTTCGGTTGGACGTCTTGATGAATTGGGTTACAAAGTCACTTTTCATCAGCAGTCTTGGCGTGTTGCGAAGAGTCATCTTATTATAGCCCATGGTTATAAAGCTGGTTCACTTTATCCTCTTTATGTATCTGATAAAAAAAATGTTCTTTGTGTACCCTAGCTGCCAACCATTGCTTGATGGCATAGCCGGTACAGTCGTAAATCAACAAGAGGTTGGATTTACACATTTGCTGGTTCTGTTATTTCTTGGAGATCCGTTCTTCAAGATTGTACATCCATTTCTACCACAGACAGAGAGTATGTTGCATTGAGTGAGGCATGCAAAGAAGCTATTTGGCTTGCTTGCCTAGTGAAAGATCTTGGATTGGAGCAATGTACACCAGTTCTTCATTGTGACAGTCAAAGTGCTATTGCCTTGGCTAACAACTCAGTGTTTCATTCCAGAAAAAAACACATTGATGTGCGTTATCACTTCAGTCGTGAATGTCTGGCACACAAAAGCCTTGATTTAGTGAAGATTTCTACGTCAAAGAACACAGCGGATGTACTCACTAAAAGTCTCTCCAGCCATCAGTTTCAGCACTGTCATGAGTTGATGGGCATTGGGTGAAGAGTGATTCTCTTCCATTCTTGTGGTCTCCCACATTGGCCATCAAGTGGGAGAATGTTAGGTTTAATGGCCATGTGGCCGACCGCCCATCACTAACTGCTATTAACCCTAAGTGTACAGCTATACACTTGAGTGAGCCACTAACACTAAGTACAATGTGTAGTGTGCCTTAGTGCATAAGATAGAGAAGAGAGAAAGGGGGCACACATTGTGTGTTGGCTCTCCCCCTCCAACATGTGTGTGTGGCTTATGGTAGTGTGTGTGTGTGTGTATTCATCTTCCTCTTCCGCTGTGCTCCCAGCTCCTCTCCTTCAGCTATCAATGAGGTTGATTCTAAAAACTTCCTCTACGTGATGAGATGCTTTTCCTAAACAAGCTATGAGTAAAAGAGGTCTCACCATCATTCTCTTCCTCAGCCTTGTTACTTTACTGCTTTGAGCGGTTCATCTCTTATGCTCGCTTATTTTTGGACTGTCGAGTTGCACCATAACGAGACACATCAATAAAAATCATTCAATGTCTGTAGGGAGCCAAGTCCTAGATAGCCAAAACAACTTACCATCAACATGTTTCTTTTGCTTCCTTGACTTCTTCACCATATTGTTAAGGAAGACAGGGGAATCTGGATCTGAATCACCATGAACCATGTGTTGCACTGCTTCCACCCCCTCTTGTGCTACAAAATCTATCATCTTAACATCAACATCTTCCATTGGTTTAGTTTCCTTTGGTTCTGGTTCACCTACTATTTGTTGAGAAGGCTCCACCTTAGCAGCTAGAGTTTTGTCAATTGCCACATGCGAGCCTTCCTTGCAAGCCAGAGTTTTGTCACTTGCCAAGGATAAACCTTCCCTACCACCTGGAGTTGATTGATCATCAAATTTCATGTTTGTGTCTATGGTGTGGGCGTCCAGAGTCGAATCAACATTCAAGTTTGGCACCTCAGCTGGTAATGTTGCCACATATGGCATATGACTGGAACCTGCAACTACACCACATAAGTTGTAGCTTGTGTAATCAGAAAAAGCTTCTTACATTCTTAACAAACTCTATTAATCTCAATAGACATGGAGAATAGAAAACTAGCCATTATGCACATGCATCACCTTTTCCGATTCCAAAATACTCTGCTTATAGGAAGCGTTGGCACATTCTTTCTCTGACCCAGCCCATCCAACAAAACACAAAGCATGGTATGCATAGCCACATGCTAGTGTATGCACACACACTACTTCAAAAGACACAAAACCTAAAACACATGCAACACATGCTCCTGGAACAGTCACTTTGGCTTGTTGGTGATTCCCATGCTCACCAGTTTTGAATGTAGCAACATTGAGTCACCTCTCTTCACTTGATCCAGCAATCTCTCACAAAATGTGAATTGAGCAGCACGTGTAGCTTCTGATGATGCCATCTCAATTAGTTCTTTCAACACCACAATTGACAAGTAAATATTAGTCCATGTCAAAAAAGTACCAAGGATACATTCTAAGTACCTATGAGAGTACCAAGGACAAGCTCAGAGTACCAATCATAAGAACATACCAAGCACATATGAAAGACACTTTGCAAAACAAAGGCATATGTACTTTCCCATGGTACAAACACATGCATGGTAAAAAAACGACATGTACTTTCACAATGTACAAACACATGCATGGTACTTTGAAAACAGGGCATATGTACTTTCAAAGTATCAACCTATGAAAGGTACTTTGAAAGATAAAGGCATATATTTTGTCAATGTACCTATGATAGGTACTATAAACTCTACCAAGTAATACAACAATATGCACAAAGTGCCTATGTGGGTACTCTTGGTTGTACCTTGAATTTGACTACCATATAAAAAGCTACCATATTACTTAGCTTCACAAAGTACCTTTAATCCTAGTCTAATGGAGGACTTTGTGATTTCCACCACCATCACTAAGATTTGTGGACCACTGTTCAATAAACTTTCATTGGTACTTACTAAAAAGGTACCATGTTCTACTCAATCACATTCAAATGTTGGATTTTGAGAGTTCTACCTATTTGCTACCATATATAAGCTCTATGAAGCACCAACAATGCCTCATTGGTAACTACAAAAAGTACCATGGTGTATATAATCAAAATCAAATGGTGGAATCTGAGAGTTTTGCCTTGTTTCTACCATCCCTAGGCTTTGTGAAGCACCCATACGGATCCATTATATAAAGTACCATGACATATTTAATCCTTGTTAAATGGTGGAGTTTGTGTAGTTCTATCTACTTGTGCCTTGTTAAGTACCAAAAAGACTCCATTGGGACTTCTGGAAAGTACCATGCAAAACATAATCAAGTCAGGTGTTGAATCTTGAGAGTTGTACTTGTCAGGTAATATCCCAAAACTCTATGAACCACCTTAGAAAGTTCACATGGTACTTACATTGCCCTTAAAAACCTAAATGCAAGGTTTAGTTTTACATTGCATAACTTTATACTGTCAACATCATCTCTAATCTTTGAGTTGCTTGCATCAGCCCCTAGAGCTAGCAATGCACTTGAGAGAGAAATAATCTTTGCATCAATTACCATCAACTCATAATTAGATGCACCACATGCTCCTCCCTCCATGCTGTCTTTTAGTGTTTGAAGCTTAGCCAATTCCCTTGAAGCACTGTTGTAGCTGAAGATGTTCCCTCTATCTTCCACATGCTTTGACTTTTCTCTTGTAGTTGCACTTGGGCTGCATTTAGTGTGTTTTCACACTCTCCAGTGTACTCTTTCTTGCAGCCAACATCTACTCCACTTCCACCACAATTTGGAGATTAATAGAGCTGCAATTCAAAAATGAGTGAGGACCCAAACTGCAAAAAATAAAAGTTTTCCCCCCATGGTCAATGAGAGCCTCTGGAGTGAATTGTGTGGTCCGAGTCACATGATGACCATTCTCATTGCAATTAGTCCATTTCTTGAGCTTTTTGTCCATCTCGCTCGGGAGCTTCTTACAGTGATCTAGGACCTATTCACCAAAAACAGCCCATGCAACCTTTCGCTGACCCGTTGGAATTTTCATGGCAGCTGGGCATCCCTCATATACAAACAAGGTTGAAAACTTGTGCGTGATTTCTTTGCTGGTTGGTATGGCTTGATATACTTTGTGAAACAATAACCTACATTCTTCTGCATATTCATGCCGCACCATCTGCAAGAAGATCCTGGCACCCTTCTCCCTTTTCTTTGTGAAGACTGTCAGCCAATTCTCATATGTCACATCCTCATCAGACAAATGTTGGTACAGCTTGCCTTCCAAACTTGGACCGTACTCCTCGTGTAGGTTATGTCGGGTAAAGTAGAATATCTGGTCTGCTTGGGATATTGAGCCTTCCAAAATGCTACTACTGAGCACAAAAATTCAGAGGGAACACTTCTTCCACCATGTAAAACTATGCATTTAATGTAATAAAACTAATGAAATGTGGACATGGGAAAAAAAATGGCAAACCTTTAACATCTAGTTTTATGACCAAAAAGTACTAATTTAACAGATTCCTACATTCATGAGAAGGAAATGGGTGATTACCATTGCTCTTATCAGAGGCAAGAAAGGTGTCCTTTGACAACAAACTTGCACCACTCTTGGACGGCTGCTACTGCTCGAATGCAAGCTAGTGGATGAGACCTCAACCGGTGATTTGTTTGGTAAGGTGCACTTTAGCTGTGGTGTCTTCATTTCTGGTGTCCCAATAAAAAAACTATCAAACGTCACCCAACAATGAATGCAACACCCTCAATGTTGTATGTGTGTGTGTGTGTGTGTGTGTGTGTGTGTGTGTGTGTGTGTGTGTGTGTGTGTGTGTGTGTGTGTGTGTGTGTGTGTGTGTGTGTGTGTGTGTGTGTGTGTGTGTGTGTGTGTGTGTGTGAGAGAGAGAGAGAGAGAAGAAGAAGAAGAAAAATAAGAAAACCCAGCATCTTAACAGTCTAGATATGCAAGGAAATCTGACCCGGCAGAGATGAGCAAGCATCAGAGACACACACACACACACACACACACAGAGAGAGAGAGCTCACTACCTTGAGGAAGAAATGGTTGTCAGCAGTCTCGTGGCACTAGTGGCACAGCACAGCAGAAAGTGAGCTCCAAAAGATTCGCAAGCAGGAGCAATCCATGCAACGCGACCTTGGCATGTGCTGGCACTGAGCAGATTACCTTTTGCTGCATGCTTGCATTTCAAAAAATGATGATATCTTGAAGTGATGTTTTCAAGTCTTGGTACCTTCTTAATCAAGCTAAACTAGACCCTCACACAATATGAAAGTACCAAAGTGATCCACCAATTTTGCCCCAAAACCTGACCACTTTTCATGCTTTCACCCACATACATGTAATGAGACATAGTTGTTCTTCAAGAGAATAACCAACATCATTTGTTGGACAAACTTCTTATTTTGCGGGTTATTGGATAGCTTATGCAGAATCAGTTGGTTTTTCTTGAGTGCTTATGCTCGTTTTGTCAAAATTAACGATGCATAAGCATATATATATCTATATATATATATATATATATATATATATATATATATATATATATATATAGAGAGAGAGAGAGAGAGAGAGAGAGAGAGAGAGAGAGAGAGAGAGAGAGTCTCATGTACCAATCAACCTTGGCAACGAATAATTGAATGTGTAATATAATGGAGGCAAGGGGTTGCATATATAGGAACCTCTGGAAATTGCCCTATTCAAACTTTGACAAATAAGTAAAATAAATAACTAAAAGCCAAAATAAATAATGGGACCACATTGGGCAGCTCACTTGAGATGCCAAAACTCCAACGCCCTCTTTGCAACTCATAGTGGACATCAATAGTGAGACCAAGTCAATGAAGAATCTACCATGGACACCCTAGTAGAAGGCCTTGGACTACTGGATACACCTCGATTTTGCTACCCTCAACTTTGTACCTTAGAAGAATGCCATTTTGAGCATCGATTTCCTTTTAAGAAGATTTGAATTGTAGACCACACTACGTCCAAGAATACACATTCGTGAACTGTGAACACATCACGTCCAAAATATAATACTCCAAGATAATGAACTGTGGAACACATCTTGTCCATGATCCGACCAACAACAATGGATTGGTGCACTCATCCATAGTGTTTTAGATACATCAGATTGGTTCCTTGCCAGATGCAAGTGCCTTGAACTCTAACCTATGGATCCAAACACCGATAACTTGAACGCCAACACAAGGGTCCTAATTACTTTTCCGGAGCATTGTTTGCACCTCTCTACCACTCACAAGCCTCTCTGTGGCTGAAGCTAGTGGCAACAGTGGTCTACATGTGACTAGATGAGGGGAGACCTTGCCAGTGTAGTCACCACCACACCAACAACATCTTTGATGTCCTTCCCTAAGTCACTATCACTGCTTTCCTCTTGATGCTTTCTTTTACCTTTGTCCTTTGTAGAATTTCTCTCTTTGCCTTTGGATCAACAATCCTTGGCCAAATGACCACGCTTTCCACCATTGTAACAACGGTTCTTGGTCCTCTTTCTAGAATCTAAGCAACAAGTGCTTCCTCACCTGTCTCAGAAATCTGAATTTTGCCTTGAGTTATCAACATAGCTTCCTCCTCAATGAGAAAAGAACTGAGATCATCAAATTCTAGCTTTTCCTTCGTGACTTGTAAATAAAGTGTCCTAGACATTGTTTCATACTCCTTAGGCAACTTTGTGAGAATCAAAGCAGCTATGTGAGTACTCGTCAATGCATGTTCCATAACCAATAGTTGATCATGGATAACTTTATCCTTCATAAGAAATGATTGCATGGTACTTCCTCATGGAAACTCGATGGCAAATAATTGTCCAAGAAGGGTGACTTCTCGCATCATAGAATCCTAATCAAACATTCCTATGAGCTTGAACCACATATCGGTTGCAGTCTTCAAAGTTTGAATGGTTGATGAAAGGTTCTTTATAAGAGATTCCACAATGGCCGACATAGCCTTCACATTAGTCGCATCCCAATTGAGACACGATTTGAGATATTCACCAGCTTGAAGGCGGGTGTACTTGTTGTGGCGATCCCTTGTGGGATGGGGCTCTGAGCCATCGACAATATCCCATAAGCCTTTTTGTGGTAACCAGCGCCGCATGATCAAATTCCAATGAGCGTAGTTATTACCGTTCAATTTGTTGTTGGTGCTCAAGCAAGGGGGAGGCATGTTGAAGTTACAAGATGATCTGGTAAATCTTGTCGCACTCCAAGGGTGGCCACACAAATCCCAAGCTACAAAATTTTTAAGCCAATCCACTCCCCTACACAGTGAGCTCCACATAAAGTGGGCTCCATGCTTAAATCCTCTCGAACTGCTCCTCGTAAGCGACTTTGATACCTGTCTCTTGGCTCCAATCTCCTTGCTCCAATTGATCCTCTTGGCTTGGCAAGACCCCTTTGTTTTCCCTCTCAAAGCTCCAACACTGCAATCAAGTCCTCTTGTAGCGTTTAAAAATGCCAGAAGGGAGCCTCTGCTGAAGAGAGAGAGAGAGAGAGAGAGAGAGAGAGAGAGAGAGAGAGAGAGAGAGAGAGAGAGAGAGAGAGAGGAAGGGTTGTTGGCAATGAAGAGGCAAAATGGCATTTTGAAAACGCTCGCTCCATGGGATGGGGGGGCGTGCGGGGGGGGGGGGGGGGGGGGGTGTCTTCGTTGTTAGGGAGCGTCTTTTCTCCAGCTACACTTGCCAAAATCTTCTCGTAGCCCTCTTCTCTCATTGAGCTATGGGATACCACTTCATTATCCTCGAGTTGCGAATTTTGCCATGCAAGCGGGCTACAGGCCGAGTGTACTATCACATTAGCAGTGGTCGTTAGTGAGCAAGGGCCAGCCAGTGCCAAGGTATGTCCATCGTGGTAACTACACCTAAAAGAGAAAGAAACAGAATCGTGGAGTCAGACGCTAGTAGACGTAGAGGCTAGAGGGGGGACTTTGCCCCCATGGGAAACCCTCTCCTCTCTCCTTTATATATAGTATAGATTCCATTGAATTTATTGATGTCTTAGAGAGGCTCGACTTTAAGGAGAACTAGTGGTCCAGACCGGCCTATCGACCATTTTGTCCCACTCCGTGGGTGGAGAGAGATAGGGAGGTCATTTTGAGTTTCCTTCTTCGAGTAACCACTTTTGTCAATTCAATAGGTTCTGCTTAGTTAACAAACTGTACATACCTACACAACTACCGTCTTGGGTAGAGGTAGTCTCTCTCATACTTTTATACCTTGAATAGTTCTCTCTTTGGATTGCTAGTGCATTTTGTATTTCATGTGGATGCTAGCTCATGCAAGCCTTGAATTTGGGACGTGGGTGGGCAACACCCAATGCAAATAGACATGCAGTCAAGAGGCTCATCATATGAATGAGTGTATACATCACTGTTTGTAGGTTTTCCCCATGCTCATATGGTTTAGCTAACGGATCTTGATTTGCTCTATCCAAGGAGTGACCCTTGTTAATATGTTGACACATATTGTGTATACGTGTGGTAGCTTGGTTATGTTATCCAAAACTATTATTTCGTTTTCCCTACATCCTCAAGAGAATGTTTTTGTTGTTGCTGTGTTTGCTGTTATATCGTGGATGACATTGAAGGTTGGATGTATGAATGCTTTCGATGCATGTTTTCTATGGAGAGCCTTCCACATCAACAAATACACTCGCTTGCATATGGTGAGGGATTGTACACTCTTTGGAGCCATTGGAAAATATAAACATCCAACTTTAAAGCAATGAATAAGTATTGTTTGTCTTTTTTGCTAATGTAGTCTACACCATGATGCTCTCTCTCTCTCTCTCTCTCTCTCTCTCTCTCTCTCTCTCTCTCTCTCTCTCTCTCTCTCTCTCTCTCTCTCTCTCTCTCTCTCTCTCTCTCTCTCTCACACACACACACACACACACACACACACACACATATCAAGCGTTGGCCAAGTTCAAGACTTTTCCAATAGATCTTTGAGGTCTCGTGGAATTGTATAGAACATGGTCACGGAAGAAAGGCTCCACAATGTAACAAGCAATTGCAGGAGGAAGGAATATTTGTCCGAACAATGGAACCTTTGTCATGGCTCTTCATGCATGCAACAGTCTTTCAGAGGAGGCAAAAAGTGGTAGCCATAGAAGAGCAACATTCACTAAAAGTTCTTCAAGAGATAGGTTGGCCATTGCTTTGGGATGCTATGAAAGAAGGTTCTGCCTCAGATATTGTCGTTGGTACCTCCCTTGTAACCATGCAACACAAATTTGGGATATTTACAAAACTTGAAACGGTGTTTTCTAGTTTATCTCAGCACAACATTATCGCATGGATTGCTCTGCTCTTGGCACATACAAATCAAGATCAAGCTGAGAAGGATACATGCTGATAGTCATGTTTTCAATGAACGAAACATGAGTCTACTCAAGTGCCACAATCTGCCCCTAGATTATGAATTGCAGATGAGTCTTTCTAAGGCAAGAGAAGAGAGTAATACTTCAAAAGGCCATGGCGATGATAGCATTGTGAGCCAATTTGACCCTCATATTGAAGATCAATTCACCTCAACATTGATTAGGTATGACACTGATTATCTACTACTGATTAAGAATGCCCCAATCACTTATGCTCTCTCTCTCTCTCTCTCTCTCTCTCTCTCTCTCTCTCTCTCTCTCTCTCTCTCTATGTGTGTGTGTGTGTGTGTGCACGCACGCGTGCATGTGCACTTTATGGAGCCGAACATCCCCTCCATCGAACACCACATCTAAGCAACCCCAGTCTCTCACATGATGAGCGATTCAAAATTTTACTTTTTTGGCTCCCAACTGAGCATTAGCCTCCATATTTTTGTAAATTTCACCATCCTTTAGTCTAGAGTAAGAAGATAAGATGCAATAGTTCATATGGACCTTGGACAAAGATTTGTCAAGCCCTAGTAGGCATAAACACATATGAATAGATAACAATTGTAATACAAAAATGTGTTGTCTTGCAAGAGCCTCCAATAAAACATTTACATGCACGAAGAAGAGCAAAAACTTATTTGATTGCAAACACATTTTTCTAGGTACTTCGTTCAAAGATAGGCATGTAAAGATCTATGTACATTACATCCTACATTGTCGTTCTTTAAGGATATCAATCCACAATCAAGGGTTGTATTTCCCTACCACTCTTCTGGTATATTCTTTCCAACTGAATTAAAGGTCCTTAAAATCCTTGGAGCTCGTTCGCATCAAGGACACTTACTTCTCTCTACTCCTAGTGATGCCAAGTGCATGTAGACCTATACAATTTGAGTTCCTTAAAATCCACGTGAAAGTCCAAACTCCAAAGTGCTCATTGATTCTAATCTTTGGCCATGTATCCAACCTAATCTGCCTCTCTTCTACATATAAAAATCATAAATTTATGTTGTTGCATGTACTTCATCCTTGACATCATGCAAATTCTATAAAAAAAATAATAGGTTAAAGGGCACAACCAAACTCCTAAGAACATATACGTGGGGTGCTCTTATATAGGAAAAAATCACATGGTTGAATTGCATATGGATGTGATGGGTGAAAGCATGTTAATCTGACATGCTTTTTGTGTTATTTAGCACGAGTCAACAAGCACCTCTTGTAAGCATAAAATGAGAGTGTCTTTCCAAAATGTTTTATTTCAAAAACAATACGTTTGAATTCTTTTGCATAGTTTTCATTGGACATCACACACAAAGAGTGGTGCAGTAATGATGCATGGAGGGAAGCCGGACGCAGGGGCCACAAGTAAGAGAGATGGGGGGAAGCAGTCTTGAGCTACAAGCACGGCTTCTCCTGTAGCTCATGAAGCTCAGTCAAGCATCTCGAACAATCTCATTAACACGCTAGAAACAAAGAAGTCGAGGGCGGCCAAATTAGCTTGTTCTCCTGCTTCTCCTCCACCTTGCCAGAGTGTTAGAGTACCTGTAGCTTCTCCTTCAACTCAGCAAAGGGTCAAAGCTAGCGACAAGGTGACCCATTCTTGTGTAGAAGTTTCCCCAATGGCAAATAGCTTTCATGCAGGGAAGGGGAAGCTCGACTCTGGTTCTCACTCAACTTCTCTCTCTCTCTCTCTCTCTCTCTCTCTCTCTCTCTCTCTCTCTCTCTCTCTCTCTCTCTCTCTCTCTCTCTCTCTCTCTCTCTCTCTCTCTCTCTCACCCCATGACACCAACGACTTGACCAGGCCCTTGTGTGCATGTGAGTGTGTCTCCTTTCTTTGGCTGACCATAGCCTCAGTAATTGTCGGTGGGACATGCCCCAGGCTAATGCAAGGGTTGAGGTTGATCTCAAGGTTGCTGGCCATAGTTGGGCTTGCAAAAATCCTCTGTCATCTATAATTTTATGTGTGTCAATTGAGGAGTTTAATTGAAAATATAAGTGGTTTGATTGTTGTGTAGTTTAGCATATGAAATCTGCTAAATAGCATGGAGAATGCGTTCTGACTGCGCAGCCCATAGTTGTGGGCTTGCAAAAGAAGCTCTTTAATGTGTTATTTTTTGGTGCTTCAGTATAACTTTCTTGTGTTTTCTTATTATAATCTTGTGTTACATGGATATGTATTGACTATGCTAACTAGCATGAATTGGATTCTGTCCAGCATACCCTTAATGAAAATAGGAATTGCAAGTGTGATGATTAGCATACCAGTTGTGCAGCTTAGCATACCTAGTATGAAAATTAGCATTCTAGGTATGTTGGGCATAGGTGGGCTAGCAGAAGAAGCTATGTAATGTGCAATTTTTTTGTGTTTCAATAAAATTTACTTGTAATATAATCTTGTTTCTCTGTAACATATCTCGTGTTTCTGTAATGTAATTTTTTGTGTTTCTTTGATTTAATCAATTGTCATTGGGGATTTGTGCAGTGTGATGGAAAGCTCCAAAGGTGAACATCCCGATTCAAGGGAAATTTTGCATTCTTGTAGAGGATTTTAATGTTGTGTAGGCCTCTCGAGAGATGGTGCAGACCCAAAGATGGTGAGGTCGGAGCAAATCAGCGATGTCGAGTGGTTCAGTGTTTTTAAAGAAGAGAAGAATCGCAGTGTATTGTATCAAACTCAATTGAGTACTTAACAAGATGTATGCGCAGGTAATGCTTCTGCACTACAAGGTATAACAAAAGCCCCACACAAACATGGAAATAAACTCTGCTTTCGTAAAGGGGATCGTTAAAGAGTTCAATCCGGCGGTAATTGCCAGTGGATCAGCATGAAGTTCAATTGGGCAGATTTTGTTGTACAATATTTGCAGGATCTACAAGAAAAAGGCTATTACGATCAACATGTCCAGAAGTGGAAGGTGCGTAATTCAAGTGAAAACATCAAGGAGGAGTTTACTGACATGAAGGAGGACAAAGCTCCCAAGGTGACACCCATCTCTTGCTACAGCTCCCACCAAGGGACAAAAAGCGTGTCGTACTTTGGTAGCACATATTTGCAGCCCATAAAGGCTGCGAGAGAACATCTTAAAAAACTATTACAGGATACTAAAGAAAATCTGGAGACACCAAAACTGAAGCACAAAGCTACACGCGTTCTCAAGGCAGGCAACGTGAGGGCTACCCCCTTGTTGACGGCTGGGTCAACAACACGCCATAATTCAACAAAGCCTTATTCTGTGAGAGTTATGGAATGCTATGGATTATGGTTAGAAACATTAATTGTAATAAGTAGGTAGTTTAGTTGCAAAAGCCGGGGTGCAATGGCACTTCCAGATTGTACATACAAAGCCATTTGACCCCTCAAACTCGATTTTCGCTAACCTAAGGTATCCTTAGTATATAAGGTACCTAGGTCACTTTGAAAAGAGAACTTTATCATAATCTAAGTTTTAAGCTGTTGTCGACTGTGTGAAAGAGAAAGAGAGTGAGTGTGAGCTTCATCCTCACGCTACGTCCAGCTTGTTCATTACATTGTAGATCCGACAACACCATTGCACTAGCCTCGGCAAGAGCTACACGACAACGTCAAGCATTCCTTGCAAAACAGAGCATACGTGCTTGTGCATCTACGAGCTATTTGTGGCTGTAAGTTTATCGAACGATGTTTTTTTTTTTGCCTGCAAATAGTCGTTAGAATTGTGGTGGCATAAGCTACACCTAGGTACTCATAGATTTCAGTTTTGGGCACTTTCAAAATTCGGCTCTATCTTTATACTCGTTTTTAGCAAATGGGTTTAGAGCTAGGGTTTTATGGCTATGTATGCTAGTCAGCATAGTTTGTATCTTAGTTAGTATAGTATGTATTCTAGTCAGCATACATGCTATTTATGCTATGTAAGGTAGTTAGCATAGTATGTATGTTAGCTAGTATAGTATGTATGCTAGTTAGCATAGTAATTATGCTAGTTAGTATAGTCTATGAGCTAGTTAGCATAGTAAAATTATATTCAACATAGTCTGTATGCTAGTTAGCATAGTGGATATGCTAGTCAGCATAGTCTGTATGCTAGTTAGCATCGTGGGTATGCTGGTTATCAAACTGTATATGCCCTTAGCATACCCATTATGCTAAGTAGCATGCATGCTATTGTGTGTGTTAGTCAATAGCATATCTAAGTATGCTAACTAGAAAACCCATTAATGCTAGTTAGCAACCTCGTTATGGTAATTAGCATAAAAATTAGGCTAATTGTAATATTTTAATATGCCTAGTATCATACATTCTATTGTGTATGTTAGTTAGCATACATGATATTGGGTATGCTAGCTAGCTTATTGAGTTATGTTACTAAGCATACATGCTAGTCTGTATGCTAGTTAGCATACATGTTATTCATGTTATGTATGCTTGTCAGCCTATATGTATGCTAGTTAACATAATGGGTATGTTGGCTAGAAAATTGTGTATGCCCTTAGCGCACTCATAATGCTAACTAGCATACATGCTATTTTGTATGCTAGTCAATAGCATATCTAGGTATGCTAACTAGCAAAACTAGTTACGCTAGCTAGCAACTTCGTGATTGTTATTAGCATACATAGTGAGGATAAGTAGCCTAACTAGCATGTATGATAGCCACCATATTGTACATAACATATGCAATGTATGCTAGCTAGCATACCCACTATGCTAACTAGCATACATCCTTACTCTGCTATGTATGCCAGTCACCTAGTCTGTATGCTAGTTAGCACACATGGAAGTTATGCAGACTATGCCTTTTAGCATAGCCTGTATGATATTTAGCATACTCTATTTGTCAACTAGAAGAATTTGGTATGCTAACCACCACATATTCCATGCTAGCACCATCTTCAATATGCTAGTTGTGTATTAACCATTCATCTCTGCATTTCAACTAGCAGCTGGATATGGTAATTAACAGTTGCTTGGTATATACAGGTCTCATTGGCGCGGGAAGGGCGGATCGAAGAGAGCCTGACAAGCAAAGGATAGTTGAGGAGAAGGCCTCTGATGGTATTGTGGATGACCTTGATACAGTGCATGGAGGGGAAAATGCGACACCGGGGCATGCGACATCGTCGAACGGTTTAGGTGATAGCAAAGAAACCAGTGACGACAAGAAATTTGTAATGATTGCTCGTCCCAAACCCGTGCCTATTGCAGAGGATGAAATAAGTTCTTTGGAGGAGATGGTGAGGAGTTTGTAAGAGGAATCTGGTAGAAATGATATTGTGCCCAGTGTGCAAGGTACCGGTGATGACAACCCTCTCTTGGGCTTTGTAAACAAAGTGAGGAGGAAGAGGAAAGGTGGACTGGAATAGATTCCAGTAGACCCTATAAAGGACAGCTCTGTTTCCCCAAAGACCACCCAAGAAGATATATCCGAGACTGCCAAAGGTGACAAGAGAGCCATTCGCTCACGCGTATGCAAAAAACTTTGTTCACCCTATTCTTTGACTGCGTTCTTCCCAGATCACAAAACTACTATAATGGCATGTATGGAGAAATGCTTTTTGTGTACATGATGTCTCTGTGCAATAATAGTATTTATTGGTTTCCGTTTATGATGTGTTTCATTTGATACCTGTAATGTGTCGCAAGGAAAAATTGCCTACAAACAATTGCCCTGCATGATCTGAACTGGGCCATTGCATTGAAAAAGATGCAAAAAAGGCGTATCTTGAGGCAAGAAAGATAATGAGAGAAAAAGTAGAGATTGAGAAGTGCATGAAACAGTTCCGGTCTAGGCTCAGCACAATTAAAGAGTCTTTGAATTTTGTTCATCCCTTCGGGGAAGTTATATTTGTTGAGTGGTATCCGCTTCCAAACCCAATATGGGCGCCAACGTTGTTGGTAGAATAGAAGCACGCTCTTATTCTTGATCTGAACGGGGTGTTGGTGAATGTTGTAGAGTCATGGTATGGTGAAGTCCTCTCGGAGTAGGCAGGGGAACTCCATAAGTACTGTATGGAAGGTGGCAGGGTTGTATTCTATCGCAAAGACAGCCACAGGTTTCTAGATTGGTGCCTACAGTTTTTCCATGTCTATGTATGGAGCACAAGCGTGGGGCGTAAAGTGAATGTCATTCTTGATAAAGTATCCAGACCTTAGCGTGCAAGGATGGGATGGGTTTTGTCACACGAGAATTGTGTCAAATGGCATTGGACGCTCCATAAAAACCAATCTTCTTCAAGAATCTGAGTCAATTTTGGGCACAATTCGGCCCCACAAATGCTCTAAATATAAGGTGTGGCAAAACCCCAAGGGAACTTGGCTCATCCTTCCAAAGATGGAGGACCAGAGTCTTAAAGAGCGACAATCTTGTCTGGTAGACAAATTGTCTCCCTGGCTATTTCAATGGTTGCAGGTGGAAGACCATTCCGCATATACTGCGAGCAATGCGTATGATAGCCACCTAGACTAGTTTTTGGATGTAGTTGTTGAGAAGTTGGAAGTGAAACATTTGCAAGAAAAAATGCGTCAAAGACAAGTGGAGGACCTACATCAATATACAATGGACATTGTTGAAGAAGCATCAAGGGAGGAGAGGAGTAAGCGGGAGAGTCCCAAATCAAAGAAAAAACAGCACTTGGAGTAGCAACTTAGAAAGAGAAAGGGAAATGCAGGACCTGGAAAATGGTGACATGAGGCCATGAGACTGCCATGCTTTGGAGAGTTGTAATAATCACCCATGGCATTGCCATGTAGATGTTTCATACATTTTGTATAATCTAATTGGTCATGAGCTTGCCATGACCCGAGAAGTTGTACTTATCAGCCACTTCTTAATCCATTTTAATGTTCATACCTATAAATATTTTCATTTCCGATTGCAGGATCAAATTTTGTGGTACTATATTTTATGTGTATGTACCTTGTGTATTGTTGGCATGTTTCTTGTTCATTCGGCAAGTTAGCACATTGTGTATGCTAGTTAGCAATCTGTGTATGCTAGTTAGCATAAACACAATTCTAATTTTCTGTACATAACAAACATGGTAGGAGATCTTCCCTCTAAGAGGCCTTGCAACTCATACAAGAAAGGACCAAACCCCTACTCAACACTTCATTCTATGCACTGTCAAAGACTTGGATGCTAGTTAGTAATCTGTGTATGCTAGTTAGCATATTGTGTATGCTAGTTAGCATAAACACAATTCTAATTTTTATTACACAACAAACTTGGTAGGAGATCTTCCCTCTAAGAGGCCTTGCAACTCATACAAAAGGGGACCAAAGCCCTACTCAACACTTCATTCTGGGAACTGTCAAAGAGTTGGATGCTACTTAACATACACAGTATGCTAGTTAGCACTGTATATGCTAGTAGCATGACCATAGTTCTAATTTTCCTAACACAACAAACATGGTACATGCTCTTCCTCTAAGAGGCCTTGCAGTGCATACAAGAGGGGACCAAAGCCCCTACTCAATACTTCATTTTGGGCACTATCAAAGACTTGGATATAGCCCTTTAGTATGTGTGTAGAGCGGCATATTTATTGAACATTTGGTTATAACTTAAAACGTTGGTACACAGTGCGCAAAAGAAATGGTATATTGAAAATCCAATGGTTATAACTTAAAACGTTGGTACCTAGTGCACACAAGAGACATAGAACCAACTTAAAGATAGAACAACATAAATTGCAGCAAATAAGTATATTGCACATCCAATAGTTACAACTTAAAAGCTAAAGGGCATGCTATTACAAATTGCTTTATAGCTTTCTGGAGTGATTGTGTACACCAGCCTTCTCTTTGGGATGTGCTCCATAGGTATTTTGATACATCACACTAGATGCGACAGTAGGTGAATGATGGGCAGCTTGTTGTCCAACTTGAAGGTGTATGCATCCAATTGCTTGTAATAAAGTCCTTGCTCAACATATAAGCCTCTGTCAATTACATTGCTCCATTAAAAAATGTACCTCTTGTCCACCTTCTTCTTTGTTGCAACACACTTGACCAAGTAGAAATCCACGCCCTCGACATTGGTTAAAGCATTTGGATTTACAGCAATGGATTTTACAGCAAATGTGTCGCCAACACATAGAGCACTACTCAACACATTATGCTGCCCTTTGTATGTAAAGTCATCGTAGCCATCGACCTCCTCTGTCGGAACTTCAATTGCTGGATTGGAATATGCCTCCACCTCCTTAGGTATAATGGCTCAAGAATATGATACTTCCAAGCCTCACATGAGCTTTCTTGACGCAGTGATTCCACCCTCCATGAAGGCATGCATCACAGATGCATGCCAAGTTTCTAGTTGCAAGGGTAGTTGGATCGTGCGGGTTGTGACCGCAAAAATCATGCATAAAGCGAGATTGAGGGGCAATGGAACAATTCCACTTGGCTTCCCTATTCACATCCCCCGCTTTAACCTCCTAGAACACACAGGCACATTCCCTTTCTTTTGATGGATATGATGCAGGTGCTCCCCACGAGAGGATGGCTCGACAAAAAGCGACCACATCTGTTGCACACTGCAATATAGCTCCATTAGGTTTTAGTTGTTCATGGGTCAAGGTTCTTGTGCGCGTATGTCGCACGTGTCAATGCAGGAACTTGCCGATACACTGTGTGCGAGCCACAAATGGCTCCAAGCACACAACAAGCCTAAACTAGTAAGCTCAAAGATGGCGATGGTGTGTCACTCACCGCTCTACGCTTGCTGTCGTGGAGGATTCCTCGCCATGAAGAAGAGGGAGATGCCGCTACACCGTGCTCAACCGCCTCGCCGGCGCCGTCGTGCCGCCGCAATGCTCGATCGCACTCACTCTCTCACTCTCTCTCTCTCTCTCTCTCACGCATACACACACACAAGGAGATGAAGAAGAAGAAGATAGAGATGGAGCAAGAGCACTTTTCAATTGCACAAATGAGAGAATGAGTGAATTTTAGGTTTAGTTGACTTTTATATGAGCTCACCCATTCACACTTGGGCACCCATGCTTAGCCAACTAATCCCTTGAATGTTCCAGTTAGAGTGCGCCTCTCATCGGCGATCACTCTTTCCCTTTTCCTATTGGACCGACAAGCCCGGTACCTAACTCTACCAAGTAAATAATACAACGTCCGTCGTAGGTGATAGGGTGTCCGTGAGCCGTGAGGGTTAACATGCCCCCCTTCCTTATGTAGATTCCTTCCTCGGAAGCTATTGAGTTGAAGCTCATTCATCGAGGTGGAAGAACATTTGAGATGAATGTCCTTAGCCTTCTTCAGTCACCGCAAAATCAAACAACATTGGCACAGTAATTGCATTCTCAGATACAATTAAAAATCATATGCAGTTGTAGGCAGACAATGTGATTGGCAATGTCATTTAAAAAGCATAGATAGTTGTAATTAAAAAGCATAGACAGTTGTAGGGTGACCATTTGTCACCAATAAACATTAAATTGTAATATAATCAAACGCATAAACACTTGTAAAGGTAAAAAATTAAACAAGTCTAGGGTCGCTAATTTAACGGTCGAAAGGCACTAAAGATCGACTATTAATACCATGGGTAAGCTTCTCAATTTTCTCTGGTCAATTAAGTTGTTTAATCGCGAGAGCCAAGTATTTCATGTTTGAGGGTTGACTAGAGGCTATACCTAGAAGGCCTTGTAGTTAAGCTACTATAAAAGGAATTTCTCATGAAATCATCGCTTGATTGATTACCTTTTCTTTGACCCCCCCAAAGTCTTTTCACAGTGATTCAATTTTGGTGTGTGTACTTATTTTGTATGCCTTGGATTTTTTGCTTTTCAAGGAAAAGCGCCCACACTGGGAACCTCTAGGGCTCTAGTACCATAGGCGATACATGTGAGTGGAGTACCAAATCAAGCTGAGGTTTCTCTTCCAGCTTAAGATTTTACATTGTGGCACTTTGATTTTTTGTTTGATCGTTTTTTGCATTTTAATTTTGTAAATTTGGGGGGTCATATAACACTGTTACCCTCCCCAGGCTCATCACACTAGTAAACTCCCTTTATAATACTTAAGCTAAAGGTCAATAGGGTCAAGCCCACTAGAAAGCCCTAGTACATTTCAGACAATGCTGCCTAAATTGGATTAAACACCTAAGTAACCATTGATAATTAGGAAGGCATTCCCCATGGTATTAAGAGAAGATCTCTAACACCTAGCTTGGTCAAACTAGCTTAGTCGGAATGCTTGATTTTTAAACCTAGACAAGTGGTTATGACAAAAAAATTACATTGGATTTAATGTTTGGTACTAAGCAAATGTGTTGAATATTATGCTAGCAATCATAATTAAAGCAAACAAACTGCAAAATCAAACAACATTGGCACAGTAATTGCATTCTCATAAGCAATTAAAAAGCATATGCAGTTGTAGGCAAACAATTTGATTGGTAACAGAATTTTAAACCATTTGTCAACAATAAACATTAAATTGCAATATAATCAAATGCATAAACAGATGTAAAAGTAAAAAATTAAACAAGTCGGGGGTCTTTAATTTAACGATCGAAAGGCACTAAAGATCAACTATTAATACCATGGGTAAGCTTCTCGATTTTCTCTGGTCAATTAAGTTATTTAATCTCGAGAGCCAAGTATTTCATGTTTGAGGGCTGACTAGAGGCTATACCTATAAGACCTTGTAGTTAAGCTACGATAAAAGGAATTTCTCATGAAATCATCACCTGACGGATTACTTTTTCTTTGACCCCCCAAAGTCTTTTCACAGTGATTCAATTTTGATGTGTGTGCTTATTTTGTATGCCTTGGATTTTTTGCTTTTCAAGGAAAAGCGCCCACACTGGGAACCTCTAGGGCTCTAGTACCATAGGCGATACATGTGAGTGAAGTACCAAATCAAGCTGAGGTTTCTCTTCCAGCTTAAGATTTTACATTGTGGCACTTTGATTTTTTGTTTGTTCGTTTTCAGCATTTTAATTTTGTAACTTTGGGGGGTCATATAACACTGTTACCCTCCCCAGGCTCATCACACTAGTAAACTCCCTTTATAATACTTAAGCTAAAGGTCAATAGGGACTAAGCCCACTAGAAAGCCCTAGTACATTTCTCACAATGCTGCCTAAATGGATTAAGAACCTAAGTAACCATTGATTATCATGAAGGCATTCCCCATGGTATTAAGAGAAGATCTCTAACGCCTAGCTTGGTCAAACTAGCTTAGTCAGACTGCTTGATTTTTAAACCTAGACAAGTGATTATGACAAAAATTACATTGAATTTAATGTTTGATACTAAGAAAATGTGTTAAATATTATGCTACCAATCACAATTAAAGCAGACAAACATGGATGCAAAAAGATAAGGGGCAGTGCTAATGGACAAGAAACACTTGTTTGTGTTGATAATTGCACTTGATTTGAAGAATGAGTCGAGATAAAGATTCCACGAAGGTCCAAATCCTAACCACAGCAACACGTTCGTGTACACACTAGGAAACACAAAGAATACCTATAGGAGGCACATCAGTGGGAAAAAAGAACTTTGCTAATCACTCGACTCTAAAACAGAAACACTCCTATCGTACTAATCCTACCTACCCTCCATCAGTCGAGTGATGAGGATCAAAGGTGTTCAATGACATAGGTTTCTATTTCAGTGTACCGGATGTGAATGTATAGGTCTCTTCAATGTTTTGACTTTTATTGTGCCTTCTCGTTTGCTAATTGCTCTTGCTCTTTTTCTTCTTTTTTTTTGTGAGTATAAGGCTTTATATATACATTCCCTAAGATTGGGATATTGAGAGGTCAGGGAGGAAGGTTGAGAGCGGAGTAAGTGAATGATGGATGTCAGCAACACTCCCCCCTTCCTTGGGTAGATCATACCATTTGAAAAATGGTTGAGAGGGGAATAAGTGAATGATGGATGTCAACAACACTCCCCCTTTCCTTGGGTAGATCATACCATTTGAAATGTGCTCGTCGCCCTTTGAAACCAATTGTTCCAGTTGGTAATAGGTGAGGATTTTTGCCAATAGTTTTCTACTACCTTAGGTGCCTCGTCGAGTTGCAAGGGTGGTAAGGTACTCTCCCAGGATCGAACTTGAAGTGGTTCATCAGGTGATTCTTGAACACTGGGAGGTGTGGCTTCCTTTGTATCTTTATGGAGGTCCACTATTATAGGTGGAGGTTGTGGAGAAGCTTTTACCTTTATGGATGCATTACATGAGGAGCTAGAAGCTTCATGGGACTCCCCCCTTCCTGAGCTAGGTGGAACAAATCGTTCTTTCTTCAGTACCCAAACTAGCTCTAGAGTGGGTGTGTAGCATTTTGTGATTTTTTTCTTTTCGTGATCGTTGATTCATTTTGGAGCTACGGGATTGGGCTCACATGGGTCAGGTGATAGGTAAGAACACAATCTACATTTTGGCACCCAGGTTTGATCATTTCCTTGATAGTAGCCTTGGGCTTTCAATAGTTGTTTAGGAATCCAACGCCACATTTTCTTACTTTTCTTGGAGCGAGTGGTACGTTTCTTACAAGGCTTCTGTTTTTTAACATCAGCCATGGTCGCTAAAGAAGCTTTAGGGACCCACTTGTATGTTTTCTTCGTTGTATTAGGATGAGTCTTGTCAGAAGCTATACACATTGCTTGTAGCATATTTAAAGGTATGAGTGGTGGCATTTCATCCCCCTCAGGTGTTACCTAGGTCGTCCCTCTATTTCCCCAAGTGTCTATGGTTGCTGCTAGGTGGATCCAATCCACATTTTCTGATTCAGTCGTCCCAGGTAGTACATCCATATAAGGAGAATCTTCCCCAACATCAGTTTCCGCTTTACACGTGTAACAATACTGCAATGGGGCCGACTGAATTGTGGTGTCAGATATGTGATCAATTATAAACCTATTTCCTAGAGGATGTGCTCGACCAGTTACAAGATCTACTCGAATGACAGAATCTTGGAACTGTAAGTAGACATGGTTTTTAGACCAGTCATGTACCATTTCTACTTCCCTCATGAAAGGACGTCCTAAGATCATCTCCGATGCCATAGTGCATTTGGAGAAATCCATAACAATGAAGGTAGATCTTATTTTATGTCCAAAGACCTTGATCTTGAGATCTTCTAGCATCCCAATAGGTTTAACAATAGACCCATTGGCCATCTTCACTACTATGGTTGTGGTCGCAAGGTGAGGTCTTCCCATAGTTTCCCATCAATTTTTAGTCACAATGCTAACCCCAACGCCACCATCAAGGATTCTCTTCACAGTTAATCCCTTGGTAGTGATTGGTATGGTTGCATTGGATTCATCACCCTCAAAGTATTGTCCCAAGTTGTTAACAGGTATTTCTATAACGAGGTTCTCATCTAGGTTGGGTTGTGGATCTGATTGTTCCTCCTCTATTGGCATCTCCCCAGCTCCATCCATCTATGCAAATTGTGGTAGCCCAAACTTTAATTCTCCATTGAGGAAGGCTCGAGGAGCTGGGACTAGCTCAGGGTCTTTATATAGTTTAGACATGATGGTGGTTCTAACTTCTAAAGACATGAAATCCATCAATTTGGCAATGTTTAACGGCACCTTTTGGGCTTCAATCCCTTGACCTGGGGAAGATGGGATCTCCATTTCTTCTATAGGATCAGGTAGTCCCTCTGTAAACATTCTTTCCATTAAGAAGTAAGTACGCCCACTTTCCCATGACTTTAAGTCACTTTCTTCTTGGATGACACCAGGTATGGCTAAGGGTCTATGGACTTGGTGAGGTTGTAGTTGCGTAGGGAACACGGTGTCTGTAATCTAGATCTGCCTAGGTGCTGGTTCTAGATCCCTTTGGGTATCTTCTACCAAAATTCTTAATTGCTTGACTCGCTCGATCTCCTCTATAGGGTTTGGATAAGTTCCTATCTTCTTCTTGGATCCTGGCCATTGTGGCTCATGAAGATCTTCCTTGTTCGTTTCTATATTAGTGGTCATTTTGGTCTCCATGGTTTCACCTGAATCAGAATCCTCTTCAGTGTCGTTCATATATACGGGGTCATTACCAGTCCCTATGTTGGTCTTTGATTTGGGGTCTGACTTCACTGGTTTTTGCGATCTCTTCCTTCGTGTTTTCTTATTTTTCTGAGATTGGGCAATTGATGCCGTGTCTCTTTCCTCAAGAATATAATTTTATTTTTGGAGCATCGATCGTGTGAGTACGTTTACTGGGACCACATGTGTACTTTGTGATGGCTCCTCGGTAACCTCAATCAAGTTTAATGGCATGATCTTCGGTGCATTTGGATTATTTGGACATTGGGCAATCAAACGATCTATGCCACATCGATTACACATGAGTATCGGCATTGTAGACGTGCTCGCTTGATTGGTTTGCATTAATGTGGTGTTCTTTTGTAGCCTAATAGGACACTCGGCCACACGATGCGGACCTCCACACTCATAGCATTGAAGAGGTGGTCTCTTAGTAGTGTAATCAATATTTTGGCCTCTTGCAACAAGAGCAGCTACTTGATAGATAGGTTTGACTTGTCCCCAATAGTCCTCCATGTAGTATTGTGGACTTTCTTCAAGCACATCCATCCCATAGGCAATATTAGGATCTATATCTTCCTCACAGCCTTCCAAAAAAGCAATAGATGACTCACAACCCACTTGATTCATAGAAGTGATTCCCGGATGTGGTGGTTGCAGTCCTAGCACTAGAGGTGGTAAGGGTGTTGTTTGAACAACATTTTGGGCCCTAGGTACCATGTGTTGTGCTGTTTATTCAAGAGGTGGGGCCGACATCAATGCAGGCACTCCAGGTGTGTCTGTCCATGCTAAGGTCGGTCTATTGGCCATCGCGCGCTTAAATACTATGCAATCCTTAGCTTGATGACCATACCTCCCACAGGCATTGCAGTTCCCATTGAATTTTACTCTAAAAGTACGGCATTCACTGGTACTATGTGGTCCATAGCATATTGAGCACCATTGTTGCTCCCTTCTTGGATACATATGATTTTTTTGCGGAGCACGATTGTCTCTAAGACTCTCTTGAATAGCCTTGCTGAGATCTGCTAATCTCATATATCTTTGGCTCCTTAGCAATAGGCTTTAGGGTCATTGGTTGATGCCCCGATGCTTAGCTCCTTGTCTTGCTTGCATATACTGTAGGGAAGCTGTTAATGTATATTTTGATAGTGTGCATGCAAATTTCTCTTTTGATTCACTGTTATTAGTTTCAAAAATAGCTTTTGTGGCACATGCACTTTGGCTAATCTTTGTTACATGTGCACTACGTTTGAACATATACCTAACAAGAGGAAGCACTTGCCTAGCTAATAGATTTAGGCTCAACATACACTCTTTCTCCTTGAATCATTAAATATCCTCCAATTGGATCGCATTGGTGGTGACTGCTTCCCAAGTGGTGATACCTCTAATGACTAGGCCATTGTAGATGTCCTCATGTCGTAATCCCCAAATAAATCTATCAAGAAATTGATTATTATTGAAGCGTTCATTTGGATTACAACAAGAATTCAAATGCTTTAAGCGACTAATAAAGTCTCTCACCGACTCTCCTTCCTCTCGTTGGGCTTTCTGGAGCTGAGAGGCTACACCTCAAAGCACTCCCTCTCTTATGTATTCTTTCGAGAACAGTCTCCTAAGAGTAGGGTAAATTTTTTTTCTTCTACCCTTAGGGTTCTATACCAAATAAGTCTATACACTCTCCTTCAAGTGTATACGATTGGTACAGTACTCTCCTGCAACAGTACCTACAAGTGTGTACCTACAAGTGTATACGATTGGTACACACTTGTAGGTACTGTTGCAGGAAATGAGCTACCATGTAGTGGTGCTTTACTAGCAAATGAGGTCCATGGCGTGTTTCTTGGCATGCCCATCATTGGGGTAGGCATGGTAGCCGTGGTGTCATCAAGAGAAAGATAAGCTAGACTTGGAAAAGTAAAGCTATCACTTGTAGGCTCAGATTGCACTGAGACCCCTGGCGAAACAACATATGGGGATCAATCGGACTTACTGAGGGAGTCTCCATTTGCGATAAGGTCGGTTGTTTAGCCTTTCCTGTATCTAAGAATCTCATGAGACCCGTTGAAGGCATGTTGATCCCCTTGTTCTGTCTCTCTAACTCAATGACCCTGTGGATGACCTCACAAACTCTTTATTGTTGATCCTCCACACTAGTAGCACCCATTGTGGATTGTAGGACATCTAACCAACCCACGTAATAGGGCGTGATAGGGGTGACCTGTGTACAGGTCAGTCAGAGTTTCCGTTTGTAGTTCGTACTCCCAGTTCTCATTTAAGAACGCTCCATCTAGGATTGAGGTGCTAGGGGTGTCCTTTGAGCTAGATGCAATGTTTCTTTCTAGAGGTTGCCCTTTAGCGGTTGCTAAGTGAGGAGCACTTGATTGATCTCTTAGCAAGGATATTGACATAGGGGCTTTTGCTTTTAACTCTCTTCGTTGCTCCACCTTGCATAAGCTCTCGACTTCCTTTTCCCTAGCCGCAATGATATAGCGCTCAACCTCTTGCACTTCGGCAAGGGTTCTACCATCGGGTAATATGACCTCGGAGGGAAATAACTCTGAAGAGTCAGGAGGTGCACTGAATGAAGTATTCACGTGCACATTCTCTAAGGGCATAGGGTCTACGTTGGTCACAAATGGAGAATTTACTTCCCCACCCCCCTCATTTACATCATTAGCTCCATGTTTGGAGTGAGTGGGTCTACTAAAGGTTTCCTTCAAGCACGCTCTGCCCGGACCGTGGGCCCATGGCATGCATGTCTTGGCTTGAGCTATCGGGATTAGGCATTGGCAAACCCTCCATGACGTTGTAGTCAGAGGAAGAGTCACTAGCCTCTATGTTCGAGTCTTGGTTTGTACTACCTTGGGTCCCCGCCGAGGGCACGGAACCTAAAGTAGGTGGATAATGAGAACTCACGTAAGTCAAAATTCTCTCTAGTTGCTCCGTCTCTAGCACACGACCAGAGCGCAGATGCATGTGCCTTTGGCACCCTACAAACGTCGACGAATAACCTCGAAGGTTAAATGCTTACTTTTTTAGGCGTCCGTTTTCACTCGTTTTTTTACGTTTTTAATGTTTTTAATGTTTTTTAATGATTGATCTTTTTTATTAAAGTGTGTGATAGCTCAAAATGAGCGTATCACTCAGAGGGTCGTGGTGTGCTTTACAGCACAACGTTCGGTCACCTGAAGCTCCGTTGGTCCTCAAAAAAGTCGATTTTTAGCTACGTGTGAAGCTAAAATTCATAATTTTTAAAGGGCAATAGATGCCGAAGTCTGAGCGTGAGCTTGGGCTTGGATCTGGGCTTGGGTCTGGGAGATATTTCCGATCCCGGTCCTACCTTTAAATTTTTTATTTTTATTTTTTTTTATTTTATTTTTTTATTTTTTTTTAAAGGATAAGGTCGTCGCGGTTGTTTAGCCTTCCTTGTACCCAAGAATCTCATGAGACCCGTTGAAGGCATGTTGATCCCCTTGTTTTGTCTCTCTAACTCAATCACCCTATGGATGACCTAACAAACTCTTTATTGTTGATCCTCCACACTAGTAGCACCCATTGTGGATTGTAGGACATCCAACCAACCCACGTGATAGGTGTGACCTGTGTATAGGTCGGTTAGAGTTTCCGTTTGTAGGTCGTACTCCCAGTTCTCATTTAAGAACACTCCATCTAGGATTGAGGTGCTAGGGGTGTTCTTTGAGCTAGATGCAATGTTGCTTTCTAGGGGTTGGCCCTTAGCGATTGCTAAGTCAGGAGAACTCGATTGCTCTCTTAGCAAGGATATTGACATAGGGGCTTTCGCTTTTAACTCTCTTCGTTGCTCCGCCTTGCACAAGCTCTCGACTTCCTTTTCCCTAGCTGCAATGATATATCGCTCAACCTCTTGCACTTCGGCAAGGCTTCTACCATCGGGTTATATGACCTCAGAGGGGAATAGCTCTAAAGAGTCAGGAGGTGCAGTGAATGAAGTATTCACGTGCACATTCTCTAAGGGCATAGGGTCTACATTGGTCATGAATGGAGACTTTACTTCCCCACCCCCCTCTTTTGCATCATTAGCTCCATGTTCGGAGCGAGTGGCTCTACTAAAGGTTTCCTTCAAGCGGCTAAGCACGCTCTGCCCGGACCGCGGGCCCATGGCATGCATGTCTTGGCTTGAGCTATCGGGATTAAGCATTGGGAAACCTTCCATGACATTGTAGTCAGAGGAAGAGTCACTAGCCGCTATGTTCGGGTCTTGGTTTGTACTGCCGAGGGCCCGGAACCTAAAATAGGTGGATATTGAGAACTCGCGTAAGTCAAAATTCTCTCTAGTTGCTCCGTCTCTAGCACACGACCAGAGCGTAGATACATGTGCCTTTGGCACCCTACAAGCGTCGACGAATAACCTCGAAGGTTAACCGCTTACTTTTTTAGGCGTCCGTTTTCACGTGTTTTTTTTTAAACGTTTTTAATGTTTTTTAATGATTGGGTTTTTTGATTAAAGTGTGTGATAGCTCAAAACGAGCGTATCACTCAGAGGGTCGCGGTGTACTTTAGAGCACAATGTTCGGTCACCTGAAGCTTCATTGGTCCTCAAAAAAGTCGATTTTTAGCTACGTGTGAAGCTAAAACTCGTAATTTTAAAGGACGACTGAGGCCTGAGCCGGAGGTGAGCTTGGGGCTTCGGTTTGGTCTTGGGTCTGGGAGATATTCCCAATCCCAATTCTACCTTTAAAATTTTTATTTTTTAAAAAAAATATATTTTTTTTTAATTATTTATTTTATTTTTCAAATAAAGGATAAGGTCGCTGCGGCCTGCACGCGAGCACACACACACTCTACCTACCTACTTAAAACTAATACACCTACTGTTACACACTAACACATTTCATTAGCTCTCACAGATCTACTTTCTACTTACTGTACTTTATATTACACAGAACTAACAACCTTAATACTAACAGCTTACACAGAGAAAAAAACACAGTACCTTTGAAAACTCCATTAACAAAGAAATACGCAGTAGCAACACAAAATCCTTCTTCTCAACACACCACCCTCCTTCCTTACCTTTCCTACAATTGAAATTGCACCACAAAAGAAGCACAAAGTGCCATTCAAGCTTAGTGTATGACATTCCCCGGCAGCGGCGCCAAAAATGTGTGCGTATATCGCACGTGTCAATGCAAGGAACTTGCCGATACACTATGTGCGAGCCACAAATGGCTCCAAGCACACAACAAGCCTAAACTAGTAAGCTCAAAGATGGCGATGGTGTGTCACTCACCGCTCTACGCTTGCTGTCGTGGAGGATTCCTCGCCGCGAAGAAGAGGGAGACGCCGCTACGCCGCACTCAACCACCTCGTCGCCGCAATGCTCGATCGCACTCTCTCTCTCTCTCTCTCTCTCTCTCTCTCTCTCTCTCTCTCTCTCTCTCTCACGCATACACACACACACATACAAGGAGATGAAGAAGAAGAAGATAGAGATGGAGCAAGAGCACTTTTCAATTGCACAAATGAGAGAATGAGTGAATTTTAGGTTTAGTTGACTTTTATATGTGCTCACCCATTCACACTTGGGCACCCATGCTTAGCCAATTAATCCCTTGAATGTTCCAGTTAGAGTGCGCCTCTCATCGGCGATCACTCTTACCCTTTTCCTATTGGACCGACAAGCCCGGTACCTAACTCTACCAAGTAAATAATACAACGTCCGTCGTAGGTGATAGGGTGTCCGTGAGCCATGAGGGTTAACAGTTCTTTTCACAACCACTTTCGCACCATCATGATCGCCCATATGAGCTCACCCATTCACACTTGGGCACCCATGCTTAGCCAACTAATCCCTTGCATGTTCCAGTTAGAGTGCGCCTCTCATCGGCGATCACTCTTACCCTTTTCCTATTGGACCGACAAGCCGGGTACCTGACTCTACCAAGTAAATAATACAACGTCCGTCGTAGGTGATAGGGTATCCGTGAGCCATGAGGGTTAACAGTTCTTTTCACAACCACTCCCGCACCATCATGCTCGCCCTTGTCGTGCCCTGATCCAAAGAAGAACCAACTCATCCTCATCTCTGCAAGTCCACCATATCTTGCAACAAAGTAGAAAGGCATGGTTGCCTTGAACTGCGAGGCTGCACCATCAGACCACACCCAATGTTGTTAAGAAGTGACACCCTCCTGATATAACCAGTCACAATGCCACATGAAGCAATGTTGCACAAACAATGTGTCATGCACCTTGTCAACTGATATTAAGAATGGATTATTTTGACTAACTCCCCTGCCTTGCGGTAGGACGTAATGTGTACAAAAATGGTTTCCTGACTAGAGTACCAATGCATCCATTGAACTCATTTTTCTCCTTGAAGGCATAATTCTCGGCAAAATCAACAACTAAGACAACAACATCATCCAGAAACCGAAGTAGACAATCTTTGAATTGTTGTCCTTGCCATTGAGCTACATAATTGTGAGTGATGAAGATCTTCAGCTTGGTCTTCACGAGTTGAAAAAACTTCCAGCACTGCATTTCTTTATGGAGAAGATATTTTCTTAATTTACTCTTTCCATTCTTGTCTTTCACTTCTACATAAGCAAATACTTTGACAACAATACTCTTACATGGCTTTGTTGTCTCCAAGCAACATAATTCTAACTTCCTCACTCCACATGTCTTACAGGCTCCCATCAGGCACTCCCTTTGAACATGTGACGTGAAGCCAAGCAACCCCTACCAATGTTATCGCCTCTAGCATAGATATTGCATACACAGTTGCAACCTGTATCATGCATCCCAAAATTTTGAGAGCGCATGTGGTTCAGTGCATCCTTTAAAAAGGGCATTTGAACATGGTATTCACAGCAGCACGTGTATCTATCTTTCAACCACCAGCAGAAGAATGGCTTTAACATCTCAAACATTCTCATGCCAATCTTGCAATGTGGATGTTTTTCTTTGAATCGGTGAAAGAGCTCAGCCTGCAATAACCATAATTGATCAGCATGTTTAGTATGATGAATGAATCAAAATAGGAATATACAGAAGGCTACCTAATACATCCAGCATGTTCATAAATACAGCAGGATGCTAGTTAGTAATCTCTTTATGCTAGTTAGTAATCTGTGCTAGTTAGCATAAACACAATTTTGGTTTTCATTACACAACAAACGTGGTAGGAGATCTTCCATCTTAGAGGCCTTGCAACTCATACAAGAGGGACCAAAGCCGTACTCAACACTTCATTATGGGCATTGTCAAAGACTTGGATGATACGTAGCATATTGTGTATGCTAGCTAGCAAAAACACAGCTCTAATTTTCCTTACACAACAAACGTGGTAGGAGCTCTTTACATACCATGAATGCTATTAGCATACTAGCTGTGCTAACAAGAGTGATTAGTGTGTAGTTTGGCATATGAGGTATTCTAACTAGCATGGATAGTGTTTTGGCTGTGCTAACTAGCATGGATTGGATTCTGTCCAGCATACCCTAAATGCTAACACATGAGTAACAGGTGTGCTAATTAGCATACCAGTTATGCAGTTGAGCATACCCAGTATGACGATTAGTATTCTAGGTATGCTAACTAGCATATATTGTGCTAACCATCTTGACCATCTTGCAACAACATTACCTGCAACAACATTTTGAGCATGCTAGTTTTCATACTAGGTACACCATAAAGGGTGTTAAAGTAGCATACATATTATGCTAACCAGCATACACTGTAAGATCACTAGGTATGCTAACTAGCATACACATAATGCTAATCCCTAAATATTATGCTAACCAGCATACTCTATAAAATCACTAGGCATGCTAACTAGCATACTCATAATGCTAAGCCCTTGAATATTGTGCTAACCAGCATACTCTGTAAGATCACAAGGCATGTTAACTAGCATACACATAATGCTAAACCCTGAATATTGTGCTAGCCAGCATACTCTATAGGATCACTAGCCATGCTAACTAGCATACTCATAATGCTAAATCCTGAATTTTGTGTTAACCAGCATACTCTGTAAGATCACTAGGCATGCTAATTAGCATGCTCATGTAATGCTAAACCATGAATATTGTGTTAACCATCATACTCTACAAGATCATTAGGCATGCTAACTAGCATACCAATAATGCTAAACCCTGAATATTGTGCTAACTAGCATACTCTATAAGATCACTAGGTATGTTAACTAGAATATTCACAAATCTACCTTGAATATTGTGCTAACTAGTAGACTCTGTAAGATCACCAGGTATGCTAACTAGCATACTCATAAAGCTAAACTGTGAATATTGTGCTAACCAGTAAATTCTGTAAGATCACCAGGCATGCTAACTAGCATGCCATAAAGCTAAAAAACATACCCAACATAGTAATAATGCTAACTGGCATAAACCTTGTATCAAACATCATACTCAGAATGCTACTGAGCATACTGAGCATGATAACAATTATTATACATGCAATATATAGAATGCAATAAGTTATGGCACAAGTATTTGATTGATCACCTGAGGCTTGTCTAGGAGGTGCACAGGGTGTTTTATGTAGCTTTTCCTCCCCACTCACTTTCGACAAACATCCTTCTTGTTGGGTGAAACATGAGTCTCCTCTCTCCAAAAGGTGTAGACCACTTCTTTGATTTCATATCTGATAGGGCTATGATGGTGTTGCTTGTGACATGCAGCCAAGGAAAATAATGGAGCATCGACGCCAGGCTTCTCCCGTCGTGATTTTGCCTTGAACAAGGTGCAACGGCTGACTTTTAGGACCTTGGAAACTTTTGCAAAGTTTGTCTCCCCTTACACCTTGTCTCCTACGTGCTAGTTTGTGTACTTCTCCTTTGGGAAGACAATAATGGGTTTGTGTACATGTCTATGTTTATGTATTTGCTTCACTCTTTATCTCTCTCTCATCTCTTATTATCTCCCTAATACTCATGAGCTCCTTCATGCACATGGGTTGTTGGGAAGAGGGCATTATTTTGTGCTCAAGCAAGCCCTTTCAGCACAATCCTTTGTTTTAGTAATAGTGGTCTCAGAGTGAAAGTTTTGGTTGACAATTACTATCTTTATAGACATGCAACCACGATCAACAACTGTGACGTTAGCATAACAAAGGCCGAGGTAAATTTAAAATTGCTAATGCAAGTTTTGATTAAAGAAACATAGAATTGGAGCAAAGATTATGAAAATATATCTCAATAACGCTTCAAAATCAAAAAAGGTAATTATGGTAATTGTCTTCATGAATTAGCTGCTTTGCATGATCTATTAAGGAATTGCAAACAAAAAAATTAAAAATCCCTTAAATCTATGGCATGCAATCCAATCAAATTGGAGAAAACAACTCACATAAAATCCCCAAAACAAGGAGAGTTTTGAATCCCAAAATTGAAACACAAAGAAGAAAATTTGAATCTCTAAATCTTGATAAGTTATAAAGCTCATATGGGTCGGTTTGGGATTATGTTTGAGGGCTCTATCAACATGGACGCTATCAACCAACTTGCATGCAAAGGCCTTCCAAAACTTTCTTGACTACATGGAGAAGCACATGGCCAATATGCGATAATATATGAGGGGCCTGACACGGTGTGGTTGCCAGTAGATTTTCTCAAACTCCTCCACGTGGACGACAAGAACGTTTGCTTTTGTCCTTTGAGGTCCATCAAAGGTCTCATTGAATGATAGTATAAGACAGAGAATGAGGATGACCTCACAGACTTGGGTATAGGGTGTATAGGTACCCAATTCATAGATTGGGGCATGGTTTTGGATTTGCTTGTGCTTGAGGGAATTGACAAAGAAAAATCAAAAGAAAAGGCTAGCAAAAATGAACTTGTAACCATTGTGGAAGAGGCAAATAAATATGTCAGATGGAAGCATCCATGGCACTCATTCTCTTACAAGAGCCCCAGCTCCGCCAAGCAGGAAGATCGAATGATAGAGGGAGATGAAATATTGGAGGAAGTCCCCGACTTCCAAAAATTTTACTTAGTTTGCATGCAATGGTGGTGGAGGGTCGTGAATTTCTTTATCTCAACAACATTGCAAAGACACTTGGACTTAGAAGGACGAGTCGCTCTCGGTGCTCACTTTCTATGTGGATGGATCCAAGTGGAAAGGAGAGAGTGCCAACACGACTTTGAAGACCAAGGTCTCTCAACAAATCTCTCCTACCTTCCCAATGAAAATGAGTAGAATTTGGTGCAAACAATGGCAGGCACCTGGTGAAAATAAAATCTTGTGCTTGCTTTTGTAACAGTGTACCCAAAATCTTTCTATCCACATAAACCACTGATTCCAATGGGTGGAGAGTTGTTCTAGCCATCGATCTTTACAAGAAAAACTCTCAAAGAAATAGACAAGGACATTGAGGTAAAACACTCTTAAACCTAAATGTTTTTCTATCTTGGATCAATCATATCACATTGCACCCTAAGCTTAGGTCAAGGGGTGACAAATCCTGAACATATTGTAAAAACCATTGATAGGAGGAAAAAGTACAAAAATGAATCTCCTCAATGGACCTGACATCCATCTCCACCACCAACAACAACAAGACAAAAGAAATGAAGATGGAGGCTAGGAATAGTGGCTCTTAAAGAGATTAGAAAAATACCATAAGGGCATTGAGCCCATCCTCCCTAAAGCAGCCTTCTCTCCGGTGGTTAGGGAAATGATGGAGGAGTACAGTGATTTAGTTACAAGAATACAATGCCCTCCCCTAATGGCTTTATAGGATGCTTCAAAAGATATACTAGTATCGTTATTCCAAAATGGAATTTCATGTATGGTGCATACCAGGAGGGTCACTTTAAAGAGCACTAATTTATCCCTTTCCATCGATTTAAGATATGAAGGTTGCCTCTTGAAAAATGAGAATCTCCCCTTATTATTAGTCTTTTGAGAGTTGCAATATTTTCATATAATATCAATGACTCGACTTCTCTCATTTGTTGCAATTGTAAAATTGTTTGTTTAAAATTGTGAGTTATTTGTGATTGTGCATTTCAAGTTGTTTAATTTCAGTGTTGTAGTGTGAATTATTTCCGGCCATGAATGGTCGGAAGAGCTTCCAAAGGAGCTTCTGATCGTAGGGTCATAGTTTGAATGCCAATGGGGGATCGTTGAGCAATTTTTCATCGAAACGGGGCCAGGGGGTGAGCAAAGCATACAATGAGCTAAGGGCATGCCATGGCATCTAGTGGGGCTGAGCCATACGGGTTTTTTTTTCCTTGCTCAATCCCATCGAGCATTGCAGCGCACCCTCGATCCTGCTGCATAGGGTTTTCCCGTAAGGCATCACGATCCACCCTTGATTTTGAGTGGTTATGCTCTTGTAGACAATGCATTTGCACTTTGTGTGGGCTGATTTATAAACTTATTTTGTGCTCAGTTATGGCATGTTGCAATGATAGTTCGTCAATGGATACACAGGTTGGTGTATCAGGCAGATCTTAGACGTGCAGACATGTGGTTTGTTGGCATTGTGGCAGACCAGGGCACATGAAGAGACACTGTTTTAGGCATTGGAGGAAGTGGAATTTTCCATTTTTTGTTGGTGTGAGCACGAGTGTGGTGTACTTTTGTAGGTTCACCTAGACATGCATGGAATTTGTCTCACGATTGATAGTTACTCCTCGTAGAGAGTGGTTTATCACGTTTTCTGCTTTGAGATAGGATGGTGTTCATGGTGTGGGTGAAATTCATTTGCACTTTGCCAGTCGGAGTATGCTTGTGCTCCATGATGTACAGTATGTTCATGATGCTTGTAGGAGTTTGATCTCCATCTTGCAGCTTAGAGATCATGGGTGTCATGTTCAATTGACTGATGAGTCTTACTTGATGAGGAGAGGTAAGAAAGGAAACGTACTCAGATATCAACAAGGGTATAAACATGTTGCACAATAGCAATCATACCCTCCTTCTTTTGTTTGAACTTTGAAATCAACAAACCTTCCATTGTAGTGATGGTCCAAAATGTCTCAATGCCATAATAACTAATATCTAGTTCTCCTAAATGATTTTCTCATGTTAAACTGATCATTTAATATGGGGAAGTGCCAGGGGAGAAAAAGCTAGAATATTGATTAAGCTGGGAGAGTGGCCATAGTTGGGATCCAAAGGAGGGAAAATAGGGATCCAAAGGGGGGGCCATTTGAAGAGCAATGTGCAACAATGGGCTTTAAAAGACCTAAGGTTCAACCCATTAAGACTTCCAAAATGCTAAAGTTCCAAAAGTCAAAGGTTGTGTCCAATGGTCAAAGCTTAGTTAAATTGGATGCTTTGTGTGTGTACAAAAAGTCTTCAAAGGTTCCTTCATAGGAGGGGCGAGCCCTGGAAGTAGGGAATGAGAGAGAAACACACACACACACTCACAAGCTTCCTTTACACAAAGGAAATGAGGGACGCATGTCAAGTCCCTAGCCCAGATGCCCAGAAGGTGTACTCAAATCCTATTGGAAGGCCATGGAGGTGGAACAATGAGAATTAGGCTAGAGTAAATCTAGTTTAATTAATCTAAAAACACTTAATAAAAGAACCAATAAGAATTAATCTCTCTAGAAGACTATTGGACAGTCTCCGAAGGGATCCAATGAGCATCCAACAGCCCAATGGCTTGCCCGATCAGGAGACAAAGGGGTCCAATGAGAGTTTAGTTGCATTAATTAATTACCTAAAGCTCTCACAAAAGGGGAAAGGGGGACACATGTCAGAAGTCTATCACTTATGCTGCTTAATTTTCATTGGCTAAGCTGGGAGAGGCCCACTGGGTGTCAACATGAGTAAAATGTAAGAGGGGTCGACCAAGAGAGAGAGGGGGCTGAAGTTGTCAAGTTATTATCACACACACACTCACACAATTTCATGTGTGAAGCAAGATGATTCTCTCTCTCCTTCTCAAGCTTTAATGGAAATGTTATCACCTACTCCAAGCTTGTGACAAGGGAGGCCTACACCAACAACTCTTGGCTTTGTGATGAAAATCCAACCAAGAGCCAAGCTTCAATGCATGCTCATCTCCTCTACCATGCTTATTATAAACTATGCTATGCTAATATGAGTATGCTATTGATCCCGATTAAGAGAAACCATTTACTTTACGAGATGGTTATCTTCTCTATGGCAATAGACTATGCGTTACTAACTCACTACGTGAAAATGTAATGTATGAATCTCATGCTCCTCCTTATGCGGGGCATAGAGGGATTCAGTCTACCCTAAAAGGGATTGAAACATATTTCTATTGGCCTACCATGAAAGCAAACATACAAGAGTATGTTTCTAAATGTGTGGTATGCCAAAAGATGAATTTTGATAGAGGGAAGCAACCTGGATTGCTTCAACCTTTGCCAATCCCTAATTCACCATGGGAGAGCATATCCATGGATTTTATCTTTGAGTTGCCTAAATCTATCCAAGGGAATACAGGAATATGGACGATAGTAGACAGGTTTAGTAAACAAGCTATCAAAGCCCATCAAAATGGCAACCCTCTTCATTTCACAAATCTTCAAGTACCATGGCTTGCCAATGTCCATAGTGTCGGATAGAGATCCTAGAATGACCAGTAATTTTTGGAAGGGTCTCTTTGAGAATTTAGGGACAAGGCTAAATTTTCTCTTCGGGCTATCACCCGCAAACGGATGGCCAAAGTGAAATAGCTAACTTAACAATCCTTGATCTACTAAAAGCCTATGTAATGGAAGTAGATCAAAGTTCCCAATGGGAGAAGTACTTACCCTTAGTGGAGTATGCTTACAATAACAATGTACATACTTCCACGGGAAAAGCACCTTTCGAGGTAATTGAGGGAAGATAAAAAAAGTCGCCTGCTACTCAAAGTACACGGGAAGATCTTCGCTACAGATGAGTATAGCCGAGACCTACAAGAATCTTTCCAAAAGATTAAGGATGTTATCTCTATCGCACAGCAAAGGCAAAAGGTTGTTGCTGATACGCACAAAAAAGAGCCCAAGCCTTTAAAGAAAATGATTGGGTCTTACTTAAATTTCCCAAGGCTCGATTAAGGCACACGACGGGAAAGAATCCTACGGGACACCAAAAGTACTATGCTAAGTTAGCAAAAAGGTACTATGGTCCCTTCCAGATTCTTAGGCCAATCAATGAGATGGCCTATCAACTCAAGTTGCCCTGCCATTGGCTCATACACATTGCTTTCCATGTGAGCCTACTAAAGCCTTACAAAGGAGAGCCACCTCAAGAACCAACTATTGAAGACCCACCGGAGATCGAGGACCAATAAGAGGTGTTGCAGCCCGAGTCCATTCTCCGACATGAAGACAAGGTATTAAGAGGTGGTAAGACTATCCGAAGATATCTTATTAATTTTAAGAATTATCCTTTTGAAGATGCTAGATGGATGCAAGGCATACAATTAAAGGATAACCTAAACCTTGTCAATGCTTACAATGCTTCCCTAGAGTAAGAAAATGTACAAATGTTTAAAATGAACAAAGTTTTTGTCTTATGAGACTCTCTTTTTCTTTATTGTGCACAAATGTTAAGTATTATGCATGCTTAGATCAAGTTTGCAGAGACGGCGTCTCCCAAACACCAAGTAGAGCTTGTCACTCTACTAGGGAAGATTGATAGGACTAATGTGCAGACATGCTTGCGGCAGCTTAGGCTCTCAAGCACCAAATGGACTAGTCATCCATTCTGGAACGATTTCGTAGGGTAAGATAGGGATCCTCTATCTGCTAGAAGAAGGACTAATGAATAGACTTTATCTTCTCTATTCCATAGTCGAGGACGACTATGATTTCAAGAGAGAGGTAATATCATAATAACTAATATCTATTTCTCCTAAATGATTTTCTCATGTTAAACTGATCACTTAATATGGGGAAGTGCCAGGGGAGAAAAAGCTAGGACATTGGTTAAGCTGGCAGACTGGCCACAGTAGGGTTCCAAAGGAGGGAAAATAGGGATCAAAAGGGGGGGGCATCTGCAAAAGAGGGGGGGCCATCTGCAAAAGAGCAATGTGCAACAATGGGCTTTAAAGACCCTAAGGTTCAGCCCATTAAGACTTCCAAAATTCTAAGGTTCCAAAGTTCAAAGGTTGTGTCCAATGGTCAAAGCTTAGTTAAATTGGATGCTTTGTGTGTGTACAAAAAGTGTCAAAGTTTCCTACATAGGAGGGGGCGAGCCCTGGAAGTAGGGGATGAGAGAAAAACACACGCACACACTCACAAGCTTCCTTTACACAAAAGGGAATGAGGGACAAATGTCAGCTCCCTAGCCCAGATGCCCACAAGGTGTACTCAAATCCTATTGGATGGCCATGGAGGTGGACCAATGAGAATTAGGCTAGAGTAAATCTAGTTTAATTAATTTAAAAACACTCAATAAAAGAACCAATAAGAATTAAGCTCTCTATAAGACTATTGGATAGTCTCCCAAGGGGTCCAATGAGCATTCAGCAGCCCAATGGCTTGCCTGATTCCTATTGGCCACGAGACAAAGGGGTCCCTAATGAGAGTTTAGTTGCATTAATTAATTACCTAAAGCTCCCACAAAAGAGGAAAGGGGCACACATGTCAAAAGGCTATCATTGATGCTGCTTAATTTTCATTGGCTAAGCTGGGAGAGGTCCAATGGTGTCAGCATGAGTAAAATGCAAGAGGGGTCGACCAAGAGAGAGGGGCTGAATTTGTCAAGTCATTATCACACACACACTCACACAATCTCATGTGTGAAGCAAGAAGGCTCTCTCTCTCCTTCTCAAGCTTTAATGGAAAGCTTATTAACCTACTCCAAGCTTGTGAGAAGGGAGGCCTACACCAACAACTCTTCGCTTTGTGATGCAAATCCAACCAAGAGCCAAGCTTCAATGCATGCTCATCTCCTCTACATGCTAATTACTAAGCTATGCTATGCTAATATGAGTGATTATGTGAGGAGATGTACATCTTTCTCGTAAGACTACTCCTTCTTCCTCTTAATCTACTCTCATACCCCGCTAGCTCTGACCATCTTCGAAGGGGTTGGGTCTGAGACCGTGAGGGAATTGATGTTGTGTTTTATAAGTGTTTTGCTTAGTGCTTGAAGCTTCCATCTTCATCGCACTAGCTAGTATTGAAGGAACACAAAGAATTGTATTGTAAAATGTCTCTCTTGATGGGAGAAACCTATAATACAAACCTTTTGGAGGGGGGACCGGCTCCATGTAAATCCAGTCCTCAATTGTTGTCAATAGCTTAATTTCTCTCTCTTTTGAAGTATTGTTCATGCTATCTAACTAGGTGTTATACTTTTTGTTGTTCTCTCTCCACTCTAGCACTCTTGTTATGCTCATTAGGAATCTATTCTAATGAAATGCTCACTATGTTCATGCTATTTTCCACTACACACAAGTTACTAGGCCATTAAATGTTACACTCATCAATGTAGATGATTGCATAAACACTAAAGTACCCTTCTTGAATCATAAATAAGTTGAGAAGCATCTAAGCTGCTAATACATATGAGGACAAGGTGGCCACAGAGAGAGGTTGAAGTTAATTCCACGCCTTGAAAAAGAGCAAGGTTCTGCAATAGACAAAACGGTCAGTTAATAGGAGATTACTTAGGGTAAAATTTAACAATGGTTTTGGCATGTCGAGTCAGAAAATGTCTAGTTCTAACGGCCAGGGCTTTTTTGGAGGATGGTCCTTTAGCTAAAACCTAATTTGTTCTAAAATCCTTGTATGCTTCTCTGGGTCGTGGATAACTCTCATGCAAGCAGTCAATTTATAGTGTATGTGATCCCGAAAGTTAATACAAAGTTAAGGTTAGTAATGTAGGGTGGACTTGCAACCCTTAAACCGGCAAAGCCAAAAAGACTATGATAGCCGTGAGCAGGTATCCAGAATTATAGTCTAAGAGGGACCGCTTAACGCTAGCCAACCTAAACAGGAATTATAGACAGTGGGTCCAACTTAGCACTATAATTCAAGAAAATTCCTAAAAGCCAGTGTCCTGGTTTTCCCAAATGTAGGCATACTACCTTGAATCTTTCTTCAATTTTTTTGAAGAGAACTTGAACTTGACCTTGAACATGAATTTGCTAATGTGTTTAGTAGGCCGTACCAGACCTTTGCTGAAGAAGAGGCTAAGGAAAAAAATATGTTGTTGCAAAGGAAGTTCACTGAACTGAAAGATCATTTTATACAGCTGAAGTATAAGGGGGAACAACAAGTTTATGACCAACTTGAACTAGAGGGTGTTGAATATGAAGTGATACTGATGGATAATGCAGATCAAGAAGTTCAAGAGAAGTTAATTGAAGCTACAGCTCCAGTCACAGCAGCAGCACAATAGGTTGAGGAAGTGTTGGGTAAGAACATTGAAGGACATACAATGGATGAGGTTGCAGCTGAGATGGAAGTAAGTATTGACGCAGAGGAAGAAGCAAAGGAGGAGAATTTGTTTGTGCAAAAGCAGAATGATGAATTGAAGCAGCAGTATGATGAACTAAAACAGCAATATGAGGAATTGAAGAAGCAAAAGGAGCAACAAAAACATCATCAACCTGAACAACTGCATACTCAAAATGATACTGTAATGTTAGAAGCAACTGAAACTGAAGTTCAGATGCAATCTATTGAAGATTCAGTTATAGTTAAAGCTACAGGTGAAGAGGCAAGTGGTGCAGGTGGAAAACAAAAATGTAAAGATACAGTCCTGATTATTGTTGAAGATATACTCAGTAAGGAGACTACTATGGTTACAAACGAAACAACTGAAGCTGAAGTGGATGCAGGGTTTGGTAAGGATGGTAAGGAAACTGCAAAAGAAGGGGAGGGGAAAGTTCAAAGCAGCCTGAAGATAAAGATCATCTTGATGTTGAAGTTTTTGATCAAGGGATGGGTTCTCACAATGTTTGAGAAACATAGCCCACTGGGTGTGCCAGGTGTTAGTGCCCCTGATCTATCAGGGCATTTATCTTTTTGGACTTTTAACTAAGGTCTTAGCTTTAAACCTTAGGAGCATGTTTACACAAGGTCTTTATGCCTAGGTAGTTGGAAATACCAAAATGGTCACATGGCATGTAGCAGTTTTTCGGATGTAACCACCCGACAATTTGCAGTTTGTAGTCTTCCTACACTCGTACTGTTGTTTTAGGCCTGTAGTTGGACGTTGATGATGAGTACAGGGTAGATCAGTACTTTCTCTTGCTTAGCCACGGTCTCTTGTGTTCATACAGTCTGCAGTTTTAATGGCGTAATGTGCAGTCTCCTGCCTCGTTTTTCTCTACACTGCAGCATTCTTGTATTAATTACCTAACACTTTGGCGATCCTGTTGTGTGTGTCCTTATGGACATGGGGGTGAATTACAGTAATCTCAAAGCAAACAATGAGTCGGTTATGATGCCAAGTTTCTTTTTTGTGCTCTAACCACCACCTTCTCTCCCTCCTTGTCGACTCTTTCGAGATAGACAGAGAGGTTGAGAGAGAGAGAGAGAGAGAGAGAGAGAGTGACAAATAGAGGAAACAAAAAAGAGGGATAGACAGAGAGAGAGGTTGAGAGAGAGATAGAGAGTGACAGATAGAGGAAACAAAAAAGAGGGATAGAGAGAGAGAGAGAGATGGGTAGATAAAGGATATTTTGGGAATCCGCTCACCCAATTCTTAAAAAGCGCTCGCCAAAAATTGCGCCCCAATGATGGTATACTTTGATAGCAGAACTGAGCGCAATAGTTGACAAGAGGGCAAAAGTCATAGAAGAGATGATGAAGGAGATCGTAGTATATATGAACGACATGATGTTGGAGATTGAGGTAGACATAATCAGTTTGAGAGAAGCCATGAAAGATGAAGAGACCATGACAAAGAGGATGAATATAGAAGGGATCATAGCCACTATAATAGAAATGGTAAATCGTATATATTGCACCTAACAGGTGGAAAATGCATAGCTGTTCTATAGAATGTGCAAAGGACAACATATTCATTATCATTGTATTATAAAAGAGCTCTTTGTGAGCTATAAGTCACTTTATGTCGTACAGACAATGTGTATTCATTTTTGAGCATTCAAAAATCTATACGTAAATATGTGCAAGAGGAAAATGCTCACTCTTGCACGGGGGGAGATTGCACTCAGTGCTTGTGTCTTTCTTCTCTCCTCTCCTCTCCTCTCTCTCATCGTGCCGGTGTAGCACTCCGCTCTAGGAGGTGCACCTACACGTGCTCTCTCGCTCTATCTCGCTATCTGTCAGTACTTGTGTAGCTTTGATTACCTGCTTGTGGATGTGCGGGGTATGCAGATCTATCAATTTTATGGATTGTATTATGTCATTCTTGATATTTGCAGGGCTCTCCGCTCTCCCATTTATAGCAGTGGTATTGGAGTCGTGGCACTCGTTGCGTGCTAACTCTCCTTCCTTGCTCGCGCAGGCGACCGAGGTTGCAACAGAGACTTTTAGTATTTTTATTTATTTATTTTTACAATTCCCTAAGAGGTTGGCCATATACACTAGGCCACCCCCTTTTGACCACATAGGGTGTTGGTCCCGCAGTACTACCAAGCCAAGACTTCATTTGCTCGTACCCTCACTCCAGCGGGGAAAGATGTGCAGCCCTACAGTTTCGGGCGTTTTTCAGAAGCTCTGCCATTTCTGAAAACCAAAAATTATCGATCGGAGAATTGGCGGCAATAGTTTGAACGACCGCCGGTTCGTCAAATCATATAATCGGCGACTAGCACCTTCAAGGACTGTCGGACAACGGCCATTTCACGCTCACCATTGTGAATCCGTATGAGTTAAAGCATGCTCCGGCTACGAGCCTTTTGTTTTCCGCTTGATCGCACCTTTATATTGCTGATTTGATGTGAGGAGTGCGGTCAATTATCAGCAATTATCAGTATCACATTAACATGTACACATAGACATGGACTCGACGATTGTATCCGACACAATCGGTTGTCCAGGGGATAAAGCATTCAAGGATTCAAGCGGTGTTGGTATCTGAAAATCCTTCGGCATATTGGAAACTCTGACGCAATTCCAGGTACTCATGTTTCGATTTTCCCTTTGCTTTCGAATTGGTTAAGTCATCATCTGCATTTTGTTGGGTTTGTGAATACCAAGGCTAGTATTAACTTTAGTCACTTACATTTCTTGGCATGGAAGATTAGCTAATATGCCTGATCATTCATGTACAAAATTGCATGCACGCCTTCTGCATATGGGACATATTTATCATTGGAAAAATTGTTTTATGCATGCCATGTTGCATCCATTATTGGCATAAGACCCATGCTTCCTTTGCCAACTTGAATCAAGCATGGCTTGAGTATGACATGGTTATGATGTTTCTAACAGCAAGGCTGTGTATTGCTTAGGAAGCGTATTCTTCAGATAGAGGAAGTATCACCTCTATTGCATAGCTCTCGCATGCATCAGAGGACAGTGCATCTCTATTGCATATCTCTACATGCATCACAGAAAGTGCATCTTCTACACTCCAAGCACAAGCATGGCTTGTGACAGTTATCTAAAACATTAAATTTTGTTGCCTACATTGTTGGTAAAAGCCCAAAGATAAGCTTGAAAACTCGAATCAAGCACGGCTTGACTCCCAACCACCTGGCTTCGAAGCACGGCTTCTCAGCGGTTCAATTTAATGCAAAAGCATAGCAAATTCGTTATGCTTTAGAATCTCAAGGAGATGATCGGCACAACCTATTGCTCGACTTGATGAAGGGTGCAAAGTACTTGGCATGGTTGACTAATGGTCACTGCTTCTAGAAGTCGACAAAGGATGCTTGCCACACAACACTAGCCAATTTTGGTTGAAATTGCTCGACAAGGTCAATTTTCCTTTGCTACGATTAGCAGGAGTCTCTGTTAGCTATGAGCACAAAAACTCCATAAGTACTTATGTGAAGCAAGGCTCGACATTTCCAGTGTTTGGAATATGCTACACATATACTCACTGAGGGCAATTTGTCAATATGTCTGCAAGTTTTTCTTCATGACGTACCAGACGAGCGTAAATGATACCTGAGGGTGTATATGATATACCTGTGAGAAACTGGCAAAAATATCACTTCACAGAATCCCTACCAGTCTAGATAGTGCAAGGCACTTATGGTTTTAGCTCTCACGTTTGAAGCCATCACTATTGCCAACGGCTTCAAATTTTGCATGCACGGTATGCTAGGTAGGTAGATTCAATTCTACCACCTCATGAAATATTCTTCTACTATAACACCAGACACTTTGTCAAGGACAAGATACGTTTTGGATTGTTTAACATGCTTGTTTGTTACTAAAGGAACCTAAAATTTGGAATTCATACAAGTCAGCCATAAGATGCGTAACACACAGATTGGGCACACACTCTAGAAATTTAAGGAAAGTTCCTCAGCCTAGCATGGTCTTCTTCTCTCTCTTTCTTATTTCTCTCAAAGAATAATGAATATGTTTTGCTTGTGAATCAGCTTGAGCCATGGTGCTCTAACTCTCAGCTAGAACTTGGCCAAGATGCCATTCACATTAGTCTTCATCGATTCGTCGATTGAACACTAATTGCCATAAGGGCCATGAGCCACACATGCTGGCTACGAGTCATTGTCAGATCTCGGGTAAGACCCAATTGCTGTCATTGCTTGGATGTTTGTTCTCTAGCTGGAACAAACCTACCTAGTGGACTCCCCATGGACGTTAATGGCCAAGCAAGAGTCTTGCCATTCCATTTGGGTATTTCGTAAGCACTACAGGTTTTGGTGCAACATTTGAGTTGAGTTTTGAATGAACTTACACTCGCATAGGCTGATCTATAAAACCACGTATAGATGCAACAAGAATTTCAAACAACATGGATGTCCATAAGAGCTAGGCATTTCACTCGTGTGGATATCTTGCTCTTTCTATAACACTACGAGTGTCTATGAAAGTACAGTTTTGGGGTAAGACCCAACGGGTGTTTACTAAATCATCCCATCGGCATTGAGGATCATCGTTTGATCTATCCCAGTTCTACTTTCAAGGAAAGAAGCCCGTCATCTACCACGGGTAGTAGACAAATTCAACTTTTTAAGTTGATTCCAATCATTCTGTACACGGTTGGTTGACTATGTTGGATATCGTTACCTGCTCGTTGAGCATTTTCTACAAAGGGTCTTACCAAGGGGTTTGACTACGTAGATTCTCACCAACAGGATTGAATTATGAAAGCAATACCCAGGGTTCCCAGTGCAATGCTGTTTGTTTTTTCAGGTAGGGGACGTGCTCCTCTCCATTTGAATAGAGGTAAGTGTACATTACGTTCAAATCTCCAGATACGCATCTATTGATTTGGTGTTATTCCATTTTTAGTATGCTTTGCTTGGTTTTTCAAGACGTCTAAGTATGCTTGAATGTTACAGAGCCATGCCAAGGGCATGTCGGCACAAAGAATTTTGGGCCAAGTGTCCAATCTATCTTTCTATCTTATGTTGTTACGAACCTACTTGTAGGGTTCAATTTGGCACGTGTTGTCACATGGGATACAACATGGTCTAGGAACTCAAGGAGTTCGGTTTAGCCAATGTGGAGCAAGCTAATGAGGGTCCCTCTCACTCTTGTCACGGAGTGTTTTGTAGTTCCTCCACACACAAGTACATCTTGTACTTGATGGATGTCGCTTCTTCGGCCATCCTTATTTGAGACATATTCCACATGTGGTGAATATGCGTCTTGGGGACTGACACCGGTGCCTAATTCTTAATGATGTGTCACGACAAAGTCCCTACGTGCTGGTCGCATCCTTTTATTAGACCATTTGGAGCACACCATATCAGGAACAATTTCAGTGGTGGCCAGAAATTGTCGGATACTCAATACAGATTTGTTGCGATGACAAGTGTTGTGAAACCACCTTAACAGAGGGTCGTTTCTACATATAGCCAAGAATGCTAAGTTACTGAGAATGTCTCATGGTTGGTACCTAGGTGTGACTGATCTTTCACATTCTGTTATGGTCCAACTCTTGTTGAAAGGCTTTCACTTACATACCGTGCAAAGTCTCGTCATGGAATTGCGGTTTGGATAAATTTGTGTTAAATGCATGCACACTAGGTGTTATGGGCCCTAGTGTTTAACACTGATTTATTTGGAGCGGCATGCCAATTCATAGACTTTATTCTCTCTGCACCTTTTTGCACTGCATGTGCAATCTCTTCTGCAGATTTATTATGAGTTTACACCCTGCCATACAAGGCACTGGCTCAGGATGGGTGTCTATGGTTGGATGGTCTAAACTCTAGGAGCTTAATCCAATCCACCCGCTTTCAACCTAGTTGGTTGTCTTCACTCCATATAAAATGTATGGCTGGATACTCAATGATTGAGTCCTACTTTACCGACAGTCAAGGAATACTGTCTATAAGTGGTTGGGAAACAACACCTCACTATTACTGATGCTATTCATCTCGTGTTGGATGGGCAAATTACAAATATTTCTTTTGCTAAAGGATCTGCTAAGAGCATACGTTAGCACAACGCATTTCTGAATAGATTATTTTCTCCCTATTCTAGAATTTGCTTAAGTACGGTTTTCAACTTTGAACACCTGTTGTGGTGGGGTTGGAGAGTGTTTCAATAGTTTCATACGTCAAGGACTTACCAGGTGTGTTGACAAAGTATGTTGGCAAGTAACCTTCATTAGGAATGAACATGTAGTTCTTTGTGTTCCAAACTATTCAGAATTCTAACAAGAGGACACTCCCTATCTATGAACTTTTCAAGATACTCACGTGAGTAGGAAATCTGGCTCACAACTGCATGGAAAGTTATGCCAAGGTTTCCTTGCATTATTTCAGCACCTTCTGAAGATCTGAAAACTGGTTATGCCTTTGGACAACTCTTAGTTGTGGTTACTCCTTTACAGTACTCAAGTGAGTTATAAATGGAGTTACCATTTAGACCCAAGTGGTTGCAAAAGGACAACAATGTTGAAAATCGAGATGTTGCTCTTGGTTTCATTGAACCTCCTCACTGCACCAATTATCGGTCATACAGACAACTGGCTCATGTATGGGACGTCAATAAAGAAAACATCAGTATTCTTAAGAAGATATTACTACTTGTGTTTTCGAGGACGAAAACTCTTTCTTAAGGGGGGAGTAATGTCAGGACAAGGGTCCTACGGGGCAAGGCCCAACCTAGGGGGTCAGGGACCTAGACTAAGGGCCTGGACTGGACCAGTGTGGATTGGGGATCCGCTTAGGGCAAGATCTAAGAGCTAGGCCTATATAAAGGGCGGTAGGGAGGAGGATCCTATGTCTCAGTTCCCTAGGCCTTACAAATTAGTTGTTGTTAGTAGATGCATACTAGGAGAAACTCAAATCGGATGAATACTATGATTAGTAATTAGTGCATGTGTGGTTGCAATTAGAGTATCTTGCAAATAAATAATCATGGTAGAGAGATTACTAATAAGCGATCTTATAAAGAGTGCAACAATATAGGAGAAGAAGAATTTTAAACGTCTCTAATGACATAGTAACACACACCCATACCTTTTTTTGGATGGGAGAGAAGATATAGGAGAAATGGCTTTAGAGGGAGAAGAGAAGAGACGGTTATTTCCATTGTGAGATCAATTCCCCATCAAAACTCAAAAGAAAAAAATTATCATATGAAACTTGAATTGAAGGGGTGTTGCTCAACTTGCCCCCCTTCTACCATACTTAGGTGATCTCTATGGAAGATGTAGAATGATAGGAAGTTATTACGACTATAGGAATGTACTTGACAAGGAAGTAGAAGTAGAAGAGGCATGGGAAGGCCACATGAATAGTTGGAAAATCGTTACTTTAAGTTTTTTTATCTGAGGGAGACCGCAAAGACTCACCTCCCGATAAATTGGTGAGCAAATGCACCATCACCTTGCAACGCTCAGCATTGTCATCACCACCATTAGAGACCTGGGCATCGTCATCATAGCACTCTTCCTCTACAAATCATGCCACGACATCCCTTAACGACGGCTTCACATGCGCCAATAGTGCACTCGCAACAGACCACCCATGGTGGCAGTTAGTGCTAGTTGCACACACACCCTAAGTATCATGCACGGTAGCATATATTTGCATGGAAACTGCACTCACTCATGCCACACAGTAGTAGCGGCCTTAGTGGTGTTGGGGTGGTAAAGCCCAATGTGCCGCGCCTAAGTGTTGGGCGGCCGAAAACTACCGAGAACTAACACTGACCATTCATTCATAACCCTAACACTATTGTGTTTAGAGTCCACCCAAACATGTGTCTCCTCTCTTCTCCATTGCTGCACACACACACACACGCTCTCACACACGCTCTTCAACTGGTATCAGAGCTCAGGGATTGGGAGCACCATTGGAGCTGAGCGAGGAGGCAAGCGAAGAAGCATCAAAAATTGCATTACGCTTTTGCAGATCTATTTTGGCCTACCAAAACGTTTTCATTTAAGCCGATTCCTTGGCTACATGATCGGTTTTTCGTCCTCTTTAACTTTGCAGAAGAAAGTTTTCTCAAAATCTTCACCAATTTTGAGATACATCACTCAGACTGCCTGTAGGTCGTGAAGTAGAAGCTGCAGATTTTTTACATATCTGTTTTGATCTATAAAAACATCTTATTTCCAGTTCACTCCCATGATCCCCAACCATTTTCGTGTGGTCCACAACTTTGCAGAAGGAAGTTTCTGCAAATTTTGCACAGTTTGAGAGATATTCACTTTAGACAACAGGGTGGTCTACCCTCGTCGGTTCTTCTGCGTACAGGTTTTCATTGCAAACTCTTTCTGCGATGTCTGTCACATGCATATTTGATGTAAGGTCTTGAGGGTCAGTTATATCAGACAAACCACCGCAGCGGTTACAGAAAAGGGTTTTTGTGGTTGATGTAAGATCTTATGCGGTTTATCTATTGTGATGGAAATATGCAAAGCCTATTGTTGAGGGTCGTGGTAAGGTTTTATTGAGCTGGGGGATTCTCAAATGTGGAGATCCTTTCGGTGATACAGGTTTTGGAGCGAGCCTCCGACATCCCCATAGTTTCGGCATCGACATATAATGTATGTTTATGCGGTTAGTGCAGTATTGGTGTGCATCTGTTGACCTACCATCGTTAACATTGCTGTCACCTTTATGCGTATGCCTTTGACAGTGTTCAGTTGGTCAGAGACATTCTAGAGTTGGAGACATTGACAGTGACAGTTCTTTGAGATTTTATCTTGCCGGTTTAGCCACTTTGATCAGCATTTCAGTCATTGTACACATTTGTTTTGGGTTCAGAAATCAGTTTTGCAGGGGAGACTCTGCCGAAATTTTTCAGGTTTTCTATCATCTCCTTTAGTGGAGCGGATCTATCACTTTTGTTCCTTGTTGAGTGATGGCTTTATCATCGGAGAACTCTTTGTTCAACATTGAGAAGTTAGATGGCACTAACTTCCCATTTTGGAAGGAACAAATTTACAATGTCTTAGTATAGAAGAAGCAGATCCGGCCGATAAAGATGAAAGGGATAAAGCCTAAGGATATGGATGAGTATGATTGGCAGGAGTTGGATGAGCTTTCCAGGTCCACGATCATGCTGACTTTGTCAAAGAATGTGTACTTCATGTGAACATGGAAAAGACTAGTTATGAGTTGTGAAAGAAGTTATGTGACTTGTATGAGAAGCAAAGTGCAGCATCACAGGTTTATTGGCTAAAAAAGTTAGTTGATTAGAAGATGGATGAGGGCACACCCATGTGCAACCATCTCAATGAGTTCAACACAATTTTCAGTCAGCTTTCTGCATAGGGAGTCAATTTGGACAATTCGGTCAAAGCACTGTTCTTGCTAGTTACGCTGCCAAAAAGTTGGGATACTTTTTGCACAGCCATAAGTAACTCAGCACCTCCTGATGGTTTAACATGTGCTGATGTTCAGGGCAATTTTCTTACTGAAGAGGTTAGCAGGAAGAATCTTGATACTTCTCGTGGTACTAGCAATGCTCTCGTTGTTCATGGTCGATCACAAGAAAAGGGCAAGCAAAATCAGAGAGGAAAATCTTGTAGCAAATCATGTGGCCGAAAAGACATTGAGTGCTATCATTGTCACAAAAAGGGTCATATGAAGAAAGACTGTCAAAAGTGGAAACAAGAGAAAGGTAAGAGAAAGGTAAAGACAAGAAGTCGGAAGAAGGCAAGACTAAGGAAATCAGTATAAAGATTAAAGAGATCAACAATGTTTTTGTTGAAGATTATGACGGAGATATTTATCTCACATCTGCCATGGATTCAACATTTTTGGTTGCCACTGACGACTATGCTTTAGAGGATTGGGTTATTGACTCAGGTGCATCGTTTCATGTGACTCCTCATAGAGAGTGGTTCAGTACATATGATGCAGCCCGTAAAGGTCGTGTTCTTCTTGGCAATGATTTTGCTTGCGACATAGTTGGTGTTGGCGATGTGCAGCTGAAATTTTAGAATGGTTCTTCATTCATGCTCAAGAATGTGAGACATGTGCCGAAGCTTACCAAAAGCTGATTAGTACAGGATAGTTGGATAACGCAGGATATTACTGCACATTTGGTGATAGTTCCTGGAAGATCACCAAAGGTTCTTTAGTGGTAGCACATGGTTCAAAGTCTGGGACTTTGTACATGCTACATGTATCCAATGTTAAAAACCATGTAATTTGTGTAACCGAGCAGCCAAGTGTTTCTTTGTGGCATCGCCGGTTAGGACATATGTGTCAGAAGGGAATGAAAATCTTATCTCGTTTTGGTTATGTGCCTGGCTTCAATTTCTCAGACTTTCCAGTTTGTGAGCATTGTCTTTATGGTAAACAAACACAGTCACCACACAAAAGGGGAAGCACTCGAAAAAGTGAGCCATTAGAGTTAGTGCATAGTGATGTGTGTGGATCTATGCCTAACGTATCCATGGGAGGTTCATTGTACTTTGTTACATTTATTGATGACTTCTCAAGGAAAGTGTGGGTATATCCTCCCAGGAAGAAGGATGAAGTTCTTTCAAAATTTCAGAATTTTGTGGCATTAGTGGAGAATCAGTCTGGCAAGAAAGTAAAGTGCTTGAGGTTAGACAATGGTGGTGAGTATGTCACTAAAGCCTTTCAGAATTTTGTGATTCCAAAGGCATCAAAAGAGAGTTGACTGCTCCACATAACCCTCCACAAAATGGTGTTGCTGAGAGGATGAACCGTACCATACAAGAGAAGTTACATAGCATGTTATCTAATGCAGAGTTGCCCAATGGATTTTGGGCGGAAGCGTTAGCAATTGCTGTCCATCTTATTAATAGATCTCCTACCAAGGATTCAGATGAGAAGGTACCTGAAGAGCTTTGGTCTGGGAAGCCACCTTCTTACAAGCATCTTAGAGCCTTTGGTTGTGAAGCGTATTGCCATGTTCCAAAGGAATTTCGAAGCAAGTTGGCTCCTAAGTCAAAGAAATGCATATTTCTAGGCTATGGCAATCATGGCAAGATGGGATTTCTCTTATGGGATCCTGAAGCTAAAAAGATAGTTCGCAGTAATGATGTATACTTCAATGAAGAAAAGATGCATAAGAAGCCTGTGCATACAGTGGAGGTCAGGAGAGTTATCTTCCAAGAAGATGGAATTGTCCACAATAGGGCTGAAGTGCCTAATGTCAGACAACAAGTACAGAATCCTCCTACAGTACAAGATGTTGCTGAGGGACAACCAGCTCAAGCTATTATTAGAAGGTCAACAAGAGTTTCAAGGCCTCTTGGTAGATTTACTCCCTCATCGGACTACATTATGTTGACAGATTGCGGACAACCTTCCTGCTATAAGGAAGCCATGTCAATGGATGACAAGGCAAAGTGGGAGAAAGCTATGCAATCAGAAATGGACTCGTTGCATAAGAATCAAACTTGGAAGTTGGTTCAGTTGCCTAAAGGTAAAAGGGCATTACCATGCAAATGGGTGAACAAGCAAAAAATTACACCTCATGATAATAAACCCAAGTACAAGGCACGACTTGTCACTAAAGGATTTAAGCAGCAGCAGGGTATTGACTTTGATGAGATCTTTTCTCCAGTTGTCAAGATGACTACTCTGTGGTGTGTACTTACGTTGGTTGCTAAAGACGACATGGAACTTGACCAGATGGATGTTAAGACGGCGTTCTTGCATGGTGATCTTCAAGAAGAAGTTTATATATAGTAGCCAGAAGTTTTTGTTGAGAAGGGCAATGAAGACTTGGTGTGTCAGTTAGAAAAGACTCTTTATGGTCTAAAACAGTCATCAAGGGAGTGATATCGTAAATTCTACTCGTTCATGCTCTCCCAAGGCTACAAACGTAGCAATATGGACCATTGCCTCTACACTAAGCAAGCTAACGATGGTAGTTTGCTGATTTTGGTCCTTTATGTGGATGATATGTTAATTGTCACGAAATGCAGGGATGAGATTTCAGCCTTGAACTCAGAGTTACATGCAAACTTTGAAATGAAAGACATGGGTGAAGCAAGCCATATCCTTGGCATGCGCATTAAGCGAGACAAATGCAAGAAATTGATCTATTTGTCTCAATCTGAGTACATTGCTAAAGTGATCAAGCGTTTCATTATGGAGAAGGGGAAGGCATTGAGTACTCCATTGCCTCCATATGTGAAACTTTCTAAAAATGATTGCCCTAAGTCTAAAGAGGAAAAGGCTGAAATGGCACAAGTGCCTTATTCATCTGCAGTTGGGAGTTTGATGTATGCTATGATTGCTACACGTCCTGATATTTCTTTTGCAGTGGGAGTTGTTAGTAGATATATGTCAAATCCAGGCCAAAAACATTGGGAGGCAACGAAAGGGGTTATGCGATATTTGAATCGTACAAAAGACATGTGCATTTTCTTTGGAAGAAAGGAAGCATGTGTAATTGGTTACACAGATGTAGATTATGTAGGAGACTTGGACAAGTGAAGGTCCACTTCAGGCTATGTTTTTGAATTCACTGGAGGTGCAATTTCATGGAGATCTTGTTTGCAAGATTGTGTTACCTTGTCTACTACAGAGGCTGAATATGTTGCAGCTTCAGAAGCTTGCAAGGAAGTTATATGGCTTGGTCGGCTGGTGGGAGACTTGGGAATCAATGTTGAGATGCCTGTGTTACATTGTGATAGCTAAAGTGCTATACAATTGGCAAAGAATCCAGTGTTTCATGCAAAGAGAAAGCATGTGGATGTGAAGTATCACTTCATTTGTGAGGTGCTTGAGGACAAGCGATTGCAGCTTGCCAAGATTCACACCACTGAAAACCCTGTTGATCTTCTAACAAAGGGCTTACCTTCAGAGCAGTTTGCACATTGTCAGGCACTCATGGGCATTGGGTAGATGATCATGGTCATTGTCCACTTTTATTGTATATATATATACATTGTCACCCCAGCTTAAAGGCACATTGTCCTTTAAGTGGGAGGTTGTTGGGGTGGTAAAGCCCAATGTGCCGCACCTAAGTGTTGGGCGGCCGGAGACTACCGAGAACTAACACTGACCATTCATTCTACATAAAAGAATAAGGACTCATAACCCTAACACTATTGTGTTTGGAGTCCACCCAAACCTGTGTCTCCTCTCTTCTCCATTGTTGCACACACACACACGCTCTCGCACGCGCTCTTCAAGTGGCTCGAAAACTATGTTTGCAATTTTTTTTAATTTAATTTTTGCTAATTTTACCAGCATGCAAAGGTCGCTATTGCACCTTTTTTTAGATGATGTACCGCCATTATTGTACACCACATTGACCACCTAGTAATTCTCTCTCTCTCTCTCTCTCTCTCTCTCTCTCTCTCTCTCTCTCTCTCTCTCTCTCTCTCTCTCTCTCTCTCTCTCTCCTCGTCAGTAGCCACACACACGCACAACCTGTTCCTTTCTCATAACTCTTTCTCTCTCTTTTGTTGTCACATGCCCACACAATGTAGCCTTATGCTGCCAACCACCAAATTTTTGAGCCGCCATCTTTTTCTATCTCTCACTCACACACACACACACACACACACACACACACACCCATAAGAGGCCGTCAGCCATTCCCTCTGCAATCCAACTCTCTCTTTCTCTACCCCTTGTTTACTCACAATTGCACACACACCCAGTCCTAGTTGCCAACCAATCATGCAAAGTTTCTCTCTCTCAATCAGTAGACGTTGGTGCAGCCAAAGTTGGCCCGAGCTAGGAGGTGGTCTATGATAGCAAAGGTGAAGCCAAGGCAAGAGCAAGGAGGCAAGGCCGGACCAAAATAGGCAAATGAAGAGGGAGAAAAGAAGAGAGAAGTGACAGGAGGAGTTGGATAGAGAGAGAGTCAAAGTTAGGCCAATGGTGCAATGCAAGATAGCCCACCCAAAGGGGTAAAAATAAAAGAGGAAAAAATAAAAATATCAAGAGAAGCCTAGGGGCAATAGCAATGTTGCTATTGCACCCCCCCCCCCCAATTGCAAAAGAGAGAAGGATGAGCAGATGAAGCAAAGCGGTGCCCCTTTCCCAAAAATACCAAATTAGGGTACCAGATGGACCAATGAGAGTGCAATTCCCCAAATTGAAGACCCCCCCTTATAAAAGTAAAAAATTAATCAAGTTAGGGGCTTTTTTCCGGGGCCTTTTGTGCCCGTTTGAAACCTGCAAAGTGGAGCTCTCTGATAGAGGAGTGTGCCTATCAAAGCCCTTTGTATTTTCTTGTGAAAATGGCCATGGTGATGGCAGTGTAAGCATGTGTATGTGTTTTGCGAAGTGCAATCGAGCCATTGTTGCCCGGTCTTGTTGTCGTTTCCCCTTCCCCCCTTCTCTTTCTTCTGCTCTGGTGTTTTCCCTCTGTGCCGGAAGTGTGGATGTGTGTGCCCCCCCAGACCGACAATGTGTTGTGTGACGGAGCGAGATTGAGCAGTTGTGTGCGTGTGTAAGGGTGGAGACAAATCGTGGTAGTAGGTGTGCATCGTGTGATGGATTTGTGGAGTGTGTGACCATTATAAATTGAGCAGGCAGTGGTCTGCTAGTGTGAGCTGTGTTTTTTGAAGGTGTTTTCCGAGAGGATTGTGGTGTTGTGGATACCCTAAGTTATAGAGAGGCCCTTGTGTTTGTGTCGGACGTGTTCCCCCATTCCCCCTCTCCATCTTCTAGTGCCCCCACTGAGGAGTGTGTTGATGCTCCTAGTTGATGTCAAAGTGGTGATTTCGGTGACGCCAAAGGTGCAGCCTTTGAAGATCAGGTGCTGCTAGTGATGCCGTGGTCAAGATTTCCCATTTTCACTGGGGTTGAAGATGCGGAAACTTGGCTCCAAGACTATGGGTTGTTCGTGTTGGAAAGAGGTCTATCAAGAGAAGATGGTGCGGTACAGGTGTCCCCGCTCCTGGTTCGTGGTAAAGCAAGGCTATGGTTCGATAGCTTTGGTGAAGAAGAAAAGGCAGATTGTGAAGCCCTGGAGGCGGCTTTTCGAAGCAGATTTATTGCGAAGGTGCAGCTAGATGAAGTAAAGCAAAAACTGGACAGTTTGAAGCAAAGCTTGGAGGGTGATTTTCAAGCGTTATGGGAGTTCGAAGCCCTTTGGGGAAATGATGAAGGTAACTGCTGCAGAAAATGCCAGTTTTTTGAAATTGTGTAAATTCATGGATTGCCTGCATGAGGAAGTGCGAGATAAAGTGGAGGTAGATGGCCCAATGTCGTATGAAGAGGTATTAGCTCTAGCGAGAGGGCGGACCAAAAAGATTTTGAAGAAGTGTGAGGCTAGGCAGGGTTTGCCAAGTGCAGTAGTGCTAAGGTAGTGTAATGCGGTGGTAGTCGATCCACAGGTGGTGCAAAGAGAAGTGCAAGTGCAAAAAGAACCAAGGGTTCTTTGGCTACAAAGAGACAGATGGTTCCTATGCCGAAGATGCCAGCTAGAGAGGTTCCAATTGTGGAGGAAGTGCAAGTGATTCCAGAGTGGACAAAGGAAGTTTTGCCAAGTTCGAGTGTAGCTGTTGAAGCTCCATTGAAGTGTGGTAGAGAGCAAAGAGTGTGATTTGTAGACGAGGTCGAAGCGGTGAAGCTAGAGGAGTTTCCTGAGCTTGAAACAGAAGAGGAGACTGGGTCGAGTGACAGTAGCTCTATGGATGCAGATACGAGTTGGTAGACGGAGTCGTCTCAATCCAGGTATGATGGGTTCGACCTCTTACATGTGAGTGGAGAGGCAGTGAATATGCACGAGGAGCAGCATGAAGTGCAAGCTGAAGTGCCTAGTGAAGACCAAATGGAGCAGTTTAGGCCCACAGGTGATGATGTGCAGGTAAAGCTGGTGTGTAGTACCATGATAATGGCCATGTTGATGAAGATAGCAGTAGAATATGCCATGGTGGTGCAACCGTGCAAAATTTTGCCACAAGGGTTAGAGCAGTTGTACCTGTGGAAGAGGACAAAGAGGATGTGATAGAGAACAAGTTTCTCTCTTCCTTGGTGGAACTTGATGATGCAGCGATAGAAGAGCAGGTGACTGCAGTAGCAGAGAAGCAGGTGGTGCTTATCAACCTTGAAGGGCCAATTGAAGAAGAGGAGCTCGACGATGCTGGAATTGAGTGCATGGTAGATAAGAAGGGCAAAGCGGAGTCAAAGTTAGAGGTGCTTCCAATGCAATCAGTGCCCTCTATGACAGGTGATGTAGACTCCAAGGCAGTGTCCAAGCTTTCCAAGGAGGTTTGTGAGTGGTGGCTGAAGGGAATGCTAATAAAAGTAGTTGTGCAGTGTGCTGTTGAGCAGGTACAGGATCTGCTAGACGAGGATCTAGCCTTACATGGCTGGGAGATTGAGTCAAGTATGTCAAGTCTACTTGGTGTGAGTGATGGTACAAGCAGGTCTTTGGGTGGTGAGCACGAGGGTGCTCTATTTGGTGTCCTTGGAGGTGCTCTGTTGCAAGTGGGCAGTTTGCCAAGAAGTGCTTGGAGTGGTAGAAGTATGGTGTTGATGGTTTGGGTATGTAGTTGGATATGTGCCTTGGTGTGGCACTATGCAAGGTTGTTGCAGGTGGACAAAAGAGACCAATGCAAGGTGTTTGATCCAGGCGGTTGATGACAGGTAAAGCAGGGGGTTGGGCAGCCCACATGAGCAAAGGTGGCGGGTAGCAGATGCCAGTTTTGTACATATGTTAGGTGTTTTTGCAGTGTACAGAGAGTTTGCTTTTGGTGTGCAACTTTTTAATGCAGTAAGCCTACGTGTGGTTGAACATAAATATTCAACAAGGGGGTGGGCAATGACGGTGCAGCCAAAGTTGGTCCGAGCTAGGAGGTGGTCTATGCCAGCAGAGGTGAAGCCAAGGCAAGAGCAAGGAGGGAAGGCCGGACCAAAATAGGCAAATGAAGAGGGAGAAAAGAAGAGAGAAGTGGCAAGAGGAGTCGGATAGAGAGAGAGTCAAAGTTAGGCCAATGGTGCAGTGCAAGATAGCCCACCCAAAGGGGTAAAAATGAAAGAGGAAAAAATTAAAAAATAAAGAGAAGCCTAGGGGCAATAGCGATGTCGCTATTGCACCCCCCCCCAAGTGCAAAAGAGAGAAGGATGAGCAGATGAAGCAAAGCGGTGCCCCTTTCCCAAAAATACCAAATTAGGGTACGAGATGGACCAATGAGAGGGCAATTTTCCAAATTGAAGACCCCCCCTTATAAAAGTCAAAAATTAATCAAATTAGGGCTTTTTTCCGGGGCTTTTTGTGTCGTTTGAAGCCTGCAAAGTGGAGCTCTCTGACAGAGGAGTGTGCCTGTCAAAGCCCTTTGTATTTTCTTGTGAAAATGGCCATGGTGATGGAAGTGTAAGCATGTGTACGTGTTTTGCAAAGTGCAATCGAGCCATTGTTGCCCCGTCTTGTTGTCGTTTCCCCTTCCCCCCTTCTCTTTCTCCTGATCTGGTGTTTTCCCTCGGTGCCGGCAGTGTGGATGTGTGTGCCCCCCAGACCAACGGTGTGTTGTGTGACAGAGCGAGATTGAGCGGCTGTGTGCGTGTGCAAGGGTGGAGACAGACCGTGGCAGTAGGTGTGTGTCGTGTGATGGATTTGTGGAGTGTGTGAGCAGTGTAAATTGAGCAGGCGGTGGTCTGCTAGTGTGAGTTGTGTTTTTTGAAGGTGTTTTCCGAGAGGATAGGGGTGTTGTGGATACCCTGAGCTATAGAGAGGCCCTTGTGTTTGTGTCGGGCGTGTTCCCCCATTCCCCCTCTCCAACGTGCAAGTGTCTCTCTCTCTGCCCCTCGTTTACAAAATTACACCACACACCCAATACTCACATCTCTCTCTCTCTCTCTCTCTCTCTCTCTCTCTCTCTCTCTCTCTCTCTCTCTCTCTCTCTCTCTCTCTCTCTCTCTCTCTCTCTCTCTCTCTCTCTCTCTCTCTCTCTCTCTCTCTCCCCCCCCCCCCCCCCCCCCCCCCCCTCCCGGATTACAACTACTTAGAGAGGTAGACATTGATGAAGCTCTTCAGCAATCGGTGCAATACTCTCCCGCACAAACACCTTTGCCGGTACCCAAACATTGGAATAGATCCACAAAGCATGTATCAGCCTGGTCAGATATCGGCAAGTTCTACCGGCACCATTGGGCATTAGTACCACCTCTCCATCAATTCAATTTGCAAATTCTCTCTTCCATGGCTTCTCACTCTTACACCCACACCTATGGATTTGTCTTCGCCCAACGAAGCAATTGTCATCCTTGACACCCTCCAATCCTTGCAAGATGAGCTCACACAACTTCGTTGAGACTATGATCACTTGGAAAACCAATTTTGCAAGCTTTGCTTTCGACTTCTCAACATGAAAACCTCTGTCAGCAACCTCAACTCCATTTTAATCAGTCTCATTGAACACCTCCTCGGATGCCCATCCTCCATTGACACCAAGAAACCTCATCTCAACCTCCCCTAGCTCTAATTTTCTCCACCCTACACCATAGACCAATTTTTATTGTAATAAGCCTATGCAGGCTTCCTTCTACCCTTTTTTCAATAGATCTCTAATGTAGCACAAATTATTATTTTTTAGGATATTGCAACATCTCTATTATATCTCTTATGTTGTGATTCATAACTTGTCTCTTGGTTTATTGTCAGTTACCATTTTCTCATGTTCTCAGCACCTCTCGTACTGCAAGCAGTATAGCATGACTTTTATGAAATTCTTTCCAATACATACGCAACACCATATTCTCGAATCCTTTGCTCGTTCTAGCAATCTTGTCAGCATTATATTTTAAGTTGCTTAATGCTTTTACTTAGCACAAGCTAGTACAAAAATTTATTTGTTTATGTCTACAAATACTCCTACTGTAAGCTTGAGCTGTAACTACTTTCTACAACGTGTATGACGATACTACATGGTCTTTTGTGATTTATTTCATTAATTCAGTTATAGAAAGTCATGAACACATTTGTAGGGATTAAAATTTGGCGTACTTACAAATTGATGAAAATTTTCTCGTAATTTACTCATTCTCATATTTTCTACTTCTTAATTACAATAAATTTGGTCAACACCGTTATCTTTACCACACTTTTAGGGCAATACAACTATCTGGCTGGCCTGCACTCACCAACTTGATTTGATCATTGTCTTCAAAATTTAATTTTTTATTATTTTTCATAACTTGTTTTGTGTCTAATCATTCCCAAAGAGTTCTACATACCATAATGTGGACTATTTCCTTTTTAAGTTTATTATAAGCACACCATTAAGGACAAACATGTGTCGACTGCAGCAATTCGTCAATAACTCCTGTCTTTGTATTAATTTTGCAACATTATTTTACAACTTTGGTTGGGTGCCTATTCGGTTGAGTAGACTAACCCTCTTTCACAAGATTGGGCCCAAACTCTTCGTTATGGCGATTGCCCCTATTCAAACAGACCAATACATGGAAACAAACTCGACTTAGTTGGATTGCATATCACCTTGATAATAAGCTATTTCTTCATCGAACCTCCACGATTTTTGTTTACGACACCCTCCCTCATCCAAATTATGACTCTTTCAATCATAGCTCTCTCTGCACACACACACATGTACATACTTTTTCAGGTGCACCATACCCTCCAAGTATGTACATCAAATACATCACTCCTCTTTTCATATTTTGTTTATTTGCATTGTCTTATACGTTGTGCAATCAAATACTCATATTCAATCAAATTCTAGATACTGACCATCCTATCCTTCTCACGTATATAAACTAATAAGGTGTAATATTCTTTTATTTCATGGCCAATTATTAACACAAAATTAACACATTTTGGATTTGTTAACTCTACTTTGGTGTAAGTTGATAGTTGTAGCTCTCTCCTATTTGTACCTCTCTCTACACACACACAATGGTGTATACATTTTCAAATACAGTATGTCACCCAAGTACGTATATCCACTACCTCCCTCCTCTTTTCAGGTTACCTTATGAGCTATGAACCCAAACATCTCTCATATTATGGCTTAAACTTTGCACTAAATGGATTTTTTATTGAGATCATCTGACATTATATAGCTACTCACATGAGCTAAGGTATTTTGGATTCATAAACAACAATTTGTAAGTACTTTACTATACTCCAAAGTGGTGGTGTTAAACAAATAGTAAATATTTTTCTCTTTTATGTCTTGTCTAGTCCATTTGTCACATGCACATAAATTTGTCGATTTAGGCAGTGTGTACATCCTCATCCTCGTGTAGATTCACCAATGTACGCAACACCAATTATCCGTGTGTTAACCACTGGCGTCCACTTCTAGTACTCATGGGCCGTGCTTGTTGGTCCAATAGGAAAAGAGTAAGAGTGATCACCGATGAGAGGCGCACTCTAACAAGAACATTCAACGGTTAGTTGGCTAAGTATGGGCGCCCAAGTGTGAATGGGGCGAGCTCATATAAAAGTCACCTAAACCTAAAATTCATTTATTCTCTCATTTGTGCAATTGAAGAGTGCTCTTGCTCCATCTCTATCTTCTTCTTCTTCATCTCCTTGTGTGTGTGTGTATGCGTGAGAGAGAGAGAGAGAGAGAGTGCAATCGAGCATTGTGATGATGGCACGATGGCAGCGAGGCAGTTGAGCGCGGCACGGCAGTAGCTCCTTCTTCTTCGCAGCGAGGAATCCTCCACAAAGGCGAGCATAGGGTAGTGAGTGACACACCCTTGCTCTCTTGAGCTTGCTAGATTAGTCTAGTTGTGTGCTTGGAGCCATTTGTGGTTCACACACAGTGTATTGGCAAGTCCCTTGCATTGACACGTGTGACAGACGTGCGCATTTTTGGCGTTGCTGCCGGGGAAATGCCCTGCATTAAGCTCGAGTAGCACTCTATGCTACTTTGTGGTGCATTTTGAAATGTAGGAAAGGTAAAGAAGGAGGTGTGTGTGTTGAGAAGGAGTTTGTTTGTTGTTGTGTATTGTTTGGTTGATAACATGTTGAAAGGTATTGTGTTTTCTTTGTTAATAAGGCATTGAAAGGTACTGTGTTTTCTCCGTGATAAGGTGTTAGAATTAAGGTAGTAGATCCATAATGTTAGTTCTATGTAAAGTACAGTAAGTAGATCTGTTAGCTAATGAGTTACTGTAGTAGTGTGTTAGTGTGTAACAGTAGCTGTATTAGTTGTAAGTAGGTAGGTTAGGTGTGTGTGTGCTCGCACACACAGCGCGGCCGCATCGATCTTATTCCCAAAAAAAACAAAAAACTTTAAAGGTAGGACCGGGATCAAGAATATCCCCCATACCAAGCCCAAGCTCACGCTCAGGCCTCAGTCCCCCTTTAAAATTACGTATTTTAGTCTAACGCGTAGGTAAAAAATCGACCTTTTGAGAGCCAACAAAGCTTCGGGTAACCGAACGCTGTGCTGGAAGGCACACCACAACCCCTTGAGCAATACGCTCGTTTCGAGCTATCACACGCTCTAATTCATTAAAAAACATCAAAAAATGAGGGAAAACGAACGCCTAAAAAAGGTAAGTTGTTAACCTTCGAGGTTATTCGCTGACGCTTGTAGGGTGCCAAAGGCACATGCATCTGCACTCTGGTCGTGTGCTAGAGGCCGAGCAACTAGCAAGAATTTCAACTTACGCGAGTTCTCAATATCCACCTACTTTAGGTTCCGGGCCCTAGACGGGAACCGAAGGTAGTACCACTCAGGACCCGCATATAGCGTTTAGTGACTCTTCCTCTGACTACGACATTTACCCAATGCCTAATCCAAATAGCTCAAGCCAAGACATGCATGACATGGGTCCACGGTTTGGACCGCGCGTGCTTAGCCGCTTGAAGGAAACCTTTAGTAGAGCCACTCGCTCCGGACATGGAGCTAATGATGTAAATGAGGGGGGTGGGGAAGTAAATTCGCCATTCGTGACCAACATAGACCCCATGCTCTTAGAGAGTGTGCACGTGAATACTCCATTCACGGCACCCCCTGACTCTTTAGAGCTATTCCCCTCCAAGGTTATATAACCTGATGGTAGAATCCTTGCCGAAGTACAAGAAGTTGAGCGGTATATCATTGCGGCTAGGGAAAAGGAAATCGAGAGCTTACGCAAGGCGGAGCAATGAAGAGAGTTAAAATTGAAAGCTCCTATGTCAATATCATTGCTAGGAGAGCAATCAAGTGCTCCTGAATTAACGACCACTAAGGGTCAACCCATAGAGAGCCACATTGCATCTAGTTCAAAGGACACCCTAGCACCTCAAGCCTAGATGGAGCGTTCCTAAATGAGAACTAGGAGTACGAACTACAAAGGAAAACTCTAACCGACCTATACACAGGTTACACCTATCATGTGGGTTGGCTAGATGTCCTACAATCCACAATGGGTGCTACTAATGTGCAGGATGAACAACAAAGAGTTTGTGAGGTCATCCATAGGGTTATTGAGCTAGAGAGACAGAATAAAGGGATCCACATGCCTTCAACGGGTCTCATGAGATTCTTGGATATAGGGAAGGCTAAAAAACCAACCTTATCGCAAATGGAGACTCCCTCTGTAAGTCCGATGGATCCTCCATATGCGGTTTCGCCAGGGATCTCAGTGCAATCTGAGCCCACAAGTGATAGCTTTACTTTTCCAAGTCTTGCCCATTTGTCCCTTGATGACACCACGGCTACCGTGCCTACCCCAATGATGGACATGCCAAGAAACACGCCATGGACCTCATTTGTTAGTAAAGCACCGCTCCATGGTAGCTCAATGCTGACAACGGCCCCTACAAGTGTGTACCAATCGTATGCACCTATGGGTCATCACACTCATATAGCCCCTACCCCTCCCATTGTTTCAACAACCTATGCTCCACAACCACAACACCCAAGCTCTTATTTCCATGGGACCATACCTGCTAGCATTAGCATGTCATATCCGACATCTGCTATGCCTAGGGCCACACATATGAACTTTGGACCGCCACATGGCACAACACCGTACTAAACGTGGAACCCAAGGGCTTCCTATGCACCAAGCGCAATGCCAATACCTACTTCACATGTAGTCACTGGAGCACCTCCACCCACGGTTCCTACTCACTTAGGTGACTTGGCAACATTTGCTCAAGCTATCGGTCGATCTATTGCTGAGAATATGCGTAACACGCCTGATAGAGAACCTAGAAGTAAGGCAGTACAAATAGCCAAGCTCACACAAAAACTTAGTGGAGACGTGGATGTAAGAAAGCATATCGAAGTGTTTGAACAAATATGTGATTCTCTAGGAGAACACAATGATCTGCATAAGAGTAATGCTCTAAGCCTAACCTTAAGTGGGAAGGCAGGGGATTGATATAAAATCCTAAGGGTGGAAGAAAGAACGATTTACCCTACTCTTAGGAGATTGTTCTTGAAAGAATACATACGAGAGGGAGTGCTTTGGGGTGCAGCCTCTCAACTCCAAAAAGCCCAAAGAGAAGAAGGAGAGTGGGTGAGAGATTTTATAGTCGCTTGAAGCATTTGAATTCTTGTTGTAATCCAAATGAGCGCTTCAATAATAATCAATTGCTTGATAGACTCATTAGGGGATTACGACATGAGGATATCTACAATGGCCTAGTCATTAGAGGTATCACCACTTGGGAAGCACTCACCACCAATGCGATCCAATTGGAGAATAACTTAATGATTCAAGGAGAAAGAGTGTCTGTAGAGCCTAAATCTATTAGCTCGCAAGCATCGAGGCATCAGCCAATGACCCTAAAGCCTATTGCTAAGGAGCCAAAGATATCTTAGGTGACTTTAGCAGATCTCACCAAGGCCATTCAAGAGAGTCTTAGAGACAATCGTGCTCCACAAAAAAATCATATGTATCCAAGAAGGGAGCAACAATGGTGCTCATTATGCTATGGACCGAATAGTACCAGTGAATGCCCTCCTTTTAGAGTAAAATTCAATGGGAACTGCAATGCCTGTGGGAGGTATGGTCATCAAGCTAAGGATTGCATAGTATTTAAGGGCATGATGGCCAATAGACCAACCTTAGCATGGACAGACACGCCTCGAGTGTCTGCATTGATGCAGGCCCCACCTCTTAAACAAACATCACAACACATGGTCCCTAGGGCCCAAGATATTTTTCAAACAACACCCTTACCACCTCCAGTGCTAGGACTGCAACCACCACATCCGAGAATCACTTATGTGAATCAAGTGGGTTGTGAGTCATCTATTGCTTGTTTGGAAGGCTGTGAGGAAGATATAGACCCTAATATTGCCTATGGGATGGATGCGCTTGAAGAAAGTCCACAATACTACATGGAGGACTATTGGGGACAAGTCAAACCTGTCTATCAAGTAGCTGCTCTTGCTGCAAGAGGCCAAAATATCAATTACACTGCTAAAAGACCACCTCTTCAATGCTATGAGTGTGGAGGTCCACATCGTGTGGCCGAGTGTCCTATTAGGCTACAAAAGAACGTCATATTAATGCAAACCAATCAAGCGAGCACGTCTACAATTCCGATACTCATGTGTAATCGATGTGGCATAGATCATTTGATTGCCCAATGTCCAAATAATCCAAATGCACCGAAGATCACGCCATTAAACTTGATTGAGGTTATCGAGGAGCCATCACAAAGTACACCTGTGGTACCGGTAAACGTACTCACACGATCGATGCTCCAAAAACAAAGTTATATTCTTGAGGAAAGAGACACGGCATCAATTGCCCAATCTCAGAAAAAGAAGAAAACACGAAGGAAGAGATCGCAAAAAGCAGCGAAGTCAGACCCCAGTTCAAAGACCAATATAGGGACTAGTGACGACCCTGTATATATGAACGACGCTAAAGAGGATTTTGATTCAGGTGAAACCATGGAGACCAAAACGACCATTAAGATAGAAACCAACAAGAAAAATCTTCATGAGCCACAATGGCCAGGATCCAAGAAGAAGATAGGAACTTATCCAAACCCTACAGAGGAGATCGAGCGAGTCAAGCAATTAAGGAGTTTGGTAGAGAATACCCAAAGGGATCTAGAACCAGCACCTAGGCAGATCTAGCTTATAGACACAGTGTTCCCTATGCAACAACAACCTCACTAAGTCCATAGACCCTTAGCCATACCTAGTGTCATCCAAGAAGAAAGCGACTTAAAGTCATGGAAAGTGGACGTACTCACTTCTTGATGGAAAGAATGTTTACAAAGGGACTACCTGATCCTATCAAAGAAATGGAGATCCCATCTTCCCCACGTCAAGGGACTGAAGCCCAAAAGGTCCCATTAAACATTACCAAATTGATGGATTCCATGTCTTCAGAAGTTAGAACCACCATCATGTCCAAACTGTATAAAGACCCGAGCTAGTCTCGTCTCTTCGAGCCTTCCTCAATGGAGAACTGAAGTTTGGGCTACCACAATTTGCACAGATGGATGGAGCTGGGGAGATGCCAATAGAGGAGGAACACTTAGATCCACAACCCAACCTAGATGAGAACCTTGTTATAGAAATACATGTTAACAAGTTGGGACAATACTTTGAGGGTGATGAATCCAATGCGACCATACCAATCACTACTAATGGATTAACTGTGAAGGGAATCCTTGATGGTGGCGTTGGGGTTAGCATTGTGACTAAAAATTGATGGGAAACTATGGGAAGACCTCACCTTGCGACCACAACCATAGTAGTGAAGATGGCCAATGGGTCTATTGTTAAACCTATTGGGATGCTAGAAGATCTCAAGATCAAGGTCTTTGGACATAAAATAAGAATTACCTTCATTGTTATGGATTTCGCCAAGCACACTATGGCATCGGAGATGATCTTAGGACGTCCTTTCATGAAAGAAGAAAAAATGGTGCATGACTAGTCTAAAAACCATGTCTGAAGGAGTACGAGCGGAAGTGCGACGCGAGAGAGAGTGCGAGAAGAAGAGCACGACGATATGGTGAACTCGCTCTACTGTAATGTGTAGAGCATAGTGAGTTCTTATTAGGTTTTTACAAAAGAATATGTGTACATACCTGGCGGCCCGCCCACTTACCTGGGCGACCACATTGGGCTTTATACCCCAACAACCTCCCACTTAAAGTCCAATGTGGTACTTTAAGTGTGAGAGAAGCTACTATACAAGCTAATATACAAGAGATGTAGAGAAGTGATGTACTACCCTACACCTAACTGCTTGTGAAAATGCGCAAAGCTCTCTAAGGGAAGTCCTTTTGTAAGTAGATCAACAGGATTTTCTGTGGTGTGAACTTTGACAAGCTGAAGTTGCTTATCCTCGAGCATTTCCCTGATGAAATGATACTTCACATCCACATGCTTTGTCTTTGAGTGATAAACTGGATTGCGAGCCAATTGTATAGCACTTTGACTATCACAATATAACACAGGCATCTCTTCTTTGATTCCCAAATCTGTTACTAGTCGATTAAGCCAAATTGATTCTTTGCATGCCTCTGATGCTGCAACATATTCAGCCTCTGTAGTAGACTGAGTAACACAATCTTGTAATCTAGAACGCCATGATACTGCTCCACCAGCCAATGTAAAGACATACCCTGATGTAGACCTTCGGTTGTCTAAGTCGCCTGCATAATCTGAGTCTATAAAACCCTTTACACTTAGCTCCTGACTCCCATAGCATATACGCATACTCTTTGTAGCTTTCATGTATCTCAATATTCCTTTCACTGCCTCCCAATGTTTCTTGCCTGGGTTTGACATGTATCGACTTACTACTCCCACTGCAAATGCAATGTCTGGGCGAGTAGCAATCATTGCATACATCAAACTACCCACTGCAGACGCATATGGAATCTTATCCATTTCAGCCGGTTCTTCCTCAGACACAGGACAATCTTGTTTGCTAAGTTTCACATATGGTGGCAATGGAACACTCAGTGCCTTTCCCTTCTCCATATTGAAACGTTGCAAAACCTTGTCAATATACTCTGTTTGAGATAACCAAATCAACTTCTTTGATCTTTCTCTCTCAATGCGCATACCAAGTATATGACTTGCCTCACCCATGTATTTCATGTCAAACGATTTTGCCATCTTTGACTTCAAAGCTGAAATTTCTTCCAAGTGCTTGCCAGCAATCAACATGTCATCCACATACAAAATAAGGATCAGCCAACTACCATCCTTAGCCTTCTTTGTATATAGACAGTGATCGAACTCACTACGTTTGTAGCCTTGAGAAAGCATAAACTTGTGGAATTTATGGTACCATGCCCTCGGTGATTGTTTTAAGCCATAAAGACTCTTTAACAACTGGCATACCCAATCTTCCTTGCCTTTCTCAACAAACCCTTCTGGCTGCTGCATGTAAATTTCCACATCTAAATCACCATGCAAGAACGCTGTCTTGACATCCATTTGGTGCAACACCAAATCTAATATGGCAACCAATGCAAGAAAGCATCTCAATGTAGTCATCTTGACCACCGGAGAGAAGACTTCATCAAAGTCAATGCCTTGTTCTTGCTTAAAGCCCTTGGCAACAAGCCTTGCTTTGTACTTTGGATGACTATCATGAGCGGTGATCTTATACCTGTAAACCCATTTGCAGGGTAGAGCCTTTTTGCCCTGTGGTAATTTAACTAGCTTCCATGTCTGGTTTTTATGCAGAGCTGTCATCTCTGACTGCATGGCCAATTGCCAATTCCCGGAGTCCTTCATTTGCACTGCTTCCTTGTAACATGAAGGCTCATTGCAATCAGTCAACATGACATAGTTCATAGATGGAACAAACCTATCAGGAGGTCGCATGACACGTCCAGATCTACGCACAATAGGTGGCTCAGGCTCAGCCACAACCTGTGGTTTCACTCTATCCTGTCCTTGCTCCTCTTGAGCCCTGACATTTTGTCTTGCACGTGCAGGTCCATCTTCTTGGAAGAAAACTCTTCTAATCTCCTCAACCCTCTCTGGTTTAGAATGATATTTGGATTCATTAAAGTGAACATCATTGCTGCGGACAACCTTTCTGGATTCGAGATCCCAAAGTCTGTACCCCATCTCACCAGAATTACCATAGCCTAGAAAGATGCACTTTCTACTCTTTGGCTCAAGTTTGTTCCTAAATTCCTTTGGAACGTGAGTATATGCCTCACAGCCAAAGACTCTGAGATGCTTGTATGAGGGCATTTTGCCTGACCATACCATCTCTGGCACTGAATCCTTCTGCAAAACCTTGCTAGGAGATCTATTTACAAGATGAATATCTGTTGATACAGCTTCAGCCCAAAACCCATTTGGCAGTTGTGCATTAGACAACATACTTCTGACCTTCTCTTGTATGGTCCTATTCATCCTCTCAGCAACACCATTTTGAGGAGGATTGTAAGGAGCAGTAAGTTCACGTTTTATACCTTTTGACTCACAAAAGTCCTGAAAGGCCTTTGAAACATACTCTCCACCATTGTCAGTGAGTAAGCATTTAAGCTTCTTGCCACTCTGATTCTCCAGAAGTGTCACAAATGTTTTGAAAACACTCAACGCTTCATCCTTGTGCTTGAGAAAGTAAACCCATACTTTCCTCGAGTAATCATCTATAAATGTCATAAAGTAAGAAGCTCCCCCTAGAGATAGGTTAGGCATAGGTCCACACAAATCACTATAAACAAGTGCCAACTGTGTATCTCTTCTACTGCTTCTATGCTTATGTGGCTGCTGTGTTTTCTTACCATACAGACAATGTTCACAAAATTCAAAATCATTAAATGAAAAGCCAGGCAAATAACCAGAACGAGACAAGATTTCCATTCCCTTCTTGGACATATGTCCTAACCGGCCATGCCACAAAGAAACGTTCGGCTGCTCGGTTTTATTGATTACATTTTTAGAGACATTTGATACATAAATCATGTAAAGTCCTCCAGACTTTACTCCATGTGCTACTGTCATAGAACCCTTGGATATCTTCCACATGTTCTGTCCAAAAGTGGTGACGTAGCCAGCATCATCAAGTAAACCTGTGCTGATCAAGCTCTTTGTAATTGCGAGAACATGTCTCACATTCTTCAGCGTGAAAGAAGAGCCATTCTGAAACTTCAATTGAACATCTCCAACACCTAAGATCTCACATGTCTGCCCATTGCCTAGCCGAACATGATCTTTAGTGGGCACATAAGAGGTAAACCACTCCTTGTTTGGAGACACATGAAGTGATGCCGCTGAGTCTATAATCCAGTCACTCAGTGCATTTCCATCAGATGCTATAAGAAGAGCTGAGTCCATTGTATTCTTCAAGAAGTAGATGTCTCCTGACACTAGACTGTCATCCTCTGCAACAGTGTTTGTCACATTTATTTCTTGAATCTTCACTGAGGACTTGTTCTTCTCACCATGGTCTTCAGCTTTCTCTTTGCCTTTTTATGCTTTCCATTCTCTGCAGTCTCTTTTCATGTGACCCTTCTTGCCACAATGGTAGCATTCTATGTCACTCTTGCCTTTAGCACTGCGGGACTTGCTACGAGATTGATTCCTCTTTCCACCTTTGTACTTTTCTTTGGTCCTTCCCCTGACAACTAAGGCTGTTCCTTTGCCTTTGTCCATTGTCTTTCTATTGGTTTCTTCAGTAAGCAGACTTCCTTCTACACCTGCTATGTTCAAACCATCTGGAGGTGCAGAATTACTCAAAGCTGTGCGAAAAGTGTCCCAACTTTCCGGCAATGTGATCAACAGGAACATAGCTCTAACAGGTTCATCAAACTTGACACCTTGAGCTGACAACTGACTGTAGATTGTGTTGAATTCATTCAGATGATTGGACATAGGTGTCCCTTCTTTCATCTTCAAGTCAACAAGCTTCTTAAGCCAGTATACCTGTGAAGCTGCACTCTGCTTCTCATAAAGATCACTCAGCTTTAACCATGCTTGATAAGCCGACATCTCGTCTGCTACATTGAAGTAAACGCTTTCTGCCAAAGTCAGCATAATGGTAGAAAGTGCCAATTCATCCATTTCGCTCCATTCATCTTCGTCCATATCTTCTGGTTTTATTCCCTTGAGCTTTATAGGTTTTATCTGCTTCTTTTGTACCAACACGTGCCAAATCTGCTGCTTCCACAATGGGAAATTGGTTCCATCCAGCTTCTTGATATTGTAAAGAGCAGTGTCCTGTGATCCAGCCATAGCTACGCTTCACAATAGTTTACTTTCCTGGGAAAAATTCGGTAGAGTTTCCCCTGTAAACTGACCTCTGAACCAATATCAACCTGATGAACTAGTGGATGTCGCCTACAGACTGTGTGTAGATGCGCCCGTGTTGTATGTGACACGCCTCCAAGAACTGTGAGCCGTCCTTCGATGTGTAGACAGCCACAAATCAACACTCTGGGAGTGTCGATATCCTCAGCACCTGCAGTCGCAGGCCGAAAACCCCAAATTTGCCGAGTCGGATCTGCACCCGTCGAGACCACGTAGTCAAAAATGGCCTGCGCAGACCTTTGTCGAAGCCGAACGGTGGCCGAGATGACCTCAGAATGAAATTCTGACGACACCGAGAGCTTCGAGCAATCCCACGAGATTTGGGGCCATGTCTTCGCCTGTCGAATTTCACTCCAATCTGAGTTGGTGACTCTAGCCTCCTGCAGTGCTGCCCCGAGCCTCGATCTGAGCTCTGATACCAGTTGAAGGAGTACGAGCGGAAGTGCGACGCGAGAGAGAGTGCGAGAAGAAGAGCACGATGATATGGTGAACTCTCTCTACTGTAATGTGTAGAGCATAGTGAGTTCTTATTAGGTTTTTACAAAAGAATATGTGTACATACCTGGCGGCCCGCCCACTTACCTGGGCGACCACATTGGGCTTTATACCCCAACAGATATAAAGGCGACGATATCGAGCAAATGTGCGTGCTAGAATAAATGAAAAGAAACCTACCGCGGAATGGCTTAATTATATTGGAGCGTGTGATGCTCATCGGAAGTTGGTAGATAACTAGGGTGAATACCTTCAAAGCGTAGATGTGGTGTAGTCCACAACCCATTGACATCGCACAACTAGAGGCTACAGAGAAGCCAAAGTTGAGCATTATCGTAAGGAGACGAAAAAATCGAGAGTTAGCTCAACAACAAAAGGAATCGGAAGTGAAATCACAGTCCACAGAACAACAGGACCCCACAAACTTACACCCTACACACCTGAACATTTCAAATCCTATACCACAAAGGAACGTAAGATTGTGTATACAAAGGCTCAAAGAAAACCTATCGATGGGAGCAATGGAGTCGATGACGGTCCAACGATAGTTAAGGAAATAGAGTTAGTAGACCCAAGAGAAGAATCCAAACCTAGTTTCATTGCCCAATATCTGATAGATACTGAGGAGTGTGTACTTAAAGAACTTCTCAAGGAATTCAGGGATATATTTGCATGGATATATCATGATATGAAAGGTGTTCCACCTTCCGTGGTGCATACAATCCCCATGAATAGCATGGCTAAACCAGTTCAGCAACGACCCTATCCAATGAATCCTAAATATGCAAAAATTTTTCTAGAAGCGATTGAAAAGCTTGTGAATGCGGATTCATATACTCTATTGAGCACTCGGAATGGGTGTCTCCAATAGTGATTGTGCCAAAAAAGAATGGGAAACTCAGAGTGTGCGTGGATCTCAAGAAGGTCAATGCCGCCACTAGGAGGGACCATTATCCCTTGCCATATTCAGAACATGTGATTGAAAGAGTTGTAGGGAAGGAAGCTTATAGCTTTTTAGATGGGTACTTTGGCTACAATCATATCACAATTGCGATGGAGAACCAAGCTAAAACAGCCCTTATAATCAAATTTGGAGTGTTCATATTTCGTGTTATGGCTTTTGGCTTAACCAATGCCCCTGCTACCTTTCAAAGATTAATAAACACTACTTTTAGAGAATATTTAAGGGAGTTTTATGAAGCTTTTTTAGATAACCTTTGTGTTTATTCCTCTTGGAAAGAACATCTCTCATGCTTATTACGAAAAGTGTTTGAGAAGTGCAGATTGTATCGCATCTCCTTAAACCCTTTCAAATGCCAATTTTGGGTTAAACATGGAGTCATTTTAGGGCATATAGTGTCCAAAAATGGGATTTCCACATATGAGAGCAAAATTAAAGCCATTTCTGAATTGCCACCACCTACAAACTATAAAGGAGTTCAAAGGTTCACGGACCATGTTGGTTATTACCGACGGTTTATTTTAAACTTTGCCAAGATAGCTCGTCCTTTGTGCAAGCTTCTTATTGAGTTCCACTAGACCGCGGAGTGTGACCATGCTTATGAGTCATTGAAAAAGACCTTGACTAGAGCTCCTATTCTACGAGTGCCCGATTGAATGTGATTTTCCATGTGCATATTAATGCATCGAACTTTGCTATTGGGTGTGTTCTAGCTCAACCAAGAGAACATAAATTGGACTACCCCATTAGCTTTGCAAGTCGTCAATTGAATGATGCCGAGAGAAATTACACCACTACAGAGCGAGAAGGTTTAGGTATGATTTATACAATGAAGAAATTTTGCTACCACCTTCTAACCAACAAGTTTGTTCTCTATGTTGATCATTAAGCCTTGTTGTATCTAGTAAATAAACCTTGTTCCACGGGAAGAATTACACGATGGTTGTTAATTCTCCTTAAGTTTGATTTTATTGTTGTGGTGAGACCTGGTAATAGACATGTCATGGCGGATCATTTGTCTCGCATACCCAATGGTGAAGCCCCTACTGGAGTCGATGATGAGTTGCCCAATACTTCTCTATTCCTAGTCGAAACCATACCTGAATGGAGTGACAAGATTGTGAACTTTCTAGTTAATGGTTTTCCGCCCAAAGAGCTTCGTAAAGACATAGCTCAAAAACTGTTAAAAGAATGTGAACCTTACTCTCTCATTGCAGGAACTCTCTACAGGCTAGGGAAGGATGATATTCTTAGACATTGTGCCTGTGAGGATAAGTATTTATACATACTGCAAGAAGCCCACATGGGTATAGCTGGAGAGCATTTCTCAGGGGAACTAACAGCTAGAAAGGTGTTGCAATCATGCTATTGGTGGCCTACCTTATTCAAGGATGCATCACTTTTTGTAAAAGGATGTGATGAATGCCAACGTTACAAGATCACACAACGAAAGGATAAGATGCCCTTACATCCTATTAAAGTGACTCAACCATTTGAAAAATGGGGTTTGGACTTTGTAGGCCCAATTAGTCCAGTAGCTCGTAGCACTCAATCTCGATATATTATCGTTGCCACTGACTATGTGACAAAGTGGGTGGAAGCTAGGGCGACACGTAAGGCTGATGCGAGGTCAACTACCAAGTTTCTCTTTGAGAACATTATTACAAGATTTGGTTGTCCCTTTGAGATTGTAAGTGACAACGGTACTCATTTTATATGGGGTAATAAAAGAACTCACTACCAACTTTATGATAGCTCACCATAAGTCCACACCTTATTATCCACAAGCAAATGGCCAAGCTAAGAGCACCAACAAGACCTTAATCTCTATCTTGACCAAAACGGTGGAAGCTCATCGCACAGATTGGGATATTATAAAGCTGACTTCAGCTTTATGGGCTTATCATACTGCGTAGAAAGTTGCCATTAACTGCACACCGTTTAAGATGGTGTATGGCCAAGAAGCGGTTATGCCATGGGAGTTTGTCGTTCCTAGTCTTCGAGTGGCTTCTCAAGAAGGTTGGGATGGTAACCCCTTAGTTGAGCAATTATATATCCTTGAAAGGCTAGATGAAGAGAGGCAATTAGCTGTGCAAAATGCACTTGTGGAGAAATATAGGAGGAAGAAATGGTTTGACCGTCATCTAAAGAACAAAGATATCAATGTTGGTGATAAAGTCCTTATGTGTGGAGTGTGTAACGAAAAGAAAAAGTTGAAATATGCGGGAAAAGAACCATATAGAGTATGTGAGATCACCCCACAAGGAACCATTCGTGTGGAGACTCTTGATGGAGTTGAAACCATTGGATTCCTCAATAGGAGCAAATTTAAAAGATACTATGATCCTTTAAGCCAAGAGGAGCTACGTGCCATCCATAAAAAAAAGGCAGCCAAGGCACAAGCAGAATTGAAGAAGATACAAGCTCAAGCTGAGGCTAAGGAGCGACAACAACGCATAAGACGCCAACGAAGGCTTACCTTGGAGTTACACATGCATTTCACGTCGAAATCGACGAGGATTGGTTGGACTCTGACACACCTCTACGATACCTTATTGAGCTAAACAACGCCTATGGAAAAGTGCTATATAACGCCTTATTGGACACGGGTGCTAAATATAATCTGCTATCATATTGGGTGTGGTGTCAGTTAGGGAAGCCACCTCTATCTGAGAGTATTATCCAAGTCAAGGGTGTCAATAAGAAAAAAACTGCGGTTTTGGAATCTGGCACACTTCTGTCAGTTATGAAAATGGAATTGTAGCTCAAGACTTTTTGGTCATGCCTCTTGGAACTACGGAGGGTAATATAAACCTAGGACGCACCTGGATGATAGCCACCAAATGCACTATTGATTGAAGGACAGGGGGTGTCACAACATAGAAACCAACTCTTAGCCCTGCCACTCAAGCCATAGTCCCTAAGATATTGCCTCTCAAGGAAATAAAACCCAAAACATTGCATGTCCAAGAGGTTGACCATATGTCCCCATAGTCTCTAGAGCTTCAACTGATGTAGTTGAAATAAAGCTTGAGACACACAAGACCCATCCCAATATAACAAAGAAAACATACAAGTAGGTCCCTAAAGCTTCTTTAGCGACCATAGCTAGTGCTAAAAGACAGGAGCTTCGTAAGAGACGTCCCACTCGCCCCAAGAAATGTAAAGAAACATTGCGTTGGATTCTTAAAAAACTACTGGAAGCCAAAGGCTACTATGAAGGAAATGATCAACTCTGGGTGCCAAAACGTAAATTTTGCTCTTACTTATCACATGGCCCATGTGATCCCAATCCTGTGGCTCCAAAACAAATTGAAGATCGCGGAAAGGAAAAAATCACGGAATGCTACACACCCGCTCCAGAGCTAATTTGGGTACCGAAGAAAAAACGATTTGTTCCACCTAGCTCATGAACATGGAAATCAAATGAAGCTTCTTGCTCTTCATGTAGTTCCTATACAGAAATAGAAGCTTTGACACAACCTCCACCTACCATTGTACATATCCATACAAACAAGGAAGAGTTTGCACAATTGGCTTTAAGTAGGTATGAGGACCTTAGGCTAAACTAGGCCACTTAATTGTTGACTTTAATTCCTAAATAGTCTATTGATTGTAGTAACTTTATTAATGTTTTAGGCTATGAGGTATAGTTCTCTCTAGTTTATTCCACCTAAGTGTGACTTGTGTTATGGAAGCCCATGTGTTAAGCTGGTTTCCTCAAGTCTCCCGGCTAGTTTATGCTCAAGCTGTATTTGAGACCTCGAGTCTCCCAACTTCTGGTATTTGAGACCTCGAGTCCCCCAACTACTTGTAGCAACTATGACAACAACAAAAAGAAAACAAAAAAAAAAAGAGAAAAAGAAAAGAGAAAGCAAATAGCACAAACTTCCTTGTATTTTATGTGGATCACACTTAAGTGGTATAAGTGACAAGACCACTAGTCCTTAGACCCCGATGAACATTCCTAAGATTAACCACTCTTTAGTAACGTTGGTCAATCTAGTGGATCACATTTCCTTGTATTTTATGTGGATCACACTTTAAGTGGTATAAGTGACAAGACCACTAGTCCCTAGACCCCGACGAGCATTCCTAGGATTAACTACTCTTTAGTAACGTTGGTCAGTCTAGTACTTACTTTAGCCCTAGCTCTTGTGTACTTCTCTTAGAGTCGACCTAATAGACCCTAACTCAATTGCATTTTCTTCAGGTACTACGCTTGTTCTAGTTGGCAATGTTACAATTCATGAATTTGTTTTTGCATTTCCTAGAATATCATGTATGCATCTCACTTATTGCACACCTGTACATGCTGCCTTTGAGCTTTCACAATGTTGTTTTTCTTCTGACATAGGTACTTCTATCGTGGATCCCGATGCTGCACTGTTATATTCTGAGGACAGAATCTACATCAGGAAGGGGGGCATGTTAACCACTGGCATCCACTTCTAGTAGTCATGGCCCGGGCTTGTCGGTCCAGTAGGAAAAGAGTAAGAGTGATCGCCGATGAGAGGCGCACTCTACTAGGAACATTCAAGGGTTAGTTGGCTAAGTATGGGCGCCCAAGTGTGAATGGGGCGAGCTCATATAAAAGTCACCTAAACCTAAAATTCATTTATTCTCTCATTTATGCAATTGAAGAGTGCTCTTGCTCCGTCTCCATCTTCTTCTTCTTCATCTCCTTGTGTGTGTGTGTGTGTGTATGCGAGAGAGAGAGAGAGAGAGAGAGAGAGAGAGAGAGAGAGAGAGAGAGAGAGAGAGAGAGAGAGAGAGCAATCGAGCATTGCGACAACGGCACGGCGGTGACGAGGCGGTTGAGCGCGGCACGGCGGTAGCTCCCTCTTCTTCACGGCGAGAAATCCTCCACGAAGGCGAGCATAGGGAGGTGAGTGACACACCCTTGCTCTCTTGAGCTTGCTAGATTAGTCTAGTTGTGTGCTTGGAGCCATTTGTGGTTCTCACACAGTGTATCGGCAAGTCCCTTGCATTGACACGTGCGACAGACGCGCACACCGTGCAGATCCGCCGATTTAGGCAACACACTGACAAATTACACATTCATTATTTTAAACAAAAATAAGTGTACATTTGCTGATTTAGGCAACATTAGTGTAGATTCTCCGATTTAGGCAGCACGTCTCATTGGTGTAGGTTTGCTGGTTGAGGCAACACCGATCACAAAATCATGCTACAGTGGCTGGCCACCACTGTCCCTAGTATGATTTTGTTACTCGGGTACAAAATGAAAGTTATTTGGATTTGGATTAATATTTTGGATTTGCAAATTGGATTTGAAATTGGTATATGATGATTTTTTTTCATGATAGTATTTATGGAATTGGACTTGGAATTTATAACCAGATTATTGAACGACGAGTGCGACCAATGATATCCTGATTCATTAGGGCATGACATATACTACTTATTCTAGTGGTATGGGACGCAAGAATAGGTAGTATGTGGATGACGACATGCATAAGCAATGTTGTTTAATTTTTTTGAATTTTTCTTTCAGTATGTGATACTTTTGATGCCAAATACTAATCATTAATTTTGACAAGTATGGTTTTCAGATTCTTATGTCTGCAATTGAGGACAGTTGCTTTCTAACGAAGAGGTATGTAATGAAAATGATAAATTGTATTTATTGCAGCTGACAGGTGGAAAATGCATAGCTGCTCTATGGAATGTGTAAAGGACAACAGATTTGTTATCATTGTATTATAAAAGAGCTCTTTGTGAGCTATAGTTACTTTATGTCCAGACGGACAACGTGTATTCATTTTTTTGCATTCTGAAATCTATAAGTAAATATGTGCAAGAGGAAAATGCTCACTCTTGCACATGGGGAGATTGCACCCAATGCTTGTGTCTTTCTTCTCTCCTCTCCTCTCCTCTCTTGCCGTGTCAATGTAGCACTCTGCTCTAGGAGGTTCACCTACACGTGCTCTCTCACTCTACCTCGCTCTCTATCTCTCTTTGTTTGCATATAGCTTCGATTACTTGCTTGTGGATGTGCCAATTATGCAGATCTGTCAATTTTATGGATTATATTATGGTATTCTTGATATTTGCAGGGCTCTCCGCGCTCCCATTTCTAACAGCCACAAGGATGCAATGATCTAAGGATTCACAAAGAGCATGATGATCGTAAGGATCAATACATTGGATATGATAGCAATGATGTTGATGATGGAGACAAAGACCGTAGCAGTCAAAAGGATCAAGATGATTGAAAAAGATGTGTCCTTGATGATATAGGGAGAATCAAGGATTTGTAGAAGGAGCTTGAGCATGAAGCTAAGTTGAAAGAAATGGATCAACATAGAAGCAGTAGTGATGGTAGACATGATAGCAAAAGTGAGCGCAACAATCAACACAAGAGCAAACTTGTAGAAGAGATGATGATGGAGATCAAGGTAAACATAATGGCATGGGAGAAGCTATGAAAGACAAAGAGACCATGACAGAGAGGACGAATATAGAAGGGATCATAGCTACATGTATGCGGTGCTCAAAGGACTGAATGAGAGCATTATGATCACAGAGATAGATACAATGGATATGCTGCTAATGATGACGATGATGGACGCAAAGACTTGAGTAGGAGGGATCAAGATGATGGAAACCCTAACTCTACAAAAGGGCATCAATCACATGAACTTAATCTGTTCACGTGACATGGATCATGGCTACTTTGTGCATCTTGCAGGCTTTCATGGGAATTATTGAAAGGAAGAGATTATGCATGTGTTGTAAATTGCCACATGTATGACTGCTAATAGAGGTGCGAAAGATGAATAGACCATGACAGCGAGGATGGATTTAGAAGGGCTTTGTAGCCACAACAAAGGTGATCGAAGGACTCACAAAGAGCATGATGATCACAAGGATATATACAAGGGATATGATGGCAATGAAGAAAATGACGAATGTAGAGACTCGAGCATGAGGGCTCAAGATGATACTACCCTAGTTCTTCAAAAGTGCATCAACCACAAAATTTTTAGCTATTCAATGTTTATCGAGGAAGAGTTTCATGTGTCACGGATCATGGTTCCTTTGTGCGGCTTGTGGGCTTTCGTGATCGAACAGAAGGAATTGTTGCATGTGTCACAAAGTGCCACATGTATGATTGCTGAAGCAAAAGATGTTGTGAAGAGAGATAAAGAGGTATGGGTAAAGATTGTTTCCATGGCTTAGAATACATTTAGCCTTTCCATGTGGGATGTGGACCAAAAGATAGGGGCATGATATTCTATTGATGGAAAAACCTCTTTGAAAGGGGGAATCTAATCCCTCTAGTATGAATCAGCCTTCAGCAGGGTGAAAGGGGCAAATCCATAAGCATTCCATAAGAACGAGAGAAAATTGAGAATAGTAGCATCTACAAACCGACGAAAAAAACTATGTTAACAAATCGTAAAAGTTCATTATTTTGCATCCAAATCTATGTGTCTATGCGTTTGCTTGGACTGCACAACTAGACTATGGGGTAGGGAACGGCTTTCGTTCCTTATAATATTTGGGAGACAAATTGCCGACGTTTGTATGACATGCACTATATATAGTTTGTAGTTTGTGTCATCTCCTCATTGCACGACGGAAAGTTTAACTAGTTACATGGTTTTCATGTAGTTTAACAAAACAAACTTCTTTGCCTTGGGGCAAAAATGGTGCCCCGAGTTCACCCCTAGTTCACTTGCCTCACGGGGTGTGGGTCAAACCCGGGACCTTTCGACTGCCACACGAATGCCCTACCACCACGCTAGCCCGTGTCGCTGCCCATGTTGGCATGCCACATGATCACAGCCCTAGTTCACTGCATGATCCATCGGCTGAGATTAAAGCCACCTCGCCCCCCCAAATTTGGCCCTAGATCCCCTCTATTATTTGGGGCCCTAGATCCCCTCTGCGGCATATGGCCGTGCCATATAGTGGCGAGCCGCCATGCGGTGTGTAGGCCTAACTAGTCTTGCTTGGTGGGCCTTTGCCGTACATAATCTAATAGATATTGGAGCGTAGCTAGTTACTTGGTTAGTTGGTTGTGATTGTTGTCGCCTTGTGTTTTGTTGTGGTGACATGAGAAAATGAGTAGAAGCAATTGATAGGCACCAATAATAGCTCAGCTTGGGACTTGATTGGCATTGGAAAGAAGCAAGGTGTGTCCCATAGTGCTCCATATACGACAAAAGGGCTACTAAAAAGGGCAATGGAATCAAGCTGAAGGGTTGCAACTTGACCTACTTTCGTAGTTGTTTATAGGTTGCACCATTCAACCTAGTAATATCGACCATTTAGTTTCTAAACCGTGGAACCATCTTTAAGACACCCATCTTATCCTCAATCAAGCGTAGTTAATTTTCCTTTATTTCAAGATATAGGTTGAATTGCCAAATTGTGAGAAAAAAAATCCCTGTCTATTTGTTATATAGATACAATGATTAAAATTGAGCATGCACTGATGAGGAAAACATGTGGCTAAACTAAACTTAAGGAAGCTTTGAAAAGGAAGCTTTCAAAAACTCAAAAATACAGAAAGCATAACCAGACTATAAAAGTTGAACTACACTACTGACCTGATAATCATGTACGAATGTCATCCAATTGTGCAAGATGGAGGACAATGCTTGAGTCAAGCTACAAAATAGAAATGTGAATAGTTAAACATATCATCTTGCAATGAAACATCATAGACTGAAACTCCAAAGTATACAGTGCACGTCATGCAGGGGTGCCATACAACAGTATGGTTGAGAGCTGGCACTGTGGTCTCTCCAAAAATTATAAGAAATGGAAGCCGTGCCCTGCCCCGTAGCGTTTATGTGTAGCGCCAGGCAAATGCATAGTCATGGGGTGTTGGATACAAATAACGAACCTTGTAGTGATGTAAAGCCGGAGTCACGCTTGTGCAATTGAAACGTCCAGTGTTGTGAACATATGTCCTCCCTGCCAGACACAAAACGTGCATTACGACAAATACAAGAGATGTGGCACATTGATTAAGATTAAATAGAAGTAGATCTAATTTTATATTCTATGTCGAAGGTTCGCTACATAAAGAGTTATGGGTGTTTTTTGATAGATTTTCCCTTGTAAAAATTTCACTATCTCTCTCTACTCAATTGTCAACTCTTTCTCCTACCTTATACTTTAGCCATTTTCCTATTTGCAGTGTGTCCTCTCCTTGTAGACCAAGCAGGGCTTCTCCTCATTTATACAACTCGTCGGCCATGCAGTAGCATGCTATCATGTATAGGGTCTATTCTCAAGAAGCTAAACATGAGCACAGAGACATAGAGACACACACACATACATCCAAAAACGTCGAGAGAGCAAGGCACACATGAGAGGCAAGGCTGTAAACGAGGACTTGCGATATTCTCTCCTCCCCACGTGTAGTCGCCATAGCCAAATTTTGAATTATATAATCAGAGGCACGTTAGCATGGCGATGACAATTTTTGAGCCGGAGACGTGGTGCCCTTTCATCACCTGCGTCCCCGCTCTCTGCTGATCGACAAGAACGGTCCTCTCTCTCTCTCCCCTCTCTCTCTCGCAAAGCGTGGCCACATGTTGCTCTCTCTCTCTCTCTCTCTCTCTCTCTCTCTCTCTCTCTCTCTCTCTCTCTCTCTCGCAAAGAATGGCCAGAGACTTATATGAAGAATATTGAACTGCTGATTGCAACTGCCCTCTCTTTGCATCTGGTGAAAATAGTGCAGAGCTTCTTGGCCCTGCCAATGTTGGGCCCTTTGTTAAGCGAATATTTTTTACTTCAACTTCTCAATCTACCTTAGACTTAGAACAACAGGTAAATTTGCCAAGACGAGCACATCTTTACAGATTATCAACAAAACATCTTGGGCTAAAGCATTGCCACCAGGCAATTTGCACGAGTGATAACTACAATCATGCCACCACCAGGTTCAAACAAACGATAATCATCTGCAGCCTAAGGTGGCATCTAGACACAGTAAAGTGTGGGCAACCCAAACATGCCGGAAGCTCGTCAAGCACTTTTTGTGCTTTGGTGGCTAGCTTTGTGGTGCAGAATGAGGGAGAAGGATCCACGCAAGCACAAGTAAAACCCAGCGTCGTTTTTCCTGCGAGGCTTCTCGCCATGTGATTCGAGTTGTGGGCATGGCTTGGATCATGGGCTCAAAGATCAAGAAAATGACCTTTGGCTCACCAAGTAAATAGCGTCGCCGTTGTCCACACCTATGTTTGTCGAGGTCATACGTCTCCACTCGCAATTGCCGCCATCAATTGATGTTCAACTGATAGTGTGGTGCAAAGAGGGGTGATGGTTGCTATCTATGGTGTACTCTGCAAGTGGTTCTAGGGTGCGAGATTAAAGCAGATGGATTTGCAGCATGATGCTTTCCTCTTTGACGTCTCTACGTACATCAAGTGTGGAGCCTTGGAAGGTGAGGATAGAGGTCGAGGCGCTAAGACCGGAAGGCTAGCGGTGGGTGTGACTCGGAGATTGTCAATTGAAGTCAACAAAGGTAGGTTGTTTCATTATCTCCGCATGAAAAGCTTACTACATGCAATATAGTCATGTCGAATGCCTTGATCTCAGGCTATGCCGAGAGCACCCAAGGTAAAAATTCATGCATAGTATAGATCAGAGGATGCGAAGGCAGTAGGGTCCGCACCTTAGCGCTCTCTCTCTCTCTCTCTCACACACACACACACACACACACACACACACACACACACACAAAGAGTAGATAGAGACAAACCTGCAGAAAAAGATCCGAGCTGCTTGGAGAAGATCGAACTGGTTCTGAGCGCAATTGAGCAACGCAGCGTGCTTTTTACTTGTTTTATTTAGAGCTTTGCTAAACAGTAATCTTTTTTTTATAAATTAAATCTAATGCCACGTGGTGGCTTCTGCGTTCAGATAGTAGAAAAAGAGCCTTTGGCTCACCAAGTAAACAACTCACCTCTTCTAAATTCTTAAACTGTTGCGCCAAGGCGTACGGGGCGTTTTGTACCAACGTAGAGGATGGTTGTCGCGCACAGACGGGCTCGCGGTCGCGCCATCTCGGAGTGATCGTTTGGAAAGATTCAAAGCCAGCTGCACGACTTCAACCTGCAGAGGAGACTCTTGTGTGCAAACCTGTTGTGTGTGTGTGTGTGTTTTGTATTTGTGAGAGAGAGAGAGAGAGAGAGAGAGAGAGGGGGAGGGAGAGAGCAGATGGAAACATTCAGGCTTCCTTTTCCCACCAGTGTTCCCCATCAGCTATGCCCTACATGTATGGCACCACATTTTCCATTTTGCCCTCAACATCACGTACCCATGGGCCATCCGCCACAGCGGTATGAATCAATCTATTCAGGCCAGCAAGCACCACAGATGCATCATGGAGTCTTCAATCCACATTCGGAAGGGCCCTTTGGGCGAGGTCTGCATCCACTCCCCGACCCTCACTTTCAAGTTGGAAGGCCCACTGAATTGAATCCTCATCAATCTTACGTCCCACATGGTCATCCTCCTCATTTTGGAGAGGATAGGAGAGACAGGGTTCCTTATGGACCATTTCAATCAGGTGTTTCTCGGTTTCCTTTATCAGATGATCGAAATCATAGCTCTAATGGCGCTATGTACATCGATCCCTGGTTAGGAGGCCAAAATGCCCGGATTGAAGCGGAGAGGGACTTTGCTTATCACCAGCAGAGAAGGTATGCAGGGATGGGGGAGAGAATTGAATCAGGTGAACGCTTTCTGCCAAGGTTGCATGCAGCTGAACCGCCAAGAGTTGATGCAAATATTAGGATTCCAGAAAACAGGTTTGAAAGAGGTTTTAGAAGTGAATATTATGGAACTTCTGAAGATGCTAGGCTTGGAATGGACATGACAAAGCACCATTATGGTATGGCATCATTCAATAGTGTGGGTCATGGAAGAGGTGAATATGAGCCATTGAATGATGCGTTGGGAGATCATATGCATGGTAACAATCTCCCAAGTCATCTGAATGCGACTCAAGGAAGCTATGATAGTCACGGAGCTCAAGTATTTGTTTCAAACAGGCAGAAGTTGTCTACCGCAGGGGTATATAACGCACTGGGTGTAGATGAGAAATGCTACGAGTCAGTCAGGTTGCAGAGAAGAGAAGAAGAGGCATTGACAGATCAAAATCGGTTTTCACAGCCAGATGCAAAGAGAGAAGATGATTTGGTCCATCAACGTTGCTTTCAGACAGAAACATATGGGCACAGAGAAGAAATGCAAGCACAGGATAACATGGACGTCGCTCCTGTAAAAAAGGGCTTAAAGAGAAAACATGGGCAGCAGGCCCTGTCACGAGAGGAAGAGCTGTTGATAGAAAAGGGATTGTTAGATGATGACTTGTCTGAAGGTCAATTGCATGAATCTTTTGCATGTCAGGTGCAACAGGAGAATGATCAGTTCATGTCAAAGCACAAGCAAGGGGGCCATGAAGAGAAAGAAAATTACTATCAGCAGTTGGGTTATCAATCTTCTGAACCTTGTTCCGAAACGGGGACTCTGGGTAACAAGTTTGGTGAGCCTGGTGACAATAAGTATGAGAGCATGCAATATTCAAGGTCTGAAGGTGAAAGGAACAAAAGACAAGAGGTTGAAATGGAGAGAGGTGTACCAAAGTTCTTGGGGGACTGGCAGCCTGAAAATCTCACTGCCAGACAGGTGCCATTGAATGGTCCCATAGATATTAGAAAACCCTCGCATCTTGTTAGTAATCCACACTTCGACAGAGTTCAAACAAACAAGGACTTTTTATACAGGCAATATCTGGAGTGGGAAGCAGAGGAGAAACATATGGAAGCGTTGAGGAGGGCTGAAAGGCTCGCTAGAGAGATTCAGCAAAGGGAAGAGGTTACGGGTATATGTCAGCTAAGCAGTGGACAATCTGAATATTTATGCAAACAAGAGGTTGCGCAGGATAGTAGTATACAAGCTTACCACCAGCACCGAGAAAAAATCAGGGCAGAAAGTGCTGAAGCTAATTTGGAGCACAATAAGATAGAATGTGTATCTCAAACACATAGCAAGCCTCTTCAACATCAAACTCATCAAAATACAAGGTTTTACTCTGAAAGAGTAAGTCATTTTCATGAGGTATCCCAGATCAGGCTTTCCAAGTAGGTGATTTTGTGTAGAATCACAAGTAAAAGAACCTTTTTTGACATTGATTTGTACAGCTTCCGCAGCAACATGCAAGGGACAGTTTTGTACATGATGTCCAACTTGCAGAAGCTTATGGACAGTTGCAGCCACGCCAGCATGATAGTTTGGTGCAGCCTCCGGCTACGTCTCCGCAGGTTGTAAAATTCACTTTCTGTGTAATATCACAATTAATAAATGTGGAAACTAACAACCTTGAAGTGCCCCATTGACAGTCACAATGGCTGAAGGAACAAACATCATATCAACCTCATCTTGGACCTCAACGCAACAGCCAGCCCTTATCGCATCATGATCAGCAGTCAACATCGTCAAGATTGGTGCATTCACTTTATTCTCGGTCTGCTGCTGAGGAGCCGTGTCAAGAAAGGACGGATAGGGGTTCTTCACTTTCTGTTCACACCCAGCTTGGATCAGGCATAGCCCATGATTTCCCTGGCAGTTTTCCTCCATTACCAAGTGCTGCTTCTGTAAATCCACCGCCACCTGATTCACCACCACCTCCGTTACCTCCCAGTCACCCTCCTTTTAATGAGGCACCACCTCCCCCCCCAACGGTTGCGGCATATCCTTCTGCCAGGTGGAACACTTTACAAGGTTCACTCGAGAATTCACAGCAGAGGTTACCTCCTGATAGCCAAGGACTGCACGATTTTCACTCAGTACATATGGTTAGCCACCAAAGCTTCAGTGTCTCAGTTTGATTGAACTTGGCTTTTTAAATAACGATCTTGTGCCATTGGTACAGGGAGTTTCTCAAGCTCACCATCTTTCTCAATTTCATCCTCAACCACTTCAGCCATTAGAAAAATCAAAAGTAGTTGATGCTGTACACGTCTTTCGGAACCCTAGCCGTTTGACAAGGCCAGATAGATTTGTGGTGATACTTCGTGGCCTTCCAGGTTGGTCGAAAGATCTGGCTACTGATAGGTCATGATGTAGTGTTCTTGTACCGCGATATCTGAATTGCCTTTGTTTTATAGGTAGCGGCAAAAGTTATTTTGCAAAAGCATTGCGAGATGTTGAGGTAATGAATGGAGGAAGTGCTCCTCGCATTCATTCGATGGATGATTACTTCACCTGCGAGGTAGAAAAGGTAAGGGTTCTTGTAGTATGTTGTAGATTGAATTGTATGCTGATTTCTGTTTAAACACTTAGATCTGTTGTGTGCCTTGTAATGAAGGAGGAAGAAATAGAAAGTGGTTCAAGCAGGACTAAGAAGAAAGTAGTCAAGAGGGTGATGGAATACTGCTATGAACCTGAAATGGAGGAGGTAATGTCAATGGATGCATGCAAAGTTCTCTATTTTAGATGTCTGTAAAATGTTGCAGAAGAGCTTCTCCTTTGCTTGTGCTTTTAAAGGAATTGGACTAAATTTCTCTTAATTATTGGACGACAATTCTCTGAATTGTTGCAATAAGCAAATTGCTTTGTCTTGGCAGCAGACACTCATAGACTTTAATATATATAATATATGTATGACTATATCGTGAAAATAAATTTTTCATGTCTGCGGGGCTGGCTTTGTTATAGATGCACGATGAATGCCCTTACAAGGAAATTGCCTTGGCAGCAAGGCCTATGCAGTGGGTATGTTGTAGAAGTACGATTATAGCACAGAAAATAATGAGGGGGTCTTCAGCAAGGGCGATGCAGTTTTCAAGAGAAATGAAATGTAATGTTACTGTCGCGTGACACATCCAACCCTATGTGTCCGTGGACAAGCTACAGCATGATGAGGGTTCAGTCAGTCTAGATTTAGAAGTGATCTGGCACTTTTGTGAGTCTATTCGTAGACCGTGCATGCCCAGTCACTTAGTGTAGATGCATATCCTCTGGTTGCACACAGCATGATCATCAGTATTCCCATCAGAATCCATCAGATTTCATCGGGGGAGATTTCCAGTGCATTTAGCCTATTTTACCTATTTTTGACATTTTTCACTTATTATTTTTCAGTGACTTTTGTTGGAAAGTAGGTAGGGCAAATCGAGTAAGTTTGTATATAAGCAACCCAAGGCTAGCACAAAATGGCAGAAGAGGCAACATGAGCCAAGCTCAGCAGGCAACTTCTCAAGCAAGAACTTGGCGGCGATTTTCCCTCCAAGCAGAGACCCCCCCATGCTAGTGTTTTCTTCATCAGCATCCCCTAGCGTTTTCTCAACAAGGCATCATCGCCCTAGCCTGCATCAGCCTTGTGTTTTCATCAAGACATAGGACCACAATACCCCCTTGCCCTAGCGTTTTGTATCAGCCCGGAAAGACCAGCAAGCTAGCGTTTTTGGAGACACATCAACCTAGCGTTTTTGCAGATCACAACGTTTGCAGATTTGTAGCCTTTGCAACCTCAGCATGCAGCGTTTTTCAGCCATGAAGAACCTGTAGTTTTCAGCCCCTAAAGAGTAGCAGATTCAGCCCCAAGAAACCTCAGTTTTCAGCCCTAAAACCTGCAGAATTTCAGCGACAAAGACCCACAGAAACAATCCCAAAATCAGCGTTTTTGGACTAGCCGCAGATTTCAGCCCATAGCGTTTTTAGACAGCAGATAAAAGATTGCAGATTTCAGCTCTAGTGTCGGCCTCATCATCCCCGTCGTCGTTGTCAACATAGCCTAGACTTGCATCAGTCTCGTACATACCATTTGTACTAGTTTGTATAAGTAGACCATTGTCGCCGACGAGAGTGGGCCTTCGCAGGAGGGTTTTACATCTCTGGTGTCGTATCTCTCTTCTCTCTCTATCTCTCAGTCTCATACACTTGCACGCAGTGTCCATTCACTTTGTTTGTGATCATAGCATTCTCTCATTAAGAACGAAAGGCTCTCCCTTCCATAAGACTCAAGAACCCAAGAACCCAAGACCCTCAAGAACCCAAGTTCCTCGTGAACTTAAGAACTCAAGACGTGCAAGAATCCAAGTTCCTCGTGAACTTAAGAACCCAAGACCCCAAGAACCCACAAGAACCCACGACTTCAGTGGATGGTCATCACTCGAAGCGGAATGGATACTTCGCTTGGAGGTGATGAGCATGAGAGAGGCGAAGAAGAATTTTCCCCACCGGGAGGTTTTTCCGACCCTCCCCCTTCCCCATCTACGACAAGGATTGCACTAACTCCTAGGAAGGAGTTGCTGCAGTTGTTTCTGGACAGAAAGTTAGAACGCGAAGAAAGAGAAGCAGAAAGAAAGGCCTATCAAGAAGAAATGGCAGCCATAGATCATGACTACGAAGAAGAAATGGCAACCATAGAGCGTCAATACGACTTGGAAGAAAAAGAAAGTCAAGCAAGATTTGATCGCGAGAACAAAGCAAGAATGCAAGAGATGTTGCCACTCTTTTCTCAAGTTCAGGCACAGATGCAAGAGATTCGAGAAAAGGAGACTCTCAATCTCTTCTTCTCCAAAGCAAGACACACAGGATTTGCATGATTATGAGAAGCATGATGAATTGAATGACAATGATAAGCATGTTGAATCGAATGACAATGATAAGCACAATGATTTGAATGATAATGATGAGCATGATGATTTGAATGCCAATGATTTGCATGATGATTTGGATGTTAATGATGAGCATGATGGTTTTCATGATCAAGATGTGATTTCTCACGAGCATGATGAGTTGCATGAAGAGGATGTGATTGTTCACAAGGATGATGTGTTAGTGGATACTTTCTCTAGTGAAGCTAACCTCATTGCAGATTCGATCAGTCACGAAGAACCGATCTTGGCTCTCGAGCCTAGGTCCAAAGAACCCCCTCAGGAAGAACCGATCTTGGCTCTCGAGCCTTGGTCCAAAGAAGCCTCACAGGAAGTATTATGTGTTTGCATGGTTGATACGCACGCATTGTTCGAATGTTTCATTCATGATCGTTTCTGTATTTTAGTCAGCATCTTTATGTGATTCCCTTTTTTAGGCATGACATATTGTACGTTGAGCATATTCCACTCCTGAATGAGCACGAATGTATGCGGATTTTTCATGAAAAGCTGAAAAGTATGCATTCAAGGAAGTCACATTTCATGTCCCTTCCTTGGCATGACACATTTGTAGAAAGAGCACATGAAAGTATGAGCACAAAGTATGGGCATTTTCGTTGTGAATTGCCACAATTGATTGCTTTAGATTAGAAAGACAAGATTCGATCTCATTGTTTGCAACGGTTTGGCACTCCGTCTATATGTTCATCTGCATTGCATGCACAGTCTTTTATGAAGACAAGATTTTTTCCAGTCACTTTACATGGAATAGGTATGTTCATGTTTTTGTGTTGGAAGTGGTTTCAGGAATTTTCAGCCATGGAGAAGAAAGAAGCATGACATTCGACGAAGTTGAAGCAGCGAAGAAGCCACAGAAGACTTTGTCTCGCTTTCGGCGCGGCCCAAAGAAGCAAGCATTGCAGACCTTTATGAAGTTCAAGTACCGCACGGCCCACACATCAGAGTGGGCCGGCGCAGAGTCCCTTCCAGGATTCCGGATGCTATTGGCGATCTCCCTCGACGCCATAGAGTTTGGTACTAGTACCTCACTTTGAAAAGGAGGGGATGTCACGTGACACATCCAACCCTATGTGTCCGTGGACAAGCTACAGCATTATCAGGGTTCAGTCAGTCCAGTCATTCTAGATTTAGAAGTGATCTGACACTTTTGTGAGTCTATTCGTAGACCGTGCATGCCCAGTCACTTAGTGTAGATGCATATCCTCTGGTTGCACACAACATGATCATCAATATTCCCATCAGAATCCATCAGGGGAATATTCCAGTGCATTTAGCCTATTTTACCTATTTTTGACATTTTTCACTTATTATTTTGAAGTGACTTTTGTTGGAAAGTAGGTAGGGCAAATTGAGTAAGTTTGTATATAAGCAACCCAAAGCTAGCACAAAATGGTAGGAGAGGCAACAGGAGCCAAGCTCAGCAGGCAACTTCTCAAGCAAGAACTTGGCGGCAATTTTCCCTCCAAGCAGAGATCCCCCCATGCTAGCGTTTTCTTCATCAGCATCCCCTAGCGTTTTCTCAACAAGGCATCATCTCCCTAGCCTGCATCAGCCTTGGCGTTTTCATCAAGACACAGGACCGTAGTACCCGCTTGCCCTAGCGTTTTATCAGCCCGGAAAAACCAGCAAGCTAGCGTTTTTGGAGACACATCAGCCTAGCGTTTTTGCAGATCACAGGTTTGCAGATTTGCAGCCTTTGCAACCTCAGCATGCAGCGTTTTTCAGCCATGAAGAACCTGCAGTTTTCAGCCCCTAAAGAGTAGCAGATTCAGCCCCAAGAAACCTTAGTTTTCATCCCTAAAACCTGTAGAATTTCAACGACAAAGACCCACAGAAACAGTCCCAAAATATGCGTTTTTGGACTAGCCGCAGATTTCAGCCCATAGCGTTTTTGGACAGCAGATAAAAGATTGCAGATTTCAGCCCTAGTGTCGGCCTCGTCATCCCCGTCGTCGTCGTCAACATAGCCTAGACTTGCATCAGTCTCATGCATACGATTTGTACCAGTTTGTGCAATCATAAGTAGACCACTCTCGCCGGCGAGAGTGGGGCCTTCAGAGGAGGGTTTTACGTCTTTGGTGTCGTATCTCTCTTCTCTCTCTATCTCTCAGTCTCATACACTTGCACGCAGTGTCCATTCACTTTGTTTGTGATCATATCTCTCATTAAGAACGAAAGGCTCTCCCTTCCATAAGAACAAAAAGGAACCTTGAGCACAGTTCGGAGCACTCATCTTGAGCAAAGCGCAAACATTCATTCCGCTTCACCTAACAGTTACATTAAAGTTTAAACGTCTTCGAAAGGCCAAAATGACCTGTGAGACCCAAAAAGTTACATCTCGGGAGAATCTGATTAAGTGTCTGGAAGAAGCTAAGAGAAACTGAAACTGAAAGCAAAAAAGCTAAAATAGAACTGTAGGACACTATGAGGGGGTGACTAGGAGCTCTGTAGCAAAAACAAAGATACAATCTCAGGAGGGATGAGGAGAGAGAGAGAGAGTGTGTTTGAACACCTTCTATAAGCACAACTTTGGTATGAGCTATTGGGTGAACCAGACCTTGCAGAGAAGAGGTTATCTAACTAGGCAGAGAATTTTTGTTGCTATCTGCGATGCGGTGAAGCATTGCTGAGTTGCAATGATGAGGACCTGCTCTACAGTGCCATGTGACATTTGTGCCCTGTGGAAACGGTTTGTCTCCTTTAATTATACTTATCCTATTGGATGCAGCTTAGCTTCAATGTTTTTGCATAGTATTTGTGAATGCTCTGCTTTTGAATTTGTACTTATCCTTTTTGATGCAGCTTAGCTTGAATGTTTTGCACCTGAAAAACGGTTATTATTGTAGTAACTGTGTCTATGTTTGTAATTAGTTTTTTGGCATTTCTTTTGACAGGCTTATCGTGCTAGCATGCTCAAAGCTTTTAGAAAGACACTGGAGGAGGGCATGTTCAAATTTGTCGTTGGTATGTATCTTGGAATGAGGTTATTGAAAATCTTGTAAAGAGGGGAGGACTCTTAGCCTGCTTAATTATTGTTTTATCCCGTCCTGGCAAGCCGTATGTACCTTTTTTGGTTTCTCAGTATTTTGTTGTTCAAGTTTGTATATCTTAGGGTTTGTCACAAGCTCCCTTAACATTGGTCTGGTTTTAAAGATGGGGCACTAATTACGTGAAAAGTTATTCGTGATGACGGCCTTTGGATGTTTTATAGGCATTTCTGCAAATACTTGTATTTACACTGCTCACAAAGCACAGGTACATAGTATGTGCACACACACTGACATTTGACACATGTATGTGGTTTGCCAATTGTGTCAATCTCGTACATCATAAGGGTTTCTCAAATGCATCTCTACTGTCGGAGTATGTGCCAGTAGGCAAGTGTATAACAGGAGAATTTCCTCAGAGTTCTGTTTGAGCTAACCACGGATGCAGTGCTGCTCGGAATATTGACCGTCTTGATGTCTTTCGCATGTGGGCCTCATCTTAGTGGATGACCGCAATGTGCTGATAGCTGATTTTGCTCAGTTTTGGGCAATTGCGAAGGTAAAATGTCTTACCTTTTACAAACTGAGGATGCTGTCTGATTTGCATGTTCCATGTTTTTTCAGCTTCAGGGTGTTATTTTAGGAGAGTGGGGCGGTCTCCTGGTGAGACAATGTTTTGTATTGCCTGTCTTGCTTGGGACTAAGGAGAAAGTGAAAGGCTTTCGTGGTTGTTTCCTTGTACATTGTGGCTCGTGTAATAGACTTTGTAGAGCCAGCTTTCTTTCTTAGGTGTGTAGAGGTTAGCTTTGTCACAGTGCTTGGTTTGCTTTGGTTATAACTGAGCTTGGCGTTTGAGACTTGCAAGGCTAGAGTTATTGAAAGAGACGGATCTCTTTTGCAACAGTATTGAGCTTGAGTTCTGGACTCATCAGCAGCTTGCATATGTTGCTCTCTTGTCCTTTTCCTTGTTTAAACTGCAGTTTTAATATATAGCAACTGCAGCATTGGGATCACAAAACATGTCATAACTGGACTAAATTCAGTTTTGTGCGTGTCGGGAACTTCTCAACTTTTGTGTTGGAATTTGGGTGATGTATTGATGAATTTTGAGCTCCTGGGCCTAGTTTTCAGATCAACTTGTAAATGTGGAAGCTTTGTTGGTGCATTTCCTTTGTTCTGACATTTTAGAGGGAAAAGCTTTTGAGTTGTTTGGCTTTGTAAAAGTTTCTGTTTTATTTGAAAACTGAAGCTGCTTGTCATGAGATTCTTTCTTGATGCCAAGTGTACTTTAGATGTTTTTCCTAACCTGTAAGTATATTAAGTAGGATGGAGTCTGCACAGGGCCATGTTGCTTTCTTGGATTGATGTCTCTCATGTGCATTACAACTCTCTCATTTGGGTATCTTTGCTTCTTGTTTTGGTCATCACACTAGCCCACGGGCGTCGTCGGGCCCGGCTCCCCTCAGCCTGCCAAAGGGTCACTCCCCTCGGTGGGTCTGGGAGTGGAAGGGTGTAGCTCTCTGAAAGAAATCTGTAAGCTGTGACTGTCCCCCCCCCCCCCCCCCCCTCCTTTCCCGGGGGTCTCTGTAGGTGGCTGCAGAAGTGTGTCCCTGTGCCTCTGTATCTCTAGCAAGTAGCGGCCCAGCTGCCTCTGATCTCGGGAGTGCATGATATCTCGGAAGGTAGGCTGCCCTCTGAATAGGGGCTCGCATCGGCCTCTGATATCCGCATAAGCTCTGCATGTGCAATCAAAATGCTCCTTGCTCTCCACTTCCTCTCTGCATACTCTACACACTCTCTCCTCCATGGGAATGTCATGAGCTCGCCCCACCTTGATCTCTAGTCTCTTTGATGACACTCTTGAGTTGACCAATCGCCACCTGTGAGCTGTGTGGCATGTAGGTGTCCATATAATGTGGTCGTTGTATGAACCCGTCCTCCAATATGGTAAGAAAATGGTCACTGTAGTGCCACGCGTGACATCTTCCGCCGGAGGGGAGATGTGATCCAAAACTGTTTGAGAGATGTGATCCAAGTTTGTCTGATATGGAGCTAGCTAGATTGATGCATTTGCATGGTTGTACTACCCTCAACATATAGACATGCACATTTCCCTAGTACTAGAGCTCCACCCATCCCCACAGATTTCATCACCCACCAGACGTCCTTCTCTCTTTTATTTTGTACCAATCTGAACTATTTTGTCTTTTCCGATAGACAAAGGACATACACACATGTATACTTGATTTGTCTCATAGGCAGACTTCGGCCTCACATAGACGTAAAAAGCTTTCTTTCTTTCTGGGTTTTCTTTGCTTCTTGTTTTGGTCATCGCTCTTTTATTTCTTCTCTCTTCAAGACCCTCCATGTTGACTGATCGTCCAACCGTTTCCTGCAATCACTTGGGTCTTGAATGACGTGTCTCCCTTTGGGCCGCTGCGAAGTTTTGTTTGTCCATCAAAGTTTTCTGCTTTTGTCTTCAATGCATGTTTTGTTTCCTCCAAAACGTTCTCGCAATGTGTTTTTTTTCTTGCCAGAAAAACTAGCCGATTTGTATTATTGAAAAGCCCCTTCGATGAAAAGCCAGGCGAAAAACCTCTCAAAAAGAGAGTAAAAAGTGCCCTAGCAATCTAAGATGACAGCGGCTTCTGAAAGATGGGCATTCCCACCAAAAGCTCGCTCTGCAACTGCATACCAAAGACCGAGACCACCAGAAAGCCCTTAGAGGTGATATAGAGCAAGGAATGGGCTGCCATGGCAGCTTCTCAATGCTGGGCTAAATCTGTGAATTGGTACCATGAAAACCATAGGGTTGAGGAAAAGCAAAAAGGAGGGAACAACTGGCATCACCGAGAGATCCATCGAAGGAAGCCATAAGGGATGGCCAACAGAGCTCTAGAGTTGCACCAATCAAGGAGATGTCAACCAAGGTAGAGGACAATGTCACAAGACGGGCACCACGTGCCAATAGAAAAGAACAGATTGAACAAACTTTTAGCACTTCAATAACAACTAAACTGAGAGAGAGAGAGAGACGACACGCGACACGGAGTGGCGGAATTCCACCCCAGAGAGTATTGGCCCAAACCTTGGCGCCCCTTTTGGTATTTCTCTATATTGCATCAACCCAGTACAAGCCGGCACTCTAGACTTTGCACCTTCTCCAAGAAGCATGCCAGAGAATGAGCCCATGGCCTCTCTGTGGTATGAAGCTACTCAACGACTACCTCGACACTCCCCCCGCAAATAACCTAAAAAGGTCCAGGCCATGAGTTCAGAAACTGTACAACCAAACACTCCCCAGACTGCGGCCTGCGTCGCTTGGAGGTTCAAGCATACAACCAGACGCTCCCCAGACATCCCGTCTGCGTCGTTCTGAAGTTCAAACAATACCAAAACAACATTTCTCACTTCTCCACCTGGGAGTAAAATCATCAATCAATGAAACCAGTATCTAAACCAGAGTCAAACAGTTCAAATCGGCACCAAGATAGGTTCAAAACAAATACCATCCATTTCAAACAAATTTCAAACAAGATCACCAAACAAGTTCAAACATAACTCAAACTTAAAAAGCAATCTCGACATCAGTTGAGCTCGAAAAGTCGACTGACTTTCCATCTTGAAACCTGCACCAAAAATTAGGGTTAGGTTTCTTTCATAAGGTTGTAGCCGACCGCAACACAATCCACAAACTCTTGAATAGTCGACAAGCAATGTTCCCGTGTCGGTGATGGTAGTCCCAAGACTTGGCAATCACACTAGACCTCCGAGGTTATCAGCTTGAGAAGAGACATCTGCTGAGAGATGTCTAGAAATTTCAAGTTATTATTTGCTAGGGTTTCCATGGCAAGGATTTCAGGATACCCCACTCTGCCAGAAGTTGCACTTTGAAGGAAGTTGTCAGAAACCATATAACTTCGGGCAAAAATTTTCTTGAAAGCTTGCCAAGTCCTTGGGGTGTGCAGCTTGGTAGCTATAGACATCAACATCTGCAGGGCATTGCTTTTGAGAAAAACGGTGACTCGAAACAAATCTTGGATCCTTCTTTTGCAAGTGATCTTTATACCCTGTAAGACATGAGCAGTGAAAGACAGGAGCGCGCCTGATGCGCGATGAAGTAAGGGTGGGAGGGGCTAATAAGCCCGGGGTCGGGGGTCGGGGGTCGAAGATACTTCAAATAGCTAATAAGTTTGGGGTCGGGACTCGAAGATACTTCAAATAAAATTACATTAGTCTCTGGTTTGCTCTGTCTGCTCTTTTGTAGGACCGTTGTGCTTTCAGAAAAGCACACCTAATGCTCTAATACCACTGTCACAAGACGGGCACCACGTGCCAATAGAAAAGAACAGACTGAATAGACTTTTAGCACTTCAATAACAACTGAGTTGAGAGAGAGAGACAACACGCGACACGGAGTGGTGGAATTTCACCCCAGAGAGTATTGGCCCCAAACCTTGGCACCCCTTTCGGTATTTCTTTAAATTGCATCAACACAGTACAAGCCGGTACTCCGGACTCTGCACCTTCTTCAGGAAGCATGCTAGAGAATGAGCCCATGGCCATCATATTAAAGGCCCTAGGCCCCAAAAGCAGTTTTCATGAAAAGCCTTCAAACTCAAAAGCATATGGTCCAAAAGCAATGCCCAAAATCTGCCAGCGTAAATCACGGAAATCCGTACAATTGCCACATCAACAATCAACGCAAAATATGGAAATCCGTACGATTGCCACGTCAGCAATCAATGCAAAATGCAGAAATCCGCATAGTCTGCCATGTCATGTGAGTGCGCGTGTTCGGAAGCGTGAGAGAGGAGAGAGAGAGAGAGACAATAGACACAAACGCCAGAGATGGTGAAGAGGGGGTGATCAGCCCCCCATGACTACCATGAGCAGAAGACCCTCAGTGCAATCAGTATATGATCTCTGTGAGATGAGAGATGTGGAAGTGGGTACCCCCCTGGCCCCATAAATAGGTGCCCAAGGGGAGGTAGGGCAAGGCCTGATGAAAATCCCCAGACCCAACAAAAAAATGATATATGGAAATATATGCGGGCGCTCGGACAAAAGTGGGCGGCCGGCCCCAAACTCGGGCGGCTGGACCAAACTATGGGGGGCCAGCCCGGAGACATACTAGCCGTACAAGTATGCCCTAGACCTGTGAAGTAGCAGAGTGGTGTAAGTCTAACACGTCATCAGTCAGTGGGAAAACCGGAGCGTCCGTACGGCTGCCACGTCATCAACTGCTGCACAAGCCTTTGGTGTGTTTGTGTGTGTGTGGGTCCTGCTTTATTTTAATTCCTTTATGTCTCTTGGGCCCCATCGAATGGGGTCCCATAAGTTGGTAGGACTTCTTCTTCTTCTATTGCTTGTTTTTCTTAGGGTTTAGGCCCCTCGGCCGGGATCTGCAAGTTGGCTCCGTACTTCAGTGACTTGACACGTCAGCAATTTGTGACAGACAATTCACTCGCTGAAGGTGGCTGCTGAATTCCAGAGCTGGGGAGGGAACTCTAGGAGGGCAGTAAATGAAACTCCGAGCCTCACTATAAGACATCCGTCAGGCAAAACCTGGAAGAGGGATAGGAGCAGGAAACCAGACACACCACAACACTTCACACAAAGAAAACAAAATCACAAAATACAAAATTCGAAAAACAAAGAAACAGGTAAAATTAACGAAAAACTGAGAACCATACCAATGAGACATGCTTCACCCACGTAGTCACACACAACAACTCACACCCACACATCCACCCAAGAGCAAGTCTGAAAAGTAAAAATGATAACCAAGCCTCGCTCACCCACACCAAAACACACCGACACACCAAAGCAAGGAAGAACAAGGAAAAACAAGTAAACAAAGATAACACTACAAAACCACAACAAGCAATTGAAACCTACTTCATACGGGGCCATTGAAGGCAAGCTGGTCACAGGCTGGCTCGTTGAAGGGGACAGTGGGCAGCTCTGTCGGCAACATCAAAGGCAAGCACGGCAAACAAACACCAACATGACGGATAGTAGATGCATAACCAGGGGTTTTACCAAAATACCACCACCAAGACTTCCAAAACTGCTTGGCTGCATGCGAAAGTCGAAGCGGGTATCAAAACCCTAGTTGCGCAGACACACACAGAGTCTGATGAGAGGAGAGGCTAGCCAGTCTAAGAGACGGATCACAGACTTCTTTAGAGCGGACACTGGGCAGCTGGAGGAGCAACTACCACAACAGAGCTCACATTCTCCTCACACCAGAGGCATGCTGATCGATCGAGCGACCGAGCTAGGGAGATCCAGACGTCCACGAATGGGAGGACTACACAACATCGATGGAGGTTGCATCGGAGGATTCCGATCATTTTGGCCCGACATGCATGACGCCCAGTCAGACTAGTCACCATGGAGGAGATTGATGAGATCCCCCAACGACCGATGATGGATCTCCTGTGATTCAGCTCTTTTGAGGATTGTGCACCCTGCTCATCTTGTACCAACCTTTGTATCAGCTCTCACATTGTGTTGTATTATCCCTCATTCACTACTTTCACCCCCCTACTCATATCCTACTCTGTTCAAGCTAGCTGCTTGGTTCACATCTAGTAGTTTAGGATTCTATAGTACCCCTTTATTCAGTACCTTTTATTTTTGGTACTCAGACATCTAGTAGTTTAGGATTCTATAGTACCCCTTTATTCAGTACCTTTTTTATTTTTGGTACTCAGACATTGTATCAGATTCACCGCGTTGTAACTTTTTGGTCTCATAGGTCATTTCGGCCTTTTGAAGACGTCAATATAACATTTTATTTCATTCTCTCTCTCTCTCTCTCTCTCTCTCTCTCTCTCTCTCTCTCACGCGCAATGTGCTTCTCATGGTGAGGCGGTTTTCTTCTCTTCTGGATTGCCATTTTGATGATTTTTTTTTTGTGGGATGGTTTGTGAGCTTGCCTATGGTTTGTGTCCCGTGCACCTCATAAGAACTGTATTCAAGGTAACATTCTGGTGTGAGAGCACTTCAGGGTACAGAGTCAAATTCTTGCAGTGCATTTTCCTTCTAATTTTTGTCTTATTTGTGACAGAGATCTGGCTATGAAGCATACATCCTTGAAGCTCCTTACAGTGATGTGAAGGTAGCTGTGTTCTAGTATTGTGGCTTATGCAAGCTGCAAAATTTATCTTAAAACGTTCTACTAAATCGTTTAATTTGTTTGTTTGCTTGTTAATTGTTAACTCACTTTTCACAGGGTTGTGCTGCAAGGAATGTTCATAATTTCACAGAACAACAAATACAGTCTATGAAAGAACGTTGGGAATCAACACCTTCACTTTATTTGAAGATGGACGTGTCGGTATGATTGTAGATTATGACCCTACTTTTTCTGATTCAGCACCAAATCAGCAGTTTTGCTCATGAAAATGCTTGAGCCTTGTGTGCAGTCTTTATTTCGAGCTGATGACCTGAATGCTCAGGATATAATTGAGGTGAAGTCTGCTTTCATTGTGCAATGCACAGTAATTTTTGTTTAAAGGCATTGGAATTGCTGTTAAATGTTGTTGGCTAGCTAGATGACTTTTGATAACCTTTTCGGACACAGGTGGATATGGATGCAGATGATATGGAGCGGGATCTGGAGGAAGAGGAAGAAGAGAATAATCAGTCAGCCCAGGATCATCCTTTGTCATTGGACTCAGGTTTTTTGATTGGTCTTTTGGTTTTATTGTGATGCTGATTTATATTTGGCTTGCTGTTTTTAGTATATTGTGATATGTGGGAGGCACGTTACTTGTGTAGGGCCAACGTTCATTCATGATTTTAAGAACTTTTATTCATCAGTTGTCTTTTTTACCTCAAATGGAAGTGGTAGGAACGATAAGCACAAGATGACTGAGAAGTATATGCTGTGTAACTATGAGTCAGTGGCCTTGGTAGATGAGACTGCAGTTATTTGTGATGGGTAGGCAATGTTAGAGAAAAGTTGAACCAGAGTTTGTTCTACCATGTGCTAGTTATGAGCATAGTGCAAATGGTCATCCAGGCAAGCTGAGGAAAGTGACAAGTTGAACTAGTGCAAATGGTAATCCAAGCAAGCCAAGCAAAGCGACAAGTCGAACTATAGCATCACAAACGATGAGTATTCACCTTGTGCTAGTTATAAGCTTAGTGCAAATGACTATCCAGGCAAGGTGCCAATTGAGTTGCTCTACGGTAATCAAGTAATATATGCTGTGAAGCTTGGTAGTTATGAGCGTACTATAAATGGTTATCCAGGTCAAGTTGAGGAAAGTCGAACTATAGCATCACTAATGGTGCTTGTTAAATTAGGAGTGTAGTGCAAATCGTTATCCAGGCAAGGTGCGAGTTGAGCTGCTCTATGTAGTATCCTTCTTTCAAATTTAAGCATCTCTGAAAACATTCATAGCTTCTACACTCCTAGTCATGGATGAAAGTTCTTCAATTGCTCCTTTGTAATCATGTATGCTGAAACTGGCCCAACCCGCAGGTAAACTCAAAATGTAACCAAAGAGTTTTGTTGAGATTTTTCACAGCGTAATGACACAAAGTTCTTATGACCAGTGACATGTTAATGAAGTCCAACACTTCACATGTAGAACGTCAGAGAGTGGGAGAGAGAGTGATCCTAGATTTGCCCCCAAAGATTGGTGCCCCTTTTGGTAGTTAGGTGATTTTTAAATGTCCAAGATAAGAATTGTTCTCTCATTAATTCATTCCTTTGTACCATATAATTGGCTTTGTCCCAACGTTGAGGCATACAAACTGGTGCGCACGCATCAAATTTCAGTGCCGGCTTGCTCAAACACAAGCCATGTCCTTGGCCTGTTTCACATTGGCCATGCATTATCCAGGGACCTCTGTCTGCTTGCCCATTTCAAGAGCTTTGGGGGATAAGATAGTAAACAAAAAATAGTTTAAATAAGATAAAAATAGATAGAGGCCAAGGGACACCTTCTGATGGCTTACAAGGTCATTGTGTGCATCCAAGGTCCTTGCTCTAGTGATTTGATAGAGAATCTTTAGATCTTCATCCTAGCATGAAATACGAGGTCCCACTCTCAACCTAGCAGGCTTGAAGAATGTAGTCCGATTGTATACACAGATCTTTTTCTTCAGAGGGATGTGAAACAACAAGATGTGCATAACTATTTAAGGACCGCTGCCACATTTGACTTTTTCTATAGATGTCTCCAACAGTGACTTGTCTTCGAGAGCAATGTATACCTTCCAAATTGGATGACGTATGTAGGTAATTTGTATATCAGAAACTTCTGCTGCGGCATTTTTGAGGTTAGCAGTGGCCTTGTACTCATTCCTGAAGTTTACATAATATAAGCTTGCTACGCCCATTACTTGGAGTGCAGACGGATGCGGATGTCAATGTTCGATGTTGAGGTTACTTTTTGAGAAGTTAATTGCCCGTTGAGGTTGTGATAAGTGGGTTGGCTAAGTTTCTTCGTATTTGTTTCTTAATTATGTAGAGTGTGTTGCAAATGTGGGCACCAAAGACTATGATTCTCATCACGTGACTACCATGTGCACACAATTTTTTGGCTTACAGAAAGACCAGTTTCTGGGGATAGATGGGAGGACAAAGTCGATCCTGAAGAGAAAATTCCATTATCGGCAAAATTTAGGCCTCCTTTGAAGGTTGCGAGCCACACTGGAACTCGAAGAAAAAGTACTGACAATGCTCTTTCAGGGCTTATGACAACCTATGGTAAAAAAGATAAGTTTGTGCATTGGTCAGACAATCAGGTAATTGGTGGGGATTTTTTCTGCATTCGTTATTCATCAAACGATCGGTTTCTGATTATTTTGGCTTTCGCATAGGGCGTGAAGGGAAGCTCAATAGGTTTCTCAATAGGTTCTTCGTCCCATAAGACATCCTCTCTTGTCATTGGACCTGGTCCGGGTTACAATGGAGTATGTTCCAATTTTCAACATGAGGAAAGTTTTATAGATTATCATCTTGTTTTTTACAATTTGAGTTGATTATTGGATCCAGGTGTCGAATCTGCCTGTCACGGGGGATGATCCTACTATAGAGAACCCTGAGATGAGAAAGAGTAACAAGTTTGTTGAGCAATTACGAGCTGAGCAAGAAGCTTTTAAGGCTGTTTTTGTGGGGCGCCGTCAGAGGATCGGAGGAATGGATGATGAGTTAGATGATTAGTTAATGATCTGCTATGACTCGAGTACTTGCCGCCTGTAGAATCCTCAGAAAAAGGCTGTGTTTTGATTCATGTATTTGATTGCTCATATTCTTGTATTTGGTTCCATTGTTTCACTGTATGCTGGTCCCATTGTTTCACCGGGTTCTGGTGTTACCCATGTAAGAAGAGCTTGTGGATGCTTGGCCAATTATTACGCCCTGGTTTTGCCCCTTGTAAGCACGACTTATGTTTTCATTTAAAGTGGCCTCGGCCGGTATCGACAGATGAAATGTTTCTGCAGCTGGCTAATGCAATGCATCTCTCTCAGACATTATATCAGATTCACCAATTGTAAGTTTTTGGTCTCGTTTTTGGTCTCGTAGGTCACTTTGGCCTCTCGAAGATGTTAATATAACATTCCATCTCTCTCTCTCTCTCTCTCTCTCTTACTAGATCAGTGTCCTTTATGCACAGTCTATGGGATACACAGAGGCAGATATACTAGATTGGCTCTTGAGTCTTCTAGACAGTTAGCGATGCAAGGAGATGCATCATGTTGGTATGCGCAGATGACCTCATGGTTTCAGAGGCATGGTCTCAGCATGGATAGATTGCCTGCTTTTCAGTATTCCCTAGATGCACCCTCCCTGTCAGTCACACGGACGGAGAACACTAAACTCATTCGGCAGGATCTAATACAGCTGGACACCAGGAGGACATGGGTAGAGCAGGAGGACATGGGTAGAGCCGATGCAGGAGTTGGGCACGAAGATGGCTTTTTACAAAGAGCACCTTCTCCAACTTTTGGGAGATGGGTTTGTGACTCGTCCGAGCTACATGGACACTCATTTGTCTCATGGTCTGCGATGTGCTATTGGTCAGATTCGCACATCCTCACACCAACTGGAGACTGAGACTGAGACGGGTAGATTCAGAGGGATACCGCCGGAGTCTAGGATATGTCAACTATGCGGTAGAAAGCCAAAGACAGCTACACTACATATGCCACTGCACTGTGTATTATGAGATACGAGGGCGCTTCCATTGCTTATTCAGGGAGGGTTTTGGACCCCTAGATAGAGTCGTGAGGTATCAGGATCAGAGATGCCTTGGCTTATATCTACTTGAGCTACACCGACATAGAGATAGTATGTTGAGGAGACATGGAGCACGACAATCGTAGAGATCACATACTTCTTTGGATCGAGGGAGCCAAGAGACCAACCACCAGCATAGGGTTGTACCCGCATTCATACGAGAGGCACCCTCATTGATAGGGTGACTGAGCTCGGGAGATCGAGACGACCACGACCGAGACACAAGAGCACACTCCATCGACAGAGACTCCAACAGAGGATCAGAGGCATTCTAGCACGACACCTAGATTCTAGCACGACACCTAGATTGTCATTGAGGGCCTATTCTACATTTTCACATTTCACATTTCACTCATTTTCAATTTTCATTTTTACTTTCAGTACTTTTTGTACTTGTACTTCAAACGTTGTATTGGATTCACCAGTTTGTATCTGATGGTCTCATAGGTCATTTTGGCCTTTTGAAGACGTTTATATATCATTTCATTTCATTTCTCTCTGTGGGTGTTGAGTTCAAGACTTTCTTGATAGATTTTTGAGGTCTCTTGGGATTTGATAAAAATTCTCCATGTGCGTGTGAGTGTGCGCGCACGCGCGCGCACACACACACACACAGGTTGTGTGGGTGTGTGCACGCACACACAGGTTGTGTGGGTGCATGCACGTGCGTGCACACACACACACACACTGGTTGAGCTGAAGGCCTTTTTGACAAATTTTTGAGGTCTCTTGGAATTGTCCACTTATGTTAAAAATTCTCCACGTGCACGCGCGCGCGCACACACACACACACACATGGTGGTTGACCTAGTAGGACTTGTGTCTTGCCTCTTGATAAAAGCCTTTCTTTTGCCATACACTTTGACGGTTGCCTTCGATGGAGCATCGTTTCAAGCATTGAGCACAAACAAATGATTAGAATAGACATATACAAAAGCGAATCAAGGCACGGGGTGACAATTGTAAGCTTGGTGCCCGTCTTGGTTCTAGGTAGAAGTTGCAGGTTTGGCAATAACATGGATCTGAAGAGAGTTTGCTTTTTAGAACAAAGTCCGGGTAATTTTGAATGTAGGTTTTTGGCAGATTGTAATGGGAAGCACCCAATGTTTCAAGCCTTAAAGAGCAATAAGGGAAGAATAAAAATCATGGCTTGAATTTACCAAAATACACTCAATCTTAAAGAGATATGATTTTTCGAAGTTGTATCATTCTTCTTAACATCCACTTGCATATCCTCAAAGGGTATCCTTATGTCCACCAATATGCACAGAAAAGGATCAAGAAGAAGCCAATTAAAGGGTAGCTAAAAGCTTTTCTGGCATAACATGTGCGTCCATTATATGCATTTATCCAATAAATTAAGCTCCAAATCATGAACTAGTCAAAGCATTTGATGTAATGCATGGGAATGTAATGTTTATTTTGGTATTGAGCATCATATCTTAGCCTCTCTACACACACACACACACACACACACACACACACACACACACCCCTTATTTTGCCCATCTATGCACTAACCACCTGTAATATATCATTATGTAGCTACACTATGTCTGCATCAGGCACACTCTCTTTTACGGTTTATGTTGATGTCTTGTCATACTTGAGCTCAAGTGCAAGAGTTGTCCAAAAAAGGTGTTGGCCTTCTACTCTTTCAAGTGCTCCATTTGATTGTAATCCAATCATTCCTCTCCAAGCAAAAATCATCCATCACCATCTTCACTCTTTGTTCTCGTGCGTTTGCCTACTTACTAGTCTCTCCTCCTTCCATGGGTGCTTTACCTTTATCCACATCTTTTATTGGATTTGTCGGGGAAATTTTCGATGTGTCCTTACTCTGACATTTAAGCGACCACCATTGTTTATCTAAAACATCACCCTTATCATCCCCAACATCCTCAGAAATAGCCTCCAAAAGCCAAACAATAAATTGTGGTTATAGTTGGGCTTGATTCCATCACTCCTGCTAAGCTTATTCAACCCTTAGAATGATGTTCTAGTTTAATTGATATTATCTCTATTATCTAGCTTACATTTGCATGATAGGATACATGTCGCAGTCTCCATACACAAGAAGTTTTGGACAAAATCTCACAATAATTCCCACATTGTGGCTTACCTCAACATCATGAGCTTCTGTGAGGGAGGCACTGCATACCTAGCTAGGTACGATTGGGGGCAGGGGACCGTCGATCGGTGGTCCCGTGCCCCCAATCATACTTAGCTAGGTATGTGGTGCCTCTCGAGCAGAAGCTTATGATGTTATGCATAGTATGAAAAGCACTAAAAAAGACTCCTTTATCCTACATGATAAAATTTATAAATCTTATTGTGATAGCAATCATGATGGCTTCTTCCTAGGTACCTGGATTGTTAAGCTCCACATTGTCCCTTATTCCTTTATGTAGAAGGAAAATGAGCTTTTCCTTGGGGGAGATAAATCCGTTGCTCATATGCTTTAAACTTGTGCATTTGTTCATTGACATCCTCCTCTTCTCGTTGATGTAGCTTGCTTAACTCGTTGCAAATATGTTGAGGATTGTCAATCTTCTAAAAATTATCCCTCAAAGCTAGGTATAGAAGAAGCCAATCACCCTTTTGATCTTATCTTCAAACCATTTGTGTGCTTCTCTTTTAAGTATAAAACTCGCTAGTCTTACCTCAGAAGCGTCAATACCTGTGTTGCTCTTGAGCACCATTAGCTCAATCCTACAAAAGAACTTTGTCCACATCTTCACTTTTACCTCCATTTAATGCTTCATATCCTTCTCCCACTATATATCTAGAGCTAATCTTAGAATGGTTTCCATTATGTTGATCAAAGTTGTGTTAAAAGGGATTTTGTCTACTCAGCTGGGGCACTAATTGATGTGATGGATTTAGGCATTGGTCTCTGTAACACCTCCTATCATCACAATAGAAGAGGATAAGTGTAAAAAAATAAATTAAAACAAGTGATTGTGTGCAATTGCAACCCATGCATAGTGATGTCTATCTTTCAGCGCATATGCACATTTTGTACAAGCATGGTTTATGAAGATGAAGGACTGAAGAATTTCACACAGACTTTTTCAAACACATTTGGGGTTGCTGCTTGCATCATTATCATAAAATAGTGAGAGCTTATAATATGTTACCCTCCCCGACTAGGCCAAAATTTCCACTTGAATTTTACGGATGACAGCTACTTTGTAGGCTACACTTGCCCTATGGTAGCTATAGGTTTGCCTTGTGAGTGTAGAGAGAGAAATTTCTAATTCTTACTACTTTGTCCTACAAAACCACTACATGCATGGTGTCTGATAGGAGCGAATGACTCTGCATGCTAGTAGTATAACTAAGTAGAGTGCTTTTGTTTTCCTTTAACTTACTCCTAGGTAAGGTCTCTGCATATTATGCAAGTATTTGAGGAATCATGGATAAGAAGGGATCTATCATGCATGTGGCCATGCCTCATGTTTTTAATTTCTTGACAAGTTATGAATCAGTATTAAGGCTTTTGAGATTGGTAATTTTTTTTTTGGTTCACCTTGATGATGGATTAAAACTACATATTTGTTGCAAATTGTGTGTGTATCATATTTCATTCATAAGGCAAAAAGTCCCAAGGAAAGTTTCTTAGATGTTGCTCCACTATCTACCACTATCGACAAGGCCACGAGGATGCCTCATGCACAGCTGGTAAACTTGGGATGACATTTTTACTTTTCATTCTATCTATAGCTTATAAGTAACATGTAAATTAGGACAAGATGTTTTGCATATCATAAATAGGTTCTAACAAAGAAGTAGCCGTTGCATTATAAGCTAATCTATTCTCTTATATCTAGTAGTTAAGGATTGGGTCCTATGGTTTGATTGCTATTTGGCCAATAATGGTTGGTGTGGTATATTAGCTACTATGGTATATTCAATGAGTTCACTTTGAAATTTGAAGGTGTGACATTGTTGATAGAGTGCTGATGGTACGTGGTGGTGATACACAACAACATCATTGCTACGCATAAAGAACACACATAGAGCTATGGTATATTCAATGTGTTCACTTAGACATTTGAACTTGCAATACTACTGCGTGTGTTTTTATGCAACGCTACATAGACACATAATTATTACACATAGAGAACAAATAGAGGAGACTACGAAGACAATCTGCATAGATTGGGTCCAAATACCTATGATATTGTTGTCCAACATGTGTGGTAGTCACATCATGATGCAATTTATTTCAGGGGTTAAGACTTCTACTTCTTCTTCTGAGAGAGGACTATTATTAGTCACAGTTCCAATATGAAAATTATCTCTAAATGAGAATTATTATTAGTCACGGTTGCAATATGAAAATTATCACTAAATGAGGATTATTATTAGTCACAGTTGCAATATGAAAATTATCACTAAATGAGGATTATTATTAGTCACAGTTGCAATATGAAAATTATCTCTAAATGGGCATCGCATACTTATGTAAAATGAATCATGTAAAGGCTAATGAGAAAAAATTCTAGCCTATAAGCATTATCATATCTTTTGAATGAACTTAAAAACACTATAAAATCTAGCAACATCCTTAACCTTGGGTTGTTTTTCAATGTTCTTGAGACTCCTTTTTTCATCTTAAGCCATACTTACTGGCTTTCTTCATAACTCATCAGTCTAGGTTTCTTGTTGACCCAACTTGTGTATTGTGCTTGAGGCTTTTGAATCAAGGTTCATGTGTACGTAATGAATGTGGTGGAATGGTATGTACAGTATGTTGTTCCGTACATGAAAAACGTTTAGTTACATAAAAATATGTACCATTGGCAAAAATACCTAATGTGAGGAGATTTTTAGGATATTTACAGCCAACATCTTTAGAAACGTAATACATGTTATATTTAGAGACTATCTACACTATTGAGCACCTATAGTCAGACATAAAATATTCAAAACCAATTTTAAACGACACACTACTTAATATTGTCAATATACCCGTAAACAATCACCATAGCAATACTAAAATCATATAAAATAACATGAACTAAAAATGAAAGCAACAATAAGCGGGTGACAGACTCAACATAGAGCAATAAGCATACAAATGTTTGGTAATGTCTGATGGCAAGACTCAAAAGCAAAAACTGGTGGCAATGAGTAATGAGCATTTACCTCAATAACAAAGTCTACTTTCATAATAAATAAGTAACCCATGATCTATCTCCATTAAATGCCTCAGATGACTCTACTAAAGAGGGCAAGTCCCCATTGGAAGGAGGTTTCCCTCATTGTCATACTCTGGCTCTACCATCATAGACACCTATCTTGGATCCTCCTCTTCGCACAAGCAAGAAAGAATAAGAGAGACAAATTCATTTGCTTGTTTTTGAGAGGTAGGATAGGAAGTCTAAGACCAGGGGATGTCAGAACTTGAAATTGCTATGCAAAAAATCACTAATGTTTTTCCAAGTGGCACCTTCTTTAGGCTATCTTTCCACTTGACTTATGCTTGTCGACACACATGATAACGCGTACGAAGATCATGATAGTCGAGAATCGCTCAGGTTCATGCAGCTGGGTTGGAGGTCCAATGAAATCAACCAAAATCTATTGGTCGATGACATTGTTATCCCTATGCAAGTGTTTATGCAGACAACTTACATAAAATAGTGATGAATGAGAGAGTGCGTAGGTAATGAAAGTTTGTAAGCCATTTTTCAATTGCCCTTGTTCCAACTCTTTAGATTATTTTAAAGGCCCCACAAAAACTCAGAGATAATTTAGGTGTTGACCTAGTCTTCAAACTACTTTTTGAATGCTCTGGCACACGTAAAAATACCTATTTCCCTTCCATGAAGGTAACTTGCTGACGTTTCTCATCAACATACATTTTGTACATATCCCATGCTTGTTCAACAAGAGTCAATGTCTCCATTTGGTTTTGGAGAAATTCCTTGGACTACCGAGGTTTCTCAGTTGCCAACCCCACCATACCTAGTGATCTATGTTAAAAACCATATACAAGCATGAATTGACTTAACAAATACCTGCTCACTATTGTAAGCAAACTCCAACTAGAAAAATAACCTTTTCCATTGGATTTATTTTCACAAACATATGGCCTCAACGTATCTTTTAGCGTGTAAACTGCCTATCCGTCTTTGGATTAGTAGGAGTATTGATATTGAGTTGTTTCTCCCCAACTGTTTACAGATAGTCTACCATAATTGATTGGTAAACGTGGGTTATAATAACGCCCAATATTTTTGACTAATCCATATAAAAATTACAAATTATAAACAACCAACTTGGTTAACTTTAGAGATTGGAACAATGGAGTGAATAAACTGTACAAAGTTTACTCAACTTTTCTACAAGCACTCAAACCGAGCCATGATCTTTGTTTGTGATTGGCAAACCCACAATTAATCTCATTGAAATACTGCACATATAGTAAAAAATGCTTTAGAAGCTATCAATTTCATGAAGTTGCATGCCGCTCCAAATTAGCCTTTGCTAAATATAGTAAGACCCATAACACCTAGTGTGCATGCATTCAACAAAAACTGATATGAACCTACTTTTTCATGACTATAATTGCCAATGCTTATGGTGAACGTTTTTCTCATAGCACACAGGGAAAGAACTAAATACTTTCCATTGCAATCACATGAAAGTCTTGCTAACATAATTGGATCCTAATAGAATGTGAAAATTAATCACATCCAGGTGTCAAATGAAACATGTTCATTAATAGACCATCACTTTGCTACATGTGTAAACAACCATCCGTTAAAGTTGTTTAACAAAACTTGTAACCTTAACAAGTCTTACTAGGTATCTGATAATTTCTGGCCACTAAAATTGTTCTTGATACGATGTTCTCGAATTGGTCTAATAAACAGATTTGACCAGCACCGAGGGACTTTGTCGTGACACATAATTGAAATAATAGACGCCAATGTTAGTCCTAGAGACATATTCTCCACACGTGGAATATGTCTCAGATAAGGATGTCCAAAAAAAAAGAAATCCATATAGTAGAAGATATACTTGTGTGTGGAGGTAACTGTAAACACTTAGTAACATGAGTGAGAGGGACCCTCATAAAACTTGCTCCACATTAGCTAAATCAAACTCCATGAGTTCCTTGACCATGTTGCATCCTTGTGACTAACAACATGTGCCAAACAACATTGCAGGGTGCAAAAATGGATCTGGTACACGTTTGTCCTAAAATTCTTTACTCCTATGTGACCTTGTCATGTGTCTTAAGAGCAAAATGGATGAAAGCATTCTAGCATATACACCCTACTTGAAAAACTTAAATCAAAGAATATTAAAAAATGAAATGAAACCAAAACATATGCTTACCTGGAGGTTGAAAGTAGAGTCCACTTACTCGGAGTCAAGAAGGTACATTACCAAAAAGCCTGCCTCAAAAGACCTAGAATGTCTTTGACCTGTGAACTTTAACTAAAAACAAATGTCCAAAAAGAGCTCATGTACTCTAAAATTTTAAAGTTTTTGAGTTTTTTAAGGAGATAGTTATACATGCAAAGCTACACGCTCATGCATCACATGCACATAGTTTGTTGTTTTTCTAAGTTTCATGGACTTGGAAGAGGTACTGCGTAGATTTGTGTGTCAAACCTCATCCATTATCATTTGCACCTATGTATGCATGGCATGTTGTTTGTGTGCATGGAAAAAATGCCTTATGCAAAGTTGAAGCAAATAAAATTTCCTTGCTGCATCAATCAAGCTTCTTGATGCTAATGGTAAGTACATTTAGTTCATAATGTTAATGGACTATCAAGGCAATTGTTTAATTCTTATCTAGACAACCCAAAATGGTCATAAGGTAGTCACACAACAGTTTCCAAGGGGAAGCCCTTCCAAGGCTTGGCCACTCAAAATGGGAAGATTTTGGAGCAAGCTTTCCAAGCGGGCATGATTTCTATTATGCATATTTTATGATTCTATGGCCAAGGAACCAATTAGAACCCATTATTTCATCAAGGTTTGGCAATGAATATCCTACGCATTTGCTCTTTACATTGGCCAGTCTCAAGTAAGCCTTGTCATTGCAATTATGACATGCATTAATTGCGGGTACTTTTTATACTTTCACTCCTCCATATAATTTGACAAGGTTAATCATTTGTTTGATGATCAACAAGGTCGATTTTATTTTTGAGATTGTGTATCATGCATGGCATGTGAATGTCTACAGAATCATTATATGGCTATAAGCATAGAAGCTCGATAAAGTTTTTAACATGTCATTATGCAAAGCAAGACTTCAAATTTATGCATATCACATGGTAACTTCCAAATTTTGAGATATATGCTATTAGCATACAAACTTGGGGGACTCTGCAATGTATCTAAATGGCCTCTCACTCGGTGTCATCATGCACCAAGCCAAGAGGGCTTACATGGTACATACAACAACTCTCAATCTATGAAAATCCATGTTTATGAGCTAGATTCGAGCAAGGACAGCAAAGTCAAAGTGAAATTCACTCAACCAAGCATGTTCTTCTAGATTTTGAGACAATTGGCCATAGATGGGTGATATGGTTGGAAAAATTCAAGTTCTTCTTGTTTTTCCTTGTTTTGAACCTTTTATTTGGAAGGATCTCTTGCTATGCAAAGCAAGGAAGGATATCTTGCTATGCAAAGCAAAGTACTATGAAGGACACAATGAGAAGCAAGGCTTCTATCCATGCCATGGAACTGCTCATTGACTTAGGATAAAGGGCAATGGCACACATGTTTTATCATTCTTGTATGACAAGGTCAACTCGTCCTTGAATGTATCAACTTGAGTTTTGGATAATGCAAGGAACTTAAATGTATCGGATAAAGCCATTGGGGCCATCATTGTTGCCAAGGGCTTATAACTCCTTTTTTCCAAGTTGCATGCATGACGTGTTAGTAAGGTGGACCTAATTCCACTCAGTTAATGTTTACGTACTTGCTATAACACCAGATACTCTATCAAGGACAACATTCTTCACCTAGTGGTCAAGGTGGATTCAATTCAATGTGGTCTCCACATGCACTAGAATTGCATGCTTCTTTAAGAAGAGTTAAGGTCTTCTTTGTTTTTGGTGATTTTTTTAATTGATAATTCTTTTGCTCAAACTATTGTAGGGGTTACTCATAATAACCTTCTACTCAATAGAAATTGAGTCTAGTATATTTGCTTCTGTTTGTTGCATATGACTACATCGGTAGGCACTCTATATCATTGGCTACATGCATAAGGTGCATACACTATAGATACTAATTTTCTTCTATAGCAGACAAGCACGGTCTGGCTATCAAGAAACTAGTTCATGTGCTACTTGACTCTTCTACGAGAGCCTCAAGACAATTCATTTCTTGTTTACATTACACTATCCAAGGCATATCTCCAACAAAACCAAAGAATAGATAGTATGACTACTTTCTTTGGGTTTTGTGAATCTTTCTCTTCTTTCAGTGGGAAGACATGATTGTTTCAAAGATCTAGGTGTGAATATGATTCCAAGTTGAGAGGATCTCCTGCTTTGTCTATAGCATGGGTGTGTCTATAGAAGGAGATTTTTTGAGGACGACCTAACTTGTGAATGACAAAATCATTTAATAATTGTTAATGATCACTTTTTGGCCACTCCATACTTGGGCTTTCAAGGAAAGACCTACTCAACTTCCAAAGGGTAGTAACTAAGTGCATCATACCAATCTATGTACAATAAATATTGGTAGCACAATAGCCTCTAGTAGTCTCAGCTGCCTAATGGTTTAAGTAGTTTCTATTCAAAATTTGACCAAGAGGTTTAGATTGCCAAGGCAACACCAAGGGTGCTTGGACACAAAAGAAAACCAAGGGTTTTTCCTTTTTTGCGCAACAATGTTGCCCAAATTGCTTTGATGCACGTGACATGGCCATGCATAGCTACATAGTAACCATTATGAGAAGTATTAGAGGTTGGTGTACCTCCTATGCTAATTTTTCATTACCCCTATTAGTCTTCCTATGGTGGAATCACAGGTCCATATACTCTTTTTGTGGTTACCTCTCTTAAGACGGCCATAGGCCTATAAGGTGGCGGTTGCTTTCTTGGCACATGTTATCAGTCACAAGGTGTACAACATGGTCTAGGAACTGATGGAGCTTGGTTTAGCCAGTCTGGAACTCTTGTCTCTTAGTGTTTCTGTTATCTCCACACATAGGTACTTCTCGTGCTTGATGGATGTCACATTTATTGATATCAATATATGAGATATATTCCACATGTTGAGAATATGAGTCTAGGATCGACACTGGTGCCTGTTTTCCCAATTATGTGTCACAATAAAGTCCCTAAGTGCTGGTCAAATTCATTTATTTGACCACTTCAAGCATGTGATATCGAGAAAAATTTCAGTGGCTAGAAATTGTTAGATATCTAGTAAGACTTATTAATGTAATGAGTACTATTAACAACATTAATAGATGGCTGTTTCAACATTTTAGGTTGTAGTTTTGCATTTCTTTTATGCATACAACAAGGCTATGTTATACTAATGAGAATGTTTCATTATTTTCACCTAGATGTGACTTATATTTACATTCTATCATGGCTTAAGTGTTTTAGTAGGGCTATCTCAAAAATGTAGGGAGAAGTATTTTGTTCGTTTCAGACAGCTATTTACACACTTAATCCCTCTTCTTTCATGTATGCTATGAGTATAATATCCGCCATGAGCATTGGCAACTACAAATCATTAGTCATGGAAATGCAGTTTTGAGTACCTTTTTGCTAATGCATTGACACTACGTGTTATGGGCCCTAAGTTTAGCAAAAGATATTTGCAGCGCATAAAACTTCATGGATTTGATAGCTTATGAAGCTTTTTAGCACCACATGTGCAATACATCTACGGGATATATTGTGGGTCTACCAACCACCATACATGATCATGGTTCAGTCTGGGTGCTTGTGGATAGATTGCCTAAACTTTGTAAGTTTATACCAATCAATTCCACTCTTTAACCAAGTTGGTTGTTAACAATTTGTATTGATTTTGTAGATAACCCCACAATTTTGTGAGTAATGGTGAACCCATGTTTATCAATCATTTTTCAAGGATTGTCTATAAATGATTGGGAACACAACTCAATATCAGTGTATTGTCGATCATCCAAAGATGGATGGGCAACTTACCAGTTTTAATCAAGTGCTAGAGGATATACTAAGAGTGTATGTTATCAAGAAGCAATTCAATCGGGAAGACTACCTCTCTAGTTTGAAGTTTTCTTATCATGATGCAAAGCATGCTATAACTAAGTTTAGTCCCTTCATGCTTATGAACAGTTTTCAACCTCTATCACTAGTTATGGTGGGGTTGGCTAATGATGAGGCATGTCAGCAAGTCAAGGACTTCATCCATGATGACATGGATATGTTTAATGTTGCTAGTTATTAATATAGATACAAGAAATATGCTGATGAGACATGTCAGAAAGTCACTTTCATGAAAAGGTAAGAAGAGGTATTCTTACGTGTCCCAACACCTTTAAAAAGTCTAAAAACTAGTTATTCATATAGTTAGCATTGAATTGTGGTAACTCATTCATCCGGTTTTGGATAAAAGTTGCTTTCAAACAAAGGGACAACAATGTAGACGACCAAGATGTTCTTGTTGGTTTCATTGAACCTCCTACTGAACCGTATGAAGGTGCACATATTCTTGACTATCATGGTATTGGTCAAGTGGACAACTGGACTTGAGGGAGGTGCCACTGTGGAAAACATTACTGTCTTTAAGAAAACTTTTCCACTTTTTTTTGAGGATAAGAACGCGTCACCAAGGGGGGAGTAATCTTAGGCCTATGGTAGGACTAGGGAGGGCAAGGCCCTAAACTACTCATGTATGTGAAGGGGTCTCTTGTAGGGGGGCCAAGGTCCTATAAAAGGAGTATACATGGGTGGAGATGAGCATGAAGTATGACCTTAGGCCTTTCAGCCCAGTTTCTCTACTCGATGTGCTCTGCATGGCTTACCTGCTGCTCATAATTTTCTATTGCTTGATTTTGCACTGCAAATGCTCGATTTCCCAAACTCCAAGGGCGAGTTATACACATGGAATGGGAGGGGAATTTGGGCTCATAGTTGGAGAGGCAAGCTATGCTCTTATATAGGTTTGAGGGCTATGGCGCATGCTTGTTGTGTAGGAAAGAGGGAGAGCAAGTCAAAAGGGGGAAACACCACACTTGAGAAGGAGAGAGTGTATGAGTTTCTTTATTGATCTTTATATTGTACAAGGGTTATTAAATGGGGTAAGGATTAGTCAAGTCGGGTAGCCACATGCCTTTACCCAACAATTGTATCTCTCTTCTCTCTCTCTCTATAGCTAATCTATTTGGCCTTTGGCATCATGCACGACCCTCTATCAAATTAAAGTATTACACGTGTAAAGTGACTAATGATAACTAGTGGTCATTAATACATCATGCATGTCCAATTATTTTTTGTCACATGTCCACCAAACTTGACATACCACATTTGGTGGGCATGGATAACAAGCATCACTTAGACAAAAGAAAGAGGTGTTTGTTACACACACACACACACACACACACACACACACACACACACACACACACACACACACACACACAGAGTATCATATCACAGCATGGGAGCAACTACACCTCTAGTTACTCGAGGAAGGACTCATATAGAGAAGGTAACTACATTACTAAGCATTTGACTTTCCTCACAAGCTCTGCTACCCAGCAAATAGACTTTGAAATGGAAAGCTTTAGTTTTTCAATATTGCAGGTTTCATAGTTTGTCCACTAGGACCAATACCTATCACATGCATCATAAAAGAACAATCAATTAGATTCAATGCAGCGACAATGACTTGGAATTTATATATGATATTCCACATATCAAACACCTTGTCTATTGTCCATACATGTCCTAATGGAACACTAGTGAGCTTACGTTCTATCCAAACACTCCCTCATGCGTCGTAATTCTACTCATTGTAGAGAGAAAAAATAAATCAACCCCTATTGCACATATTCTCCTAATGATACATGGGTTACATTCATTCATTCATTCCAAACAATTCCTCACACATCATAATGTCAGTCAATTGTGTGTGTGTGTGTGTGTGTGTGTGTGTTTGTGAGAGAGAGAGAGAGAGAGAGAGAGGGAGAGAGGGAGTGTGTGTGTGTAGATATTACTTATACCCAAAAGAACATTTTGTTCAAAAGATGACTAGCTTTAGACATTGGGAAGGTGGTTTGCACAAAAATGATTTTGCATTCAACTTATTTTTGTACAATATAATTAAAATGAAATAACATTCCAATTATCCTATAGATTAGGACTAAACCAGTAAATGAGGATGAAATATGCTTTCATCTCCAAGGTCGAATTGCAACGATGCTAAAACTTTTTAAGTCAAGGTAGAATTCTCATCTGCATCCATATAGATAAGACAACAGATTTTGTTAGACTTGGCCACATATAACAGATGTCAAAGAACCTATCAGTTGTTATCCATGTCAAACTTAAAAATAATTAGACTAGCTACATTCCTATATGTGCAAAGGTAGAAAAGTGATCCCATTCTTAAACTTAAATAAAACCATCTTTTCCTTACTTCAAAGTCTTGAGAAAATTGATAGCAAAATATTTGACAATTTCTGAAGAACCAAGCCATAATTACATTCTTGGAGTAATGTCCATTTGATCATTAGAGATTTAATAGTAACTCTATATTTTATTGCTTAATGTAAAATTCTTTCTGATTATCGTTTTGCAAAATTGAAAATCAATGCTTAGCCTACAACTTTGGTTCTCCTTGAGTTAGAGCCAAGTAGTTAGTAATGGGGTCATCTTTGGATATTAAAAGTGTATAAAATCCTTAAAGGAATCAATGCCATCCTTTACCAAATATACAAGTGTTAACTAGAAGAAAGAGTCCAAAGATTTCTCTTCATAGAAACTACCAAAATGTCAATGCAATGATCATCATTCCAAGATTGTTTAAGCTTTAGGGAGATATCTCGGATTATCCTAAACATAAGAGTCTAGAAAAACCAGGATATAAGGACTTTTTTCCCAAAGAATAATCAAACACATAAAGTGCTTTTTCAAACACCCAAGCAACCTTGTCAATAAATTAGTAATCATTTGTACAACACAATAATCCAACTAAGGGCTTCCAAGCATCATGTAACCATATTCAGAAGTGTTGTAGCAAGAAAAGGAACTGGTCAAAGAAGTAATTTACAATAAGCTCCTCAAAAGGATTCCAAATCTAGATATCATAGCCATTCAGTCAAAAAATTCCACCCATCATATCACAGGTGAAGGTAACAAGACCAACTTACTTGGTGAGTTCAAACTAAAGCAACTAGTCAACTGTAGAGACCCAAATATTTTGAGAGGATAATGCAACTAACCAAAACACCAAGATTTTGGTATTTGAGTCCATCCCTATAATTTCAAAAAAAGAAAAGTTTCAAGACAATCAAACTCAAAATCAGTAAAGCAAAGCCACCAATCACAACATTTTTCAGTCTTCAGATCCTCATTCAAAAAGGTAAAAAATTGTTGGTATAGCAATGGAGTTCCTAAACCCCAACATTCTCCAATGTGTTACCAAATTTTTTGCACCATAATCTCCAGGAAACCAAGAACAAAGTCACCCCATCATCCCTAACAATTTTTTTGTCAGTTATGATGTCAAAACCATAGAGAAAAGTCACATCACATAGGCTTAGAAAGATTCTCGAAAAGACAAGTAGCCAAGCCATGAAGTAGTGTCTTTTGAACAGTACATTAGTAATAAAAACCAACAGAACCATGCCCAACAAGTGCCACAAATCCAAGAAGGGACAACCGATAAAGTGAAACATGAGTGTCAACGAGATTCTAAACCACGAAAGGAAGTAGTTAAAATCTAGATTGTAAATCGACGAAATACCAAGATTGTAAAACTAGAGAAGCAACCATGTCAACATATCATTCATTGCAACACCTATAGCATCAATCAATAGACTCAATAGTTATAACAAGAGGAATTAAGCCCAACAATAGCTACCAAACCCAAAAGGGAGTGTTGATAGAGTGAAACTTGAATAGCAACTAGTTGTAAACCACCCTGAACCATCTTGTAACACCAAAGTAGAAACAAGATCAACAATACTTTTGTTGTATACCATATCTTTAGAAGTCTAAAAATACTAATGTAGCAAGCTAAATAAAATCGGGAGGGTAAATAGTAAGCAGCTTGGAAGAATTAGTCACAACAACATTTAACCTAGACCAGGTTAAGAAACCAAAAAATTCTCAGCTATAATGGACATCATGACTAGTAAACACTTGTAGCCAGATCGGCCAGATTCAGGAGTAGCCAACAATAGGTGAAATTTGCCATAAACTTTTATACTAGATGAGAACAACAAACTCCTATTGTTTACCACAAAAAAATGGTTAATTAAGCCAAATTAGTAATAAAGTCTGAGAGAACCAAGCTTTGGGAATATGCAGAAGGCCTCATGGCTAGGTTAGCATCCTCCCAACGGGTCAAGTCTAGTATTACTTTCATAATCCAGAAAACCTACTCATTAAAAAGCCAGTCCATAGATCCAACTAGTGGTTAAGTACCATACTTCAAAGACCCATATTTATTTTACATAGCTTTCCACAAGTCCCTAGTCTCCTCTACGTAGTGATTCAAATCAACTCAAGTAATAAGGACTGCAAGCTAGTCAAGAAGTCCAAATTGGCAAAGCTAACTATTTGAATTAAGACCATATTTTAGAGCCAAGCATCCATTAAAGAGTTCTAATTGACACCATAATTAGTCAAGCAAGTGAGATAAAGTTAGTTTGAAAGTAGGAAACCTATGAAGAAGAAGCGTTCCCATTATCTCCATAGAGTAGTAGTAAAGGAAGGATCAAACACAGTTCCTAGCAATATCAAAATGGAAAACAGTTCATACACAGTTCCTACACAGTTCCTAGCAATATCAAAATGGAAAACACCAACACACTATGACATCCCACTCTCTCTTTCTTTCCTTGATAAAATTTTCTTTATCTTCCACTCTTTAAAGCAAGACTAAGTAGCCAAAATCTAAGTGAGGGAACAAAATCCCTTGCCTTTAAATAGAAAGGAGCAGTAAGTCAAGTCCTCCTCTTCCTTCCATAGCTAGAATTGAGTAGTCGAGGTCATAGGAGTGCTCCCATCGGCTTTAGAATGTATATGTAGGTAGGCATCAACACGTAGAAGCAAGTGATAGGCACAAGAGTATCACTAACTAAAATGTCATTAAGAGGCAATGGGAACAAACTATGATGCAAAGAGCACATATAATATTTTCCATATTGTAATTTGTAACTAAATGCAAGCAAGAATTAGATCAGATAGAAAGTAGGGTATTGCAATACCTTTCTCTAGGGAACCTTGAGCCTGTCGGCCAAAACAAAGGGGGCCATAAAGAGCAGTGTCAACATCGGGCTAGGAACAAGGGGGATAGTCTTGTGCAAAGAAAAACAAGGATGAGGCACAGTAAAGCCACCCCACAAAGGAGGACGCCATTCGATGATCATGTGTACATAAGCCTATACAGTAAGTAAAAAATGCTTCTACAAACTTCCACCTCATTACAAAGAAGGGGACTTTCCCACCTACAAATGTACTAAAATAAGCCAAGATAAGCCCAGAGTTAACCTTACAAAAGTTAGAAGGTGGATTCCTATCATGAGACCATTTAGCAAGTATCCTGACTAGGAGAATAAGGAGAAAAGAGACCATGAGTCCAAAAAAATACATGCCATTTTAATACCCAAGGCAACCCAGATGCAAACTCATGTGGATGGAGATGTCTCCTCCATGCGGAGTATATACCACAAAGCCTCTTTGCATTAAAGTCAAAGGTGGGAATTTTGCAATGTATTACAATAATTTGGTGCTTGTATAGATTGAAGGAGTGACCTAGATTTCTTATACTTCTGCAAAATGCATTAGTGAGATACACCCTAGAATACTTGCAACAATATTGTGCTATGCTTATCCAGCATCTATTGTCTATCTCTATTTCTTGAACTTTGGATGTAGAAGATGTCATGGATGCTTGCCAGTCAGTCCTCTTGAGTTTCCTACAAGAAAGCACTAAGAATATTTTAGAAAGTTCTATAAGATTCTAGAAGATTGAAGAAAGTTTTGGAAGGTTCTGGAAGATGGCTTACATCATCACTTGTGTCATTGCTTGCATCATCACCTATGCCATTGCTTATATCATTGCATGCATCATCGCTTATGTCATCACCTACATCATCCCTAGAAGGTTCTAACCTCCTTAAAAGGAAGAACCTAGAAAGATCTTAACCTCCTTAGTCCTTAGTATAAATAGAGGTCTTGGGCTACAAGCCCCTCAGTCTTGCCAACGCCAGTTGTGAGGCTCATGCGAGGTAAGTCCTCTTCTAGTTCATGTCTTGTTATCAAGTCTTGTCTTGTAAGTCAATCTTTGCAATCAAAATTTTGTAATCAATGTCATGCCAAGGGCAATGCCCGGTGGTCAAGGACCAAGCCCAAGGGGCTGGATTCAAGTGTGGATAGGGAATGAGGCCCAAGGGGCTATTTAATGGCAGGTTTGGAGGTTCATTCCAGGAAGTCCTACCAAGGGCATTTCACTGGTATCAGAGCTTCAGTCTAGTCTAGGCAAAGAGGGTCATGGACCTTCACTTCTTTATGCATGCTCATGCAACCTAAGGGCCGAGGAGAGTTGGAGGCGGGCATGGCCGCTTAGCAGCAGGAACCGAAGGTGCTTGGGCTCACGGGATCCGACCCTAATGAGGAGAGAGTGGAGCGGGGAGTTCTGCAGAACAGCACGCGCTCGGGCTCAAAAGATGCAAGCGGGGAAGGTAGATTTAGCCCGTCATGCAAGCGACGACTGTGGAGCCTCAGACCGCTCTCCCCCCCCCCCCCCCCCCCCCCCCCCCCCCCCCTTCGCCTTTGGCGCCGCTGTCTGCCATTGCCAAACCTTGGATTTTTTTTGGCCTATCCATATTCGGCTGTCCACATCTTTAGGGCAACCCCAATTTAAGTTCTTAGGGCAAGTGCCCACGGTCGCAGTTTCCCCTTTTCTTTGAGGGTGTACCCAGCCAAAACCATTGGCAAAGGACCAGGACTTCTTTCCTCAGCAAACAACCAGTTCCCTGCATAAATTTTGAACGCTTCAAAATTTTGCAAGTCGGATACAATGTCCGTAAAGCCATTGAAATAAAGCAATTGACATTTGCAGATAAGTTTTTTCTTCGACTGTTTCACTTGTGGATAGGTGAACAGATTTTCAACCTTTTTGCCTCCGACGTATCGAATCAATTAGCACGATTAATTGATTGCGATCGTGGCAATTTCTGGCCTCTTCAATTTACTATTTGTCAAGCCACGCACTTAGCAAGGCTAATTTGCGATGATTCACGGTAACTAGCAACATCGTCATGGATGCCTCGTTCGATTTTTTGGATACGGAACTTTTCGAGAATCATCTTTTTGACTTTGAACTTCCTTCAACCGCATCTCTCCTCCTCCTCAAAGTGTACTAGAAATTTTGGAGGATACTAGCAATCTCATCGATGAAGAAGAGTATGTTACACGACGTGACTTTCAAACATTTGAAGAACGGTTTCGCAAAGTGGCGGTTCGCGTCCAATTGCTTGTGGATCACCTTACGGAGTTGGTCATCTCGTGCATCCCCCAAGCTACCGTATCTACACCTGTGACAATTGTCAAACCAGTCTCCGCCAAGGTGGCAAAGAGGAGACTTTCCACAGTAGACTTTCAAAAAGCCAAATTGCAGAAGTCATGTTTCAATTGTATGGGTCAGCATCAACACAAACATTGTCCCCAGGTACTAGATTCTTAAATCTTCTGATGGATTTTTGCGGTTGTAGTTAATCAATTTCTTGCATGCTTTTTAGAGGTTATTTTTCCTTTCAGATAATCCTTTTGGTTAGTTGTATATGATACAATACCTTGCTTAATATAGCATATTCATCAAGATATAAGACATAATGCTTCCTTTCTTTAAGCAATTTTGACATGGTCATTTAGCTGAAAGTGTTCGACAAGGTCGATTAGCTTTTTCCATGATATGTGTATGTTAACAACCACATCTATTCGCTATGACCATACCAGTACTTATGTGAAGCACGACTTCCATAATTGCCAAATTTTGTATTGAGACTTCCCACATTTGGCATATGCTATGAGCATACAAACTTGGAAGGGATTTGACACTATGCTTGCATAATATTTCATTACATGCCAGACGAGCATAATTGATACCGGCGGGTGTATATGATACACGTGACAACTCTCTCTCATGTAGCAGAATTGGCTAGGATCCAGATTCAAACAAGTTTTTTCTTCGAAAATTCCAGCCAACGGATTAATCCGACTGACCGAGTTAGACAATTTTCAATTTTTCTTGTTTTTCCATGTTTCCACTTTTAATTGGAATCTATTGTTGTTGTGCAAAGCAAAGTGCTTTGACAGTTTTACACGAAGCAAGGCTTCTTTCTTGTGCTACGATATTGCCCATTGACTTAGAATCACGAGCTTTGGCACATAAGTTTAAGACAGTGGTCAAATAAGGATATCTCCTCACATTTTATGTGTGACAACGTCCAGTTCTCATGTACGCCTACCCGTACAGACTGTGCAAGGCACTTGTGATTTTGGGCTCTCACACTTGAGCCGTTGCTTACCACTCTGCATGCAAGGCATGCTAGCCAGGTGGACTGAATTCCACTACCTTTTGGTTTACGCTTCCGCTATAACAACACTAAAAGAAACCTATGACTCGGACTTGATTCATAGGCAAAGTGTCCTATTCAAGTCATCCTCATACAGTCACGACCCCATACAAGGTCAGTGGGACAAGATGTGCCTTATGGTACCTCTCTCTACGAGGGCGTGGTACAAGTACACAGTTGTACTCTTATAGGATAAGCTCAGCCTCTCTCTAATACGAGGGCATGTAGTTGTACGCTTCTACGCTACACTCAGACAAAGACATGGTCTGCACGGGATCATATACAAGGGACATGCATCACATTCAAATAAGGGGTTTTCCTCAGCCCGACATTATCTCTCTCTCTCTCTCTCTCTCTCTCTCTCTCTCTCTCTCTCTCTCTCTCTCTCTCTCTCTCCAAGTTCTCTCCGAGAAAAATGAAACTAAGCATGATCAAAGTAGACATGATTTTCTTGAAATCTTTCTGTGTCAATACGGTAACAAGAAGGGCTAAGAGCCACCTATTCTGGAAAGAATACTAGCCATCTTTTTGTAATCCATCTAGTTGCGTACCCATCGATTATTATGGACATGGAAGAGTCTTGCCATTAGTGATTTTTTTGGCATTATTTTTGCACTACTCACTTTAGGTGTGAAAGTCAAGTTGAGTTTTTGAATGTTTTAAACTCGTAAGGGCTTATCTCTACCAAGGGGTATGGATGAATCCAACAGCACGACTGTTCACAAAAACCTAAGATTATGGCCTTTTGGGTGTGCAACAGATCTAGTTGTGAATACGATTCCAAGTTTAGCGGATCTTCTATTTTATCTCTAGCACTACAAGTGTCTATATGAGTCCAGTTTCGAGGTAAGACCTAGCTCGTGATTATTAAATCACTTATTAAGTGTGATGGTCAATTCTTGGAATCTGCACACTTGCATCTTCACGGAAAGAAATCCACAGACTTCCAAGGGGTAGTGGAAAAGTTTCAACTTCAAACGGAATGTACTCCCACGGGCCAACCCAAGGGGGGTCACGGACATAGGCCAAGGGCCGGCTGCTAGTTGAGCAGTTTTCTTGCAAAGTTTAACCAAGGGGTTTGACAATGTTGATTTTAACCAAGGGGTTAGACAATGTTGATTTTAACCAAGGGGTCTGGATTGCAAAGGCAACACCTAAGGTTACATGTGCAATACTACTTGCATTTCAGTACTTTTCAATTAGTGTTCCTAAGCTTTTGCAAACGGGAAATTTGGGCAGGATGTGCAAACTATGTTATCCTCCATTTTTGCTCTTAAGAGAAATAACAAGGTCATGTACGAGGAGCCAAGAAATTTGGGCTCTAGTGTCCAAATTAAGTTTTTGCATTATGCAGTTATAGCCCACTCGTAGGGTTTATTTGGCACATGTTGTCACATGGGATGCAACATGGTCTAGGAACTCACGGAGCTCGGTTTAGCTAGTGTGGAGCAAGGCTAATGAGGGTCCCTCTCACTCCCATCGTAGAGTGTTGCAATTACCTCCACGTACAAGTACATCATCTTGTACTTAAAGGATGTTCTTTTGTCAGACACCCTTACATGAGACATTCCACATATGGGAATATGAGTCTCTAGGACAGACACTGGCGTCACTATTTCAAGTATGTGTCACGACAAAGTCCCTAGGTGCTGGTCAAATCTGATTTCTAGACCATTTTCAACACGATGTATCAGGAGCAATTTTGGTGGCCAAAAATTGTCGGATACTTAGAATGACTTGTTAAGGTACAAGTGCAGCTAAACAACATTACAAATGGTTGTTTATGCATATAGCAAGGCTATGAATTGTTAATGAACAGGTTTCATTGTTTGTACCTAGAAGTGATTACTGTTTCACCTTCTATAATTTATGGTTCAAACGTTTCAGCAAGGCTTGCAACTGATTGCAGCTGAAAGTATTTAATTTCTTTTCAGAACTATTTACATTCCTTTTTAATGTGTGTTACGAGCATCACATTCGCCATAAGTATTGGCAAGGATCATCATCGATATACAGGTTCGAATCTGTTTTTTGCTAAATGCATGCACGCTATGTGTTATGGGCCCTAGTGTTTAGCAAAGGCTGATTGGGAGCGGCGTGCATATTCATCACATTAGTTGCTTATGAAGCATTTTGCACTCTAAGTGCAGTATCTGTATGAGATTCCTTTTAGGGTCTACCAATCACCAATAGAGATCATGGCTCGGTTTGGGTGTTTATGAAATTTTTATGTTAACCAAGATGGTTCTTTCGGACATTGTTAATTGCTCAACAATGTTGTATGATATTGTGATCCCCGTTTACCAGTCATCTGGGAAGACTGTCTGTAAACCATGGGGGAAAACACCTCGGTACTGCCTGTTATCCAAGGAGGATAAGAAGATTACAAAGTGTAATCTTGTGCTAAAAGATAAGTACTGTGCGTACGTTAGCACCAAGCAATCCAATTAGTCAGCATTTATTGCTCTACTTGGAGATTGCTTACCATAAGTTAAAGTTTGTTTGCGACTAGATTTAGTCTCTTCATGTATAATCCAGGTTCTCAACCTTGAACACTCATTACGGCGGGGTTGTTTACTCATACGAGAAGATAAAAAGTCACGGACTTAAACTTAGCTGATGAGTTATGTCAACAAGTTACTTTCATGGAAAGTGAGAAAAGGTACTCTTTCGGGTACATCTTAGTTGTGATAACTCATTTAGCATACTCAAGTGAGTTCTAAATGGAGTTTACACGCTATATTATCAACGAGACAGTTACACCAAGACGGTTGCAACGGGACAACAATGTGGAAAATCAAAATGTTACTCTTGGTTTCATTGAACCTCCTACTGAACCGTGTTCCGGTCAAGCAACCAGTTGGATCCCTACAGGATGCCACTGTGGAAAACATTAGTGTATAATCACTTTTGTTTTTGAGGACGAAAACGCTTCTCCAAGTCCCCAAGGGGGAAGTAATGTCATGCCAAGGGCAATGCCCGGTGGTCAAAGACCACGCCCAAGGGGCCGGCTACAAGTGTGGATAGGGAATGAGGCCCAAGGGGCTATTTAGTGGGAGGTTAATTCCAGGCAGTCCTACTAGGGGCATTTCAATCATGTTCTCTTAAAAGAGTATTAAGTCTTGTAATCAAGGTTAAGTATTACATCAAGTTTCAAGCTCTTGCATATTATCAGTGCCTCCTCTCGCTCTCTTCTAGCTCAAGACGCACTCATAACAGTTTGGCAAGATTCCAATCTCTTAATCTTGTCAAGCCTTCATGGAGTCAATGGTGGAAGGTGTCATCACCACCTTGTAAAGCATCCAACAACAACTTTAAGAGTTGTGTAAGAGTAATGCTCAACTCCAAGTGGAACAACCCCAAGTCTTTGGTTTAGTGGTGCAAAATTTAGATTGTCAAATCCAAGAGCTCCAAGAGACAAGCATACACCAAGCACAAGCTCCAAGTTCTAACAATTTGCAACGACGACGCAAGAAGGAGCCAAAGGTCAGTTTGCCTAAAAAGTTCGATGAAAACTAGATTGAAGTTTAGGGGCTTTATCCAACTAGTGCGGCTCTTCATCTGAATGCAACAAGAGCATTATCCAGATGATGTTTCTCAAGTAGGCCTTACTGGCACACTCCTCTTAGGTATGGCTCTCTCTTGGTTTGTTTCTTTACTTGAAAAGGAATTTCCCCTCCTCCATGACGTTGAAGCATTTATACAGGAGTTTTCTTTGACCTTTGGGATATTGATAGAGCAAGGGGAGCTGAAACCAAGCTTAGAAATCTCCGCCAAGGATCAAAGCTTGCATCAATCTATGCATCAAAATTCCGATAGTTCACATGTGATTTAACTTGGCATGAAGAATATTTCATTAGTCAATTTTGATGGGGATTAAAGGATGATGTAAAGGATCATTACGGTCTGAAACAATAGTGACACATGATGGTCTTGCAATTTGAGAGGGCCATGAACCAAGCATTGAATCCATGCAAATTGATTCAACACGGTTTAAACCCCTCTCAACTTAAGAGAAGCAAAGGCCACACATCAAAAGCCTATGTATGTATTGTGGAGAGCTTGGACGCATTGCTCAACATTGTGTAAAGAAGAGAAGGATGAAAGGTCATGGTGCGATAGTCTCAACATTTTTGGGAAACATAGACATCCAACCCCAATAGAGACTGGATGGTTGGACAAAAACCAAGTGAAAGAAGGTCTCTATCTACTCGCTGATCCAACGTCAAGTTTCATGCCACTTGCCAAGATTTATATGCTAGATAGGCAAAGGATTATGAAGCATTACTAGATTCACGTGCAATGGCGTGCTTCATGGGCAAAGAATTTCCAAAGAAACAAGACATACCACTTGTGGAGAAGTCTAGTCTAGTAACCGCCATAAGTAATTGATGGTCGTCCCCTTGCTTGAGGGATGTCAGGTACGAAATTTGCCCCATTGAAGTAACATCAACGGATCATGTTTCAAGGAACATTAACTGTCTCATCAAGGGCAAGATGGAACAAGGAGTCATCAAAGGAACCCCCCTCCCCAACCACAGTGGACAGCATTGCTTGTCTCAGTTTGCTGATGACACCAACGCTCTTCTCGCCAATGAAGACAGATGGCATCAAAGCATCAAAATCTTTTCTCCCCGACTGGATAACTCAACAAGGCTGAAAGATCATCAAGGAAGGAGAGATCTTCAGACATCTAGGAATTCCCTTCGGATTCAATGTATCCCTGAAGCAACGCTGGGATTGGGTCTTCGACAGATTCAAGGAAAAACTCCACAGGTGGAAAGGTCTTCAACTCTCTCTTGCTGGAAGAGTCATGGTCATGAATCACTTCCTATCGGCCTACATTCTCTTCTTCCTCTCCTGCTGGAGGCGCCAACTCTCACCTTCAACAAGTCAGCTCATGTTGCAGGAACTTCCTCTGGTCGGAAGACCCCTTAAGAAAATCATCATCCAAAATGAGTTGGGTCACCTACTGCCTTCCCAAAGAAGAAAAAGAATAGGCATCAGAAACATCTCGACGAGGGCTGACAAACTTGCAGTGAAACAAATCATCAGAGCAATCAGCTATCCAACACAGAAGTGGGCAGTTATACTCTTTCGCCACACGAGCGGGTTCTCCTTGGAAGACCATAATGGGTGGAAGAACTTCTCTTGGATCTCCATCCTCTTCAGCCCCTTTGGATTCAAGGCTAAGGGCTCGGACCTCGTCAAATCCCCGTGGGCAGCATGGAATAGGTATAGGATGAACCTCAGGATCAAATGGGACTCCCACCACTCCCTAGCCGTTGGGCAACAGGACCCGATCTAGTGGTCCCTTGACCCTATCCCGCTCATCTTCCCCACCCAGGAAATAACCGCCCTTAGAATCCACAACAAAGGTCTCAAATACTGGAAGGATCTATGGAACACCATCGAGAACAGGTGGAAGAGTGCAGACGAGCTGCTCCTCTCACATCCCCTGCAACCGTGGGAACTCACGTTAATCCAAACCAGAATCGCCCTCTTTCCTCTTCAAGAAGCATGACGTCTCTCTGTATCGGACCAAGTCTCCATCAAAGCGATGGGATGGATTGGCGGTTTGAAGCATGATGCCTCTCTGTATCCGACCAAGTCTCCATCAAAGCGATGGGATGGATTGGTGGTTTCGCTCTAACCTATCCCCAACCCCCGCCCTCCTCTTCCTCCCCCTTCCTACAAACTATCCACAAGATAGTCTCCCTGGACAGAAGGCAATGGTACTTCAAGTTCACCAAAATCTGGGACCCAGCTAAAAAGTCCATTCTTCTGTGGCTAATCCTCCAAAGCATTCTGGACTGGCGAAAAAGCTTAAATGTAGGGGTGTCAGATGGAATTTACTCAATATGCCGCCTAGAAGTGGAATCCCTCCCCACCTGTTCCTCAACTGTCCCAGATCCAGGGCCATCATCAGGCCTCTGATCTCTGTGCTAACCTTTAACCTTTCTTGGAAACAACTCCTAGGCGACTCTGTTAGGGTCTCTCCTCCTACTGGAATAAGATTAGAGCAGGATTTTTTTGGATCATCTGAGAGGAATAAATTTCTTTTTGACAGTGCTCACCGAGTTCAAAGGCTGAGAATCCTGTCTTCTGACTTTAATCTGTAGGTTGTTCACACAAAACACTCTGAAGTCTCCACTTATAATGTGAGGAATCTGATACTGCATGATATTGGCGTTTCTATGAGTCTATGGAGGATGCTCAGAAACAAGCCAACTCTGAAGAACCCAAACCCTCCACTCTGATCAACATGGCGGCGGAGAACCTGGCAGAATCAGAGAAACTACCCAGCTTGTTATCACGTCCATCAACCCGATGGAGGACCCCTAAACCCCCTCTTCCCCACGAATAAACCTCGTTGTAACCACCGCTCTAACTTCTTGGTGCCGTACTCTCCCCACTCCCCGTTGTTCTCGAAAACCCCACTGATTGTAAGCGCCCCTAGTCTCCCAACCTGGTCCCTGGAAGCACAGTCTCGCTCACTATGTACACCTGTGTTCTCTCTAATACAATTCGGAACGTTTTGATGGAAAGTAATAATAATAATAAAACGAGGCCCTTTAGCATGCCAAGAAACAGTGCAATGCTTTGATCCCCAGTTTGCATTCAAATTAAGCTAATAAACCAGATTGACTCACAGATTGAACCCACTCTTAGGAATTTGATGAAATGCCCGTGATGAAATGCCCGCCCTCAGTCATCTGCATCACCCTCCTCGACAACAAGATTCGATGAAAAACCATGGAAACAAGGAGAGAATCAAGCACAAGCAAGAGTATGGTATGTGTTCCATATTATCTTGAAAGTTAAAAGCATTGAGTACATACAATAACCTTCAAACGAGGGTGCTTCAACAAATTAAGAACCTAGGTATGAAAAACTTCAAGTTTCGTAAAACTCTCAGTTCAACAGAGACTGAAGCTGTCTAAAGAAGTAAAGTCAACAAGGGACAGCATCTGTCAGCATTTGTCATCCACATCAATCAAGCCAAACGATCTTCATCAAAAAAACGACCGTCACATTGAAAACCCAAACAAAGGTCATAACATAAAGTGCATGTGCGTTGCAACAAAGGCATATCACCAGAGCAATCAATAAAGCTTCTTTTAACTTTGACACAGACAGTAAAACAAGGGATTTACCACGATTAGGATTTCTTCATTGTATAGAGTATCATCCACATCCATTCAAGCCCCACAAACAATTGCAGGGTTGAAACCAAAAAAAGCATGTTATAGCTGGTACCCTCTGGCTAGCAGAGGAGCGTACATATGCTTCTCTCCAAAAGTGGGGACAAACCTTCCTTTTTGCTCCAAAGTGCGCACCCAAGGGCAATGTACGTAGCACAATAAAAGTAGACAACTTACATTTGATCCATTCCAGATAAGTATTACCCTCTCTGGAGATTAGTTTTCATCATCCTCCATTTGATGTTTCACATCAATTGTGAACTCATACTCCTGATCACAGCCGAGATAAGCATCACACATAAAAAACAGTGTGTAACTCTTTCGCCCAAGCTCCTTCGGTGCTGTGAAGTCAAGCTTGAACTTACTTTTCCGCTGAAGGGTAATTCTCTTGATGGCTAGAAGCTGGTTGCTTTTTGCATCTCCAACCACAAGCCACCAGGCTTCTTGCTTCGGTTTTGGGAACCTTGGCGCATCAACAGGACCCAGCTCCTGCCTGCTGTCAAGCTCTCTTTCCAAAGAGACCTGAAGTGTTACATTGTCCCCAGCTGTAATCTGATCTGCATCCACAATCTCATAAGTCACATCAATGTTAGGAAACCTGTTGCAGACCCTTGCAATATCCAGGAGTTGCCCATCAGTCATCTGCAGCAGCTGACGTCTCTCATCATTCTCCATTTCTACAAGCTCAAAAACAGTCTCGATGCTTTTGCCTGGATTCTCCTGACATTTCTTTGCAAGCTCTTTGGTGAAATGGGGAAGTTGCAAAAGCACTGAGTCATTCTCCCAAAGCCCTTGAGTTACCATCTGGCTCATCTCCATAGCTGCAAGTGCAGGATTCAACCACCCATTACTCGAAATGACATCTACCATTGCTTGTAATAGCCTGCTGGCATCAAGGAGGACCTCTCTTTGATCCAATGCAAGTACATTAGTGACTACATGTCTGCTGAAGTGTGCTTGCAACAGGACATTTGCTTTGGCATGAGGATCGGTGCACTTTGGTTTGTCAATGCCAAACCGCTGATGATTTATCATTTTCCGTATCGTCTCTTCCTCCCCCGGTCTCACAGGCAATTGTGAGTACTCTGAAGCAGAGGCAAGAATTTCCAGAAGCCCTTTCATCTTGGATTTTGCAGTCAAGGAGGAGCTGAACAATTCAATTGTAGTGTAGCTGATGTAGTAGTATGAGGCAATCATTCCTAAGTTCAGAGGTGAGAGATCCATATCATCCTCTATTGCTATGCATTTACTTGTTTCCAGGTCAGATAAGGTATTCTCCACAAGCTCTGACAGGTGATCAGAGAGATGCCTATGGCTTGTCCCTTGAAGATTATAGTAATTGGGATTCTGTGTGAGCCGACGATACATAAATGTCCATGTCAGGTAATCCACAGCATCTTGTTTATTCTCAATAGTACGCACTACCACCTCAGCATTCAGATGATCATGGAAAAAGTGATCCAAATGTGACTCAACTGGAAGTGGCTCGCACAAGAATTTTTTGTAGTACTCCTTCCTTGGGGCATGACACAGAATTATACATTTCCCAAACTTGTCAATCAAAGGCCGACTTGCCCGTCCCATCATCTGCAACAAATCGGTGATAGGATAGTCTGTATGCGCATTTTCACGCCCATCAAAATACTGTGTACCCATTACTACCACCAAATGGGCTACCAATGTCATGCCCCAGCACATTGTACTGCTAGCAACACAAACTTGAATAGCACCAGCAGTGAACAATTGGCTAACAATCTCCTGCTCTGCATCAGTGAGGCCTTCATGTAAATACGCTACCCCTTGACTGAGAGCATGCACAAGCGCATCATCACGAATCTTTTCTAAAAAGGGAGTAAGGTATTCCGCCTTGCAGTGCAGAAACTGAGACCTTTCACTGCCATCAGCATTGGAGTAAGTAACCAAATCCAGTGCAGTTAGGCGTGCATGCTTTCTTGTAGGCACAAAGACAAGCGCAGGCTTTCCTGGGCCCTGCTGTATGATTGCTGAGTAAGTGGGCTTGGTCATTGCTTGCACACGAGCATCAAAATTAGCTATATCAATCCCTTGAATGGTTATGTCAAGAGGTACAGGACGAACCCCCGGTGGAAAGTTGAAAAGCCCATGTGAGCTAGCACCTATCCACTCCCCAATATCTTTAGCATTTGCAAGAGAAGTAGAAAGCGCAACAATTCGGATGGGAGATTCATTCCTGCTAGAGATGTATCGCATTCTTGAGACAATAACTTCTAGGACAGGACCAACTTGCCCACCAATCAAATGGAATTCGTCCACAATAAATAAACTAACTTGCTGGATATGCTTGCGCTGCTTCCACCGACGAGATAACAGGTCCCATCTTTCAGGAGTACTAATGACTATCTGAGATTTCTCAAGAATCTTGGCATCCACTGTTGTGTCCCCAGTGAGCTCTGCCACGCGACAACCCAAACCTTGACCAAACTTGACTTCCCAATCACGATACCTTTCTTTTGCAAGCGCCTCTATCGGAGCTATGTACACACACCTTACTGCACCTTTTTCAGACCCTTTGTCAAGCATCCTCATAACTGCAAATTCAGCAGAGATGGTTTTTCCACTACCTGTTGGTGCTGCAATAAGAGCATTATCATCTGTATTGTATAACACAGTAAAGACCTGAGTCTGAACTGGGTTAAAGTGCTTAAATTGTTGATATAGTGCTTCAAAGGCAGGATTCCTCAATGCAGACACAGGCAAAGGCTGTAAGTCCAGAAGCTCTGTTGGTGGAGGATACTTCTCTGGCAATCTGAGATGGCGGAACGATACTGGTAACATCGTTTCTGACCCCAGCCATCTGTCTGATAACACACGAATAAAATACTGAGGCGGCATAGGCTCAAAGATGGGCACAGTGAAACTCAGATTATGTTCCTCCTCAACATATTGCATCTTTAAGATAAAATATTCATGATGAAGAATGTGCTCCCCATCATTATCTTCTACAATAATCCAAAAAGGCTCTACAAAGCCATGAACCTTTTCATCCCACTGAAAATCTGGCGTTATTGTCAATTCCACCTTTAGCACTGACCTGGTGATTGGGAGGACTCTAGCAGCCAACTCCAATTTTGGAAACTGATGAATTAGTTTATGTAAAGGCTTCCCCATTTTTGGGGCCCTTACCAGTTCTCCAATTTCCTGAGAAGACAAATCATAATAGCGCTCCCAAGCCAAATTTTTCTTCTCAATCTTTGAAAGTATGTCATTGCTGATACTCTTGAACTGACGCAGAGGTGTCTGACTTCTCCACATTCTTCGGTTTACCATCTTGGACAAGGTGAGGGCCTTCTCGGCGAGCTGTGCCCAACCTCTTTTTAGAACAATCTCGAACAAAGCCCGCATCAACCGACCCGCACTCTACGAAAAAATAAAACTTCAGTCAGGGGCTTGAACAACAAGAACTCCAACAAATAAATGATTATCAAACAATAAGGTACTTGGCATGCTAGCTAAGTTGTGTCCTCGTGCAAACCCTCTCCATAGTGTAACTGTAAGTACAAAACTATCCCATCCAGAAATTTTGATCCACCAAGTGCACTCAAAATAGGTGGGAATTCACAGAACCTTCATTCCCTACAGCCCTCTCAGTTTACCGAATACCTAGATACACATCCAAAAGTAAACAAATTCTCTATTGTATGGCCCTACTCGATCCCCATAGCCTTCATTCTCCAGAACCTTCTTAGTCCTCTGAATACTTGGATACACAACCACCAAAAATAATTTACACAATATACAGCCCTATGATCCTGTATTATTGCAGGAGCGCTGGTAAAATTTCACACATGAAATGTGATGTTTCAACCTGCCTCACCCCTGGAGTCAAGGACGTATTTAAGCGAAAACAAGAATAATTTCATCCAGAATGCTATTTAGAAACTACAAGACAGCAACTCTTATAAAAGCTGGCAGCCAAAAAACGGAAGTCCACTCTTGTATGTTTTTAACCTAATCCCTAGAATATTTTAACCATTCGGCCATCTTTAAATTATCCAGCCTCAGACAAATAGTTCAGTCTCTAAAAAATGTCCTTACCAGGAGTTCTTTACTTTCCCTCTACCCTATGTTCCCCCCAGCTGCTACTTTTCTCAGTCGCACCCAACTGTGGGAAGAAACCTTCTCAGAAACTTCAGAGTCGAAGGGAGACTAATTTCAAGTTTCATGAGCCTAAAAGAAACTGTAAACACACCATTTTGGCCACATCCCATGTACATACTATACTGCTGATGTGAGTACTTTCCATGTGAATACTCCACTCATAGTAGCAAAATATCTCGGGCATACGACACAGTCAGGAACAGTCGCATGAGTAGACTAAAGATCCACTACAAAGAAAACAAACACAGCACAGCAACTTCACGCATATCACATAGTAAATAGTAAACAAGGAGTATGAAATAAGCAAAGGGAAAGCATTTAAACTTACTTGTGTTATGAAGACCATATCCGAAGTCAATGAAAGACCTTCCAATTTGAGTTGAGAAATGTACGCTTGCAATAGAACATTGATCTTCGCACTGGCATCCTCCAGGCTCTCCTTAACAGGAATAGGCACACGCTCCAGTAGCTTTCCAAGTTCCATCTTCTCCTCCTGCCTCACTGTTACATATTTAAATTCTTCACTTAGGGAAAAAAGTCGACAAAGCTCAATATCCCCCATGGTTGGCTTTAAGTGTTCATTGTAAGTAGCCATGGTGCCATGTGTGATGTAATAAAAGCTTGCAATCCTCCCAAGATCAGTCACTTGAAAATAACCAGTTTTTTTCTCATATTTTACAAGATTATTGCGATCAAGAACAGCCGCAGCTGAATGAATCAAATCTGCTCGTCGTTCTTCTAAAAACTTGTCCCTCTCCAAAGATTCTAGACCGATCCCATATAGAACAGGGTTACGGAGCATTCGGATATACAAATAAGTATATCCAAGCCAAACACATGCCTCTTTTGCATTCTGTACAGTGCCCAGGACAATTTCTGCATTCAAGTTATCAGCTAGACGTGATATAAATTGGCTCTCAATTGGCAACTGCTGATTCATCAACGACAAATAATACTGTAACTCACTATGACCAGTAATAATAATTCCCTCCCCATATGTATCAAACTGAGGCCTTCCTGCACGCCCTAGCATTTGCATCACATCCAAGGGACTTAACTCACTCCATGCCCCTTTCTCAGGATTGTAAACCTGAGTACCCTTTATTATAACTGTATGGGCAGGTAAGTTGACACCCCAGGCAAGGGTTGCTGTAGAAACCAATACCTGAATGTGGCCATCAGCAAAGAGGTCCTCTACTAGAGTCCTGTCAAATCTCGTCATGCCAGCATGATGAATTGCAAAACCATATGGTAGCAAGTCCCGCAAATCACTGTTTTTCACAGACTCTGATTCTGTTTGTAAAATTTCCCGGCTTGCACTATCTTCCTTCAAGAACCGACCTATAGTATCGCTACCAAGTGCCTTGTCCCTGATAAAGCGAGAAGTCTTTGCAGTTTCTTTTCTAGAATGGACAAAGACCAGCACCTGATGCTTCCCTGCTGCTGCCAAAACTTTCTCATAGCAGATGTCATTCATCAATTCAAATCTTGTAAAAGCTTTCTTTGCAGTAATCCCAATATATTGCTGTGCTAATGGACACGGCCGGTAGCTGTTGTCAAAGAAAAACAAACCTTTTGCTTTGTCAACCCTCAAAAACAAGGCGACATCTTCATAGTTGGGAAGTGTTGCTGACAATCCCACCAGCCGGATCATGTCTTGAGTTGTCTCAATCTGCCTAACTGTCCTTGCAACTATACTCTCCAGCACAGGACCACGGTTGTCATGTAAAAGATGAATTTCATCTAGTATAAGAAGCCTTACCATCTGCGTGTAGGTTCTATCTCCAGATTTACGTGTAATAATATCCCACTTTTCTGGGGTAGTAACAATTATCTGTGTTTCTTCAATCTGCTGCTTGGACAAAGTCTGATCCCCTGTGAGCTCCTTTACTGTAATCCCATATGACTCTAACCTCTTGGAGAGATTGCCTACCACTTCTGCAACTAAAGCCTTCATTGGGGCTACGTAAACAACCTTAAACCCACTTAGATCAATGGTACCATCTTCTTTCCTGTGTATCCCAATCTCATGAAGAATCGTGAGCATTGCCACATTGGTCTTCCCAGCTCCTGTGGGAGCACAAAGAAGTAAATTTTCCGGTGTAAATAAAGCTGTTTCATAAACCCTGCTCTGAACTCGGTTCAACTTTATCATTCCTGGAAATGCTGCTTGAGCCCAATCAGGCATGTCAGTGATCCTCACAAGCTCCTCACCTTCAGCAATGGGTTTGGGCTTTAGATGAGGGACATGCACTTCCTCATACCCCTTCTTGGCGGTTCGGTAAGTCTTGTTTGGCAGTTCACACTTCTTGTTCACCATCAGCAGGCCACCCTGATGGAATGTCAGCTGATCCAAATCAAGCATTTGGTGCTGGCCCTTAGACCAGCCACCTGCACTAGTCCCTTCTCTATCAAACCGTTCCCCTTTTGATGCCTCTCCTCCATCATCTCGAAGCTTGCGAGCTTCCTCTCTGATGCTTCTTTCCAGATTCTTCTGCCTCTCCTTGGCAGTAGCCCTAGTTGCATGCAATTGCTCCAAGATAGCAGACAGGGCAGGACCACCTTGATTCATCTCCTCTCCAATCCTCTTCCTCTCCGCATCATCCTCTGCCCTTGCCAAGCGAGTGCACCATACAACCTTCAGTCTGTTTTTTATGAGAACCTTAATCAGATCAAACTTGTTGTAGTCAAGGAGCATCACAAGGCGATTCTCTACCTCCCTGTCATCTCCCTCGGCTAACATTTTTAAGACTTCTTCCGCAAGCTTCTGGCTTTGTTGGGGATCAATGTTACCATAGGCTTGACTGATCTTCCTTTGGAGCCAATAAGCATCAATGTCCTGGACATTGAGGCCCTCATCAGCCTCTTCAACTTCATCATCATCAATACCACCCATTTGCATAGCCTCAGTCTCCAAGTCTGCACCCTCCATGTCCTCATCACTTTCTTCTTGCACTTCATCCAAGTCACTTTCCTCATCTTCTTCTTCCTCTTCAAACTCCACTGCAACACCAATATCATCATCCAAAGCCTCCCCTGCACCCCCACCACCTGCATCAGAGCCATCACTGTAATCCTTGATGAGCTTTCCAATCTGTGTCAATTGCGCAAATCGCTCATTGGGAACAGTGTTGAGCAGCTTCTCAATCTCCTTCTTCTTATCTGGGTCCTTGATTTTGTCATTCTTGAGAACAGCAAGGACTTCATCAGCTGCCCCACGTAGAATGTCTTGGGGTTGGTCTCCAAATTGGTGTTGTATAAGACTAAGAAGGGCTTCGTAGGCTGCCCGTGTTTCCTTTGTTTTGGGTCTGTACATGCCATCATCAACAATCGTAAGCACACTGCTATCCTGAAAGATCCGTTGCCTCTTGCTGGGCTTCTTGGGCAAATCGGCTGCAGCAGCATTCTCTTTCTCTTTATTCTCCCTGTTGCGCTTGGACTTCTTGAGCTTCTCTTCAAGCTCGGGTGCCTTGCCATGGTAGACTCTGTCGCCAAAGCGTTTGGGATCGATCTTTCCCCACAGAGATTCGGGTTCGCCAGTGGGCTCGTGTGTGTCCCGAGGGCGGGTATCAGTGGTGAGCACGAGACTGGAATTCGCCCTATACTCGTACTGTTTGAACCTGGCATGCGCCTCTGCACCTCCTCCAAGGTGCGCCATCGCCGAAAACAGACCCTAAGACTACGTCTGTGAAATAAATCAGTATGGTGGTTTAGTTTTTCTAACCCCAAATAAAACAAAAGCATGTGCTTTTCTCTTTCGAACCGCCTTGGATAATAAGGACGAAATATGTGTGGACCATTTCAAAAAATTGGTGGAAAGCACTATGGAGTAATTGGATGCTGGAACGAAATGAAGTTGAAGGCTCTCTCTGGAAGGAGGCACCTACCTCAAAAGTTCTCTCTCTCTCTAGAAGCCTCTTCTTTTGAGAGAGAGAGAGAGACTATCTCGAAAGTTCTTTCTCTCTCTAGAAGCCTCTTACGAAGGCGATGGGTGGCACCCTAACGAGCAAAGAGCTCTCTCTTTCTCTCTATATCTCTCACGCAGTCGACAAGAGATGCAAGACTCTCTCTCTCTCTCTCTCTCTCTCTCTGTGTGTGTGTGTGTGTGTGTGTGTGTGTGTGTGCGCTGCTCGTGCTGCTGCCCCTCGCGCTGCTGCAGCTGCTGTGCTGCTGCTCGCGCTGCCCCTCGCACTGCTGTGCTGCTGTGTTGCTGCCACCTGACTTGTGCCCTGCCCCCCCCCCCCCCCCCCCCCCCCGCCTCTGGCCCTCGCTGCACCTTCACGCCCGCCCTCGCGCGCACGTCGCCTTGCCCCCCGGCTGCCCTGCCCTGCTCGAGTGCTGCACCCTTGTGGCACCCTACTGTGCACCCCCCCGCGCCGGTTGCCCTAGCCCCCCCATCTCCTACGCATAGAATGTATCCCCTCCCTCTCCTACGCGTAATAAGTCCCCCCCCCCCTCGTTTTTTTTCTTTCACGCGTAGGACGTCCATCCTCTACGCGTAGGGAGTGTGTGTGGCCCGCCCTATCTACCATACTTCCCCCCCCCCCCCCCCCTTCTCTCTCTCTCTCTCTCTCTCTCTCTCTCTCTCTCTCTCTCTCTCTCTCTCTCTCTCTCTCTCTCTCTCTCCAACCTATAGCTATCGCTTCCCCCCCGGGCCGTACCGCCTCGCGCTCCACCGCTTGCCGAGACCGTCGCTAGTGGGGGTGCACAGGACGACTCCTCCACACGCCCAATTGCCGGACGGCGATCAAGCATGAGAAAGACGAACGAAAAAGGCGACCCCCTAGAGGATGCCATTCGAAAATGCAAAGAGGAAATGACGGAGACCATCACCAAGATGAACCGCAATCTCTGGGGCACAATAAACATTCTCGAAGGACGTATGTTGATCCAAGAGAACAAGATAAGCATGTTGGAAGACCGAGTGACGACCCAAGAGGAAGAGATCACATCACTCAAGAAAGAACTTGCCGAAACCCGATCAAGAAACACACTGGAAGAGGGAGAACTGCAATCCTCAGTAATTGAAGAAATCAACACGATCAAGGAACAAGTACGGGCCATCAAAGAGGGAGAAGAACAGTACAAAGAAATGACGACTTCTTGGGTGGATGTTCTTACCAAAACCCAACAGAAGGCGGACGAAGCCGAGAAATGGATCAAGGTGGCCAAGAAAGGAAAAGACAAGGAGATAACGCCCACGTCCACACCCAACACCATCATTAACCAGACACTAGAGGAGGAGTAGAGGAGAAGGGTGCGCGCTTTACATGTGAGAATTTGCGGTCTTAAAGACAAAGGCAATGTGGACGAAGAAGTAAAAGAACGCACAGCCTTGATGGGGATTCATGAGCCGACACACACAAGGGCATGTAGAGTAGGCAACATAAAGAAAAATGGAGACAGTGGAGAAACGTCAAAAGAAAGAGCACTCATCCTCCGTTTTCCCTCCATGGAAGCAAAGAAGTCATTCTTGAAGAAAAGACCAACTCTTAAAGAGACCGGCATCTTTCTTGGAGACGATCTCACCCTCTCGCAGATCGCTCATATGCAGGAAGTAATGCCGGAGATTAGAGCGGCAAGGGGAAAAGGCAAGATCGCTTTTTACCGAGACGGAAAAGTGGTAATACTTGAGCGACGCTCCACATGACGGTGCGAGACTTATGGGACCACACTCAAAGTAGCTGCCTGGAACTGCAATGGATCTATGCGTCTTGATGTGGGTGCTTTTGAGGATAGCTTTACTGGAAGAGACATCATCTTCTACTCTGAGACACACCAGGCCCCTAGGCAATCCATGCCTCACATTAGTGGATATAGGTGGGAGACATCCTACAGACAGGAGACACACTCAGAGCACAGAGGGCGGGGCTCGGGAGGAGTGGCAGTGTTATTTAGAGAGGATCTGTAGCCACTGATACATATAGCCCGCAGGGACGAGCATGCTAGGTACATGTGGGTGAGACTGAAAGCAAAGACAGGCAGATACCTGTATCTAGCTATTTGTTAGTTTCCCCCGAGTACATCAGCTTATGCACCACCCAGAGGACAGTCCCCTTTCTCTATTTTGGATGATGACATATGGGAGTTCTCTAGGGACGGTGACATTATCATCCTCGGGGACTTCAATGCTAGAACTGCCCATCACCAGGCAGTGTTTTAGGATACTTCAGAGGAGATGCCAAGAGAGATAGATGTGGCAGAGACGGGCCTTTCCAGACTATCACACGATATGGAATATACTGAGTATGGGCGACACCTGATAGACATGGGCACTGCACATGGATTGGCCATCTTGAATGGCCTACAGAGATTTCCTGCTGCGGGAGGTTTTACATGCTTCCCACACAGACATGGAGCCAGCACGGTGGATTATGTCATGGCACAACCGAATCTCATCTCTAGTATCGAGGATCTCACAGTTGGGCCCAGACCGGTCGAGGTGGTGGTGGATCATGCTCTGGTGTCAATGACCATCTCCTTCCATTTCAGTGCAGCACACAGGCCATGAGTAGTAGCCCCTACTCGCTACACATTCACAAGGGAGACGGACTCGGTATACATGGACGGAATCTACAGACGCTTATGCACTGAGGACCCGGAGCGACCTCTGGAGGAGCTAACTACTATACTGACATAGACATTACATGAGGCAGCAGCTGAAGCATACCCACACACCCAGCCTGAGCAGAGCCGCCGATTTGGGAGCATGCCTCAGAACAGCTGGTACGATGAGGAGTGCCGCCAGACTAGAGCCAGACTTCAGAGGGAAGTGCTGTTGGGGGGCGTCACTCATAGACAGTCACAGATGGACTTCCGACGCCTGATGCGGCGGAAGAAGAGGGCTTTTTTGGCTAGACTCGAGCAGGATCTATATCTGCTATTCTTGAGTCAAGACTCGCGTGAGGCGTGGCGTCTTTTTCATGAGCAGTCCCCCCCCCCCCCCCCCCCCCCCCCCCCTGCTATTTCCTCCAGGGAGACCTGGGGTCAGTACGCATCATCTTTGTACACAATACCTGGACAGCCGCCCTTCCCCAACCCCCCCGACCCATGCCCACATACATGTGTCTTTTTCACTGCCGAGATGGTGAAGAAAGCCATTGATAGGATGAAGACTGGGAGAGCATATGATCATGAGGGCCTAGTAGCTGAGCATTTCATGCATGCCAAAGACCTACTAGCAGAGCTTCTAGCAGTTATGTTTAACCGTGCCATGTGTGAGGGCCTATCGGACACTTGGAGCCTATCTACAATCGTACCTATCTTCAAATCAGGAGACCCCATGGAGCCTGGGAATTATCGCACTATTATGATTGGGCACACACTGGCACGGTTGTATACATCCATTCTTGAGCAACAGCTGAGTAGATGGGCAGAGGGGGAAGGAATACGTGCAACTGGGCAGGCAGGATTCAGGAGAGGCTTCTCCACTCTCGACCATATCCTAACACTCAGGGCCATCATCGAGGAAGGCAGATCTCATGGGAGACGGATCTATTGTAGCTTTGTGGACTTCCGCAAAGCTTTCGACACGGTACCCCGAGCTAGACTGATGCGCAGATTACAGGAAATGGGAGTACCCACAGAACTCATTTGGGGGATCATGGCATTGTACAGATTAGTAGTAGGGCATGTACGCACCCTGGAGGGACTTTCTACACCGGTTCACTCCACTATTGGGGTGAAGCAAGGCTGCCCGCTCTCTCCCACTCTTTTCGGTATGTATGTGGATGAGATTTCTGACTACATTGACAGCGATGGGGATAAAGGTGCTCAGTTGGCAGGGACATGGATTCCACTTTTGTTATATGCTGATGACATAGTGTTGATCTCCGAATCCCCAGAGGGAATGCAACGTCAATTGGATGCTCTGCATACGTTTGCCCACGAAAGTGGTTTGTCTGTCAACCTGGGTAAAACCAAGGTCATGGTGTTTAATACCACCCCACAGTGGATCAGGAGGTCAGCACCTACACTCACATATGGCCAGGAGACGGTGGAGTACACAGACGCTTACACGTACCTTGGAGTGGTTTTTAGCGGACCTACATTCTCACTCAGAAGAGCAGCAGAAACCAGACTTACTAGAGCCCACGCAGCATTGGGTAGATTGGAGAGGATGTGTTCGCAGGTTCAGTTTCAAGAGCCCCGAACGAAGCTCTGGCTCTTTGACACCTTGGTGGCTTCAGCATTGCTCTATGGAACCGAGATATGGGGACCTTCACTCGATCACCACGAGAGGACAGGTCGCTCAGACGGATGGGGGAACATGGAGAAACCTCTCGTCTCCATGATCTCGTGGCTCATTAGAGCCAAGGCATCAGTACCACGGGCCATTATCCGAGCAGAGCTAGCGGCCCCCCCACTTGTGGTGGAGGCGCTCACCAGATCAGTCTCCTTCATAAACCGCACATGGGAACTTCCTAGAGACAGATATGCTCGCATAGCACTTGAATCCTCTCGACAGATAGCCATACAAGGAGATACAACATGCTGGTATGGGGAGATGACATCATGGTTTTAGGCACATGGGTTTAGCATAGACCGGCTGCCACCATTCCATTACTCATTGGATGCACCATCTCTCACCCTTACACAATCAGAGATCACCAAGCTCATACGCCAAGACCTGACCTAGCTAGACACCAGAAGGACATGGATACAACCAACACAGGAATTGGGCACGAAGATGGCTTTCTACAAAGACCACCTTCTCCAGCTTACGGAAGATGGTTTTGTGGCGAGACCCAGATACATGGATACCCACTTGTCTCATGGGATACGATGTGCTATTGGCCAGTTACGCACATCTTCTCACCAGTTGCGGATTGAGACTGGGAGATATAGCAGAGTACCAGCAGAGGACAGGACATGCCCCTTGTGTAACATGGAACCTGAGATAGAGCTACACTATACATGTCGTTGCCCCGTCTACTACGAGATATGAGGCCGCTTCCATTGCTTGTTCAGAGAGGGTTTTGGACCACTCTCAAGAGTCATGGGATACGAGGATCAGAGATGTCTGGGTTTGTTCTTGCTCGAGCTGCGCAGACACAGAGATAGCCTGATGAATGGCGAGGCTAGCCAATCTCAACGACGGATCACTGACTTCTTCAGAGCAAACACGGGACAGCCGCAAGAGCCGCTCCCACAGCAGAGCTCCCCCTCGTCTCACACCAGAGGCACACTGATTGACCGAGCGATTGAACTGGGGAAATCCAGGGGCCCGCGACTGAGAAGAACTACACAGCATCGACGGAGGCTACGACAGAAAATTCGGAGCACGCTGGCCAGGCATGCACGACGCCCGGTCAGACTACTGACCATGGAGGAAATTGATGAGATTCGCCAACGACCGATGCTAGATCTCTTGTGATTCAGCTATCCCAACAAGCGGCCCATTTTTTGCTTAGTCTTTAGCTTGGTTCACATCAATCAACTTAGGACCCCATAGTATATATCTTTGTTTTGTACTGTCGTTAGGTTATTTTGTTACTCTGACTTTGTATCAGATCCACCACTTTGTAACTTTCGGGTCTCATAGGTCATTATGGCCTTTTGAAGACGTTAATATAACATTTCATTTCTCTCTCTCTCTCTCTCTCTCTCTCTCTCTCTCTCTCTCTCTCTCTCTCTCTCTCTCTCTCTCTCTCTCTCTCTCTCTCTCTCTACTGCTCTACTGCTCTACTGCCGCCTCTCTCCCTCCCGCTCTGCTGCCGCTCCTTCTCACGCGCTCTGCATTCCCCCGCCCCCCCCTCTCTCTGTGCTGCTCGCGCGCGCTGCTCGCTGCTGCTTGGCTTGCGCCCTGCCCCCCCGCCTCTGCCCCTCGCGCCCGCCGCCCTGCACCCCCGCCTCTACCCCCGCGCGCCTGTCGCCCTGCACCCCCGCCGCCCTTGCCCTGCTCGCGCGTTGCACGCTGCCCTAGCCCCCCAACCTCTACGCGTAGCATGTCTCCCCCCCCCCCCCCCTTTCCTACGCGTAGCATGTCTTTCCCCCCCCCCCCCCACACCTCCCCCCTTTTTTCTTTCACGCGTAGGACGTCCATTCTCTACGCGTAGGATGTCGTTTTTTTTTTTTTTTTTTGCCCCCGTTCCCCCCACTCTATCTACCATACTTATTCCCACCCACCCCCCCCCCCCCCCCCCCCCCCCACCCCTCTCTCTCTCTCTCGTAACTACCGTTTTCACCCCCGGGCCGTATATCTACCATACTTATCCCCCCCCCCGCTCTCTCTCTCTCTCTCTCTCTCTCTCTCTCTCTCTCTCTCTCTCTCTCTCTCTCTCTCTCTCTCTCTCTCTCTCTCTCTCTCTCTCTCTCTCTCTCTCTCTCTCTCTCTCTCTCGTAGCTAACGTTTTCACCCCCGGGCCGTACCGCCTCCGCTCTACCACTCGCCGAGACCGCTGCTAGTGTGCGTGCACACGTGCATCTAACCCCCCCCCTTGCGGACAGGGATCAAGCATGAGGAAGACAAACGATAAAGCCGACCCCCTAGAGGATGCCATTCGAAAATGCAAAGAGGAAATGACGGAGACCATCACCAAGTTGAACGCCAATATCTGGGGCACAATAAACATCCTCGAAGGACGTGTGCTGATCCAAGAGAGCAAGATAAGCACGCTGGAAGACCGAGTGACGACTCAAGAGGAAGAGATCGCGTCACTCAAGAAAGAACTCGCCGAAGCCCGGTCAAGAAACACACTGGAAGAGGGCGAACTGCAACCCTCAGTAATTGAAGAAATCAACACGATCAAGGAACAAGTACGGGCCATCAAAGAGGGAGAAGAACAACACAAAGAAATGACGACTTCTTGGGTGGATGTTCTTACCAAAACCCAACAGAAGGCGGACGAAGCCGAGAAATGGATCAAGGTGACCAAGAAAGGAAAAGACAAGGAGATAACGCCCACGTCCACACCCAACAACATCATTAACCAGACACTAGAGGAGGAGCAGAGGAGAAGGGTGCGCGCTTTACATGTGAGAATTTGCGGTCTTAAAGACAAAGGCAATGTGGACGAAGAAGTAAAAGAACTCAGAGCCCTGATGGGGATTCCTGAGCCGACACACACAAGGGCATGGAGAGTGGGCAACATAAAGAAAAATGGAGGCAGTGGAGAAACCTCAAAAGAAAGAGCACTCATCCTCCGTTTTCCCTCCATGGAAGCAAAGAAGTCATTCTTGAAGAAAGGACCAACTCTTAAGGAGACTGGCATCTTTCTCAGGACGAGCTCACCCTCTCGCAGATCGCTCATATGCAGGAAGTAATGCCGGAAATTAGAGCGGCAAGGGGAAAAGGCAAGATCGCTTTTTACCGAGATGGAAAAGTAGTAATACTGGAGCGACGCTCCACATGACGGTGCGAGACTTATGGGACCACACTCAAAGTAGCTGCCTGGAATTGCAATGGATCTATGCGTCTTGATGTGGGTGCTTTTGAGGATAGCTTTACTGGAAGAGACATCATCTTCTACTCTGAGACACACCAGGCCCCGGGGCAATCCATGCCTCACATCAGTGGATATAGGTGGGAGACAGCCTACAGACAGGAGACACGCTCAGAGCACAGAGGGCGGGGCTCGGGAGGAGTGGCAGTGTTATTTAGAGAGGATCTGCAGCCACTGATACATATAGCCCGCAAGGACGAGCAGGCCAGGTACATGTGGGTGAGACTGAAAGCAGAGACAGGCAGATACCTCTATCTAGTTATTTGTTACTTTCCCCCGAGTACATCAGTTTATGCACCACCCAGGGGACAATCCCCTTTCTCTATTTTGGATGATGACATATGGGAGTTCTCTAGGGACAGTGACATTATCATCCTCGGGGACTTCAATGCTAGGACTGCCCATCACCAGGCAGTGTTTTAGGATACTTCAGAGGAGATGCTAAGAGAGATAAATGTGGCAGATACGGGCCTTTCCAGACTATCACACGATATGGAATATACTGAGTATGGGCGACACCTGATAGACATGGGCACTGCACATGGATTGGCCATCTTGAACGGCCTACAGAGATTTCCTGCTACGGGAGGTTTTACATGCTTCCCACACAGACATGGAGCCAACACGGTGGACTATGTCATGGCACAACCGAATCTCATCTCTAGTATCCAGGATGTCACAGTTGGGCCCAGACCGGTCGGGGTGGCAGTGGATCATGCTCTGGTGTCAATGACCATCTCTTTCAAATTCAGCAGGCCACGAGTAGCAACCCCTACTCACTACACATTCACAAGGGAGACGGACTCTGTATACATGGACGGAATCTACAAACGCCTATGCACTGAGGACCCGGGGAAACCTCTGGAGGAGCTAACTACTATACTGACACAGACATTACATGAGGTAGCAGCAGAAGCATACCCAGACACCTAGCCTGAGCAGAGCCGCCGATCTGGGAGCATGCCTTAGAACAGCTGGTACGATTAGTAGTACCGCCAGACTAGAGCCAAACTTCAGAGGGAGGTGCTGTTGGGGAATGTCACTCATCACAGACAGTCACAGATGGACTTTCGATGCCTGGTGCGGCGAAAGAAGAGGACTTTTCTGCCTCGACTCGAGCAGGATCTATATCAGCTATTCATGAGTCAAGACTCGCGTGAGCAACCCCTATGCACTGAGGACCCGGGGAAACCTCTGGAGGAGCTAACTACTATACTGACACAGACATTACATGAGGTAGCAGCAGAAGCATACCCAGACACCCAGCCTGAGCAGAGCCGCTGATCTGGGAGCATGCCTCAGAACAGCTGGTACGATGAGTAGTGCCACCAGGCTAGAGCCAAACTTCAGAGGGAGGTGCTGTTGGGGAACGTCACTCATCACAGACAGTCACAGATGGACTTTCGACGCCTGGTGCGGCGGAAGAAGAGGACTTTTTTGGCTCGACTCGAGCAGGATCTATATCAGCTATTCATGAGTCAAGACTCGCGTGAGGCGTGGCGGCTCTTTCATGAGCAGTCCCCCTCCCTGCTATTTCCTCCATAGAGACCTGGGGTCAGTACGCATCATCTTTGTACACAGTACCTGGACAGCCGCCCTTCCCCAACCCCCCCGACCCATGCCCACATACATTATTCTTTTTCACTGCCAAGATGGTGAAGAAACCCATTGATAGGATGAAGACTGGGAGAGCATATGATCATGAGGGCCTAGTAGCTGAGCATTTCATGCATGCCAAAGACCTACTAGCAGAGCTTCTAGCAGTTATGTTTAACCGTGCCATGTGTGAGGGCCTACCGGACACTTAGAGCCTATCTATGATCGTACATATCTTCAAATTAGGAGACCCCATGGAGCCTGGGAATTATCGCACTATTATGATCGGGCACACACTGGCACGGTTGTATGCATCCATTCTTGAGCAACAGCTGAGTAGATGGGCAGAGAGGGAAGGAATGCATGCAAGTGGGCAAGCAGGATTCAGGAGAGGCTTCTCTACTCTTGACCATATCCTAACACTCAAGGCCATCATCGAGGAAGGCATATCTCATGGGAGACGGATCTATTGTAGCTTTGTGGACTTCCGCAAAGCTTTCGACATGGTACCCAGAGCTAGACTGATGCGCAGATTACAGGAAATGGGAGTACCTATAGAGCTCATTTGGGGGATCATGGCATTATACAGATCAGTAGTAGGGCATGTACGCACCCTGGAGGGACTCTCAATACCGGTTCACTCCACTATTGGGGTGAAGCAGGGTTGCCCGCTCTCTCCTACTCTTTTCGGTATGTATGTGGATGAGGTTTCTGACTACATTGATAGGGACGGGGATAAAGGTGCATAGTTGGCAGGGGCATGGATTCCACTTTTGTTATATGCGGACGATATTGTGTTGATCTCCGAATCCCCAGAGGGAATGCATCGCCAATTGGATGCTTTGCATACATTTGCCCACGAAAGTGGTTTGTCTGTCAACCTTGGTAAAACCAAGGTTATGGTGTTTAATACCACCCCACAATGGATTAGGAGATCAGCACCTACATTCACATACGGCCAGGAGACTGTGGAGTACCCAGACGCTTACACTTACCTTGGAGTGGTTTTTATTGGACCCACATTCTCACTCAGAAGAGCAGCAGAGACCAGACTGACTAGAGCCCACGCAGCATTGGGTAGATTGGGGAGGATGTGTTTGCAGGTTCAGTTTCAGGAACCCCGGACGAAGCTCTGGCTCTTTAACACCTTGGTGGCCTCAGCATTGCTCTATGCGGCTGAGATATGGGGACCTTCATTGGATCACCACGGGAGGCCGGGTCGCACAGACGGATGGGGGAACATAGAGAAGCCTCTCGTCTCTATGATCTTGCGGCTCATTAGAGCCAAGGCATCAGTACCACGGGCCATTATCCGAGCAGAGCTGGGGGGGGCCCTACTAGTGGTAGAGGCGCTCACCAGATCAGTCTCCTTCATAAACCGCACATGGGAACTTCCCAGAGACAGATATGCTCGCATAGCACTTGAGTCCTCCCGACAGTTAGCCATACAAGGAGATACAACATGCTGGTATGGGGAGATGACATCATGGTTTCAGGCGCATGGGTTCAGCATAGACAGGTTTCCACCATTCCAGTACTCATTGGATGCACCATCTCTCATTCTTACACAGTCGAAGATCACCAAGCTCATCCGCCAAGACCTGACCCAGCTAGACACCAGGAGGACATGGATACAACTAGCACAAGAACTGGGCACGAAGATGGCTTTCTACAGAGACCACCTTCTCCAGCTTACGGAAGATGGTTTTGTGATGAGACCCAAATACATGGACACCCACCTGTCTCATGGGATACGGTGTGCTATTGGCCAGTTACGCACATCGTCTCACCAGCTGCGGATTGAAATCGGGAGATATAGCGGAGTACCAGTAGAGGCCAGGACATGCCCCTCGTGTGACATGGAACCTGAGACAGAGCTGCATTATACATGCCGCTGCCCCGTCTACTACGAGATACGAGGCTGCTTCCATTGCTTGTTCAGAGAGGGTTTTGGACCACTCTCAAGAGTAATGGGATACGAAGATCAAAGATGCCTGGGTTTGTTCTTGCTCGAGCTTCGCAGACACAAAGAGAGCCTGATGAATGGCGAGGCTAACCAGTCTTAAAGACGGATTACAGACTTCTTCAGAGCAGACACAGGACAGCCGCAAGAGCCACTCCCACAGCAGAGCTCCCCCCCGTCTCACACCAGAGGCACATTGATTGACCGAGTGATTGAACTGGGGAAATCCATGCGCCCACGACTGCGTAGGACTACACAGCATCGACGGAGGCTACGTCAAAAGATTCAGAGCACGCTGGCCAGGCATGCACGACGCCCGGTCAGACTACTAACCATGGAGGAAATTGATGAGATTCGCCAACGACCGATGCTAGATCTTTTGTGATTCAGCTATCCCAACTAGCCACCCACTTTTGCTCAGTTTTTCGGCTTAGCTCACATCGACCTATCTAGAATCCCATAATATATATCTTTGTTTTGTACTGTTGATTAGGTTATTTGTTACTCTGACTTTGTATCAGATCCACCACCTTGTAACTTTTTGGTCTCATAGGTCACTATGGCCTTTTGAAGACGTTAATATAACATTTCAATTTCAATTTCTCTCTCTCTCTCTCTCTCTCTCTCTCTCTCTCTCTCTCTCTCTCTCTCCCCATAGCTTAAGACGCTAGGAGCTCTCTATGTACTCTATCCACAACTTAGTGTCGACTGCCTCTGCCACTCATGTCCGCAACTGTGCACTGAGAGATTATTGCACCAGACGAGAAAGAGGAAGGTGTTGTGGGGGGAGAGAGTTGTCGCGAGCTAGACACGGGGATGAGCAGCCAACGGGCAGGCGAGGACGAGGCCTGAGTGATGGAGGTGCAGGTGGGGTGCGGGACGACAGAGGAGTGTTGGGGGGGGGGGGGGGGGGGGGGGTATATGCATAGGTATCTCATTAATAAATGGGTTTTTAAAATTAGTAGAGCCAATATGAAATAGAGTGAGTGAGTTTCGGTGAAAGGGCAGTCGAAAAGTTTGAACTAAATCAAACACACCCCAAAAGTCCTGAGTACCTTGAATTCAGAGAAACGCTCTCCAATGGCCAGTATGTCCTGTTGGAACCTGTTGATGGCATGAAGTGCCCAATGGCTATGGCGAGGAAGCTAGGAAGAATTTAAGCGTAGACATGAGAGAGTCACCAGCAAGTAGTTTTTCTTTTCTGACCTACCTATAAGCTTGCGCTCAAAGAAAGATTACTTTTCTAACCTTAACATGTGTGAGAGAATTCACTATGAGATTGCAAGTCAGGGACTATTGGAGAAACATGTTGTGCTTGGAAATGCTTTGATGGATATGTACGGCAAATGTAGTGCCCTTACAATGGCACAAAAACATCAGTATGAGATTGCAAGTCCAAGATTGTTGGACAAACATGTTGTGCTCGCCAATGCTTTGGTCGATATGTACGCCAAATGTGGTTCCCTTCCAAAGGCACAGAAAGCTCATCAACACAATGTGATTACAAATTCGAGAAACATGTTGTGCTTGGAAATTCTTTGTTGATATGTACACCAAATGTGGTGCCCTTACAAAGGCACACACAGCTCATCGATGTCATTTCTTGGAGCACGTTGATTGCAGGATATATCAGTGCTGAGAACAAGGATTTGTACCAAGTCATTAGGATAACATTGAGCTTCTCAATAGTGGGTTTCTTCAAAAAGGCGTAAATTTAGGGAGCATGTTGGTGAGTGTGCATGCCAAATGTGGTACCTTGACGAAAGCTCACAAGTAAGTTTGTCATAAAATCTAACATCTAACCAACCCAAATGACTTTCTCATATTAAACTGATCATTTACTGTGGGAGAATAAACGAGAACAAGCGTTAGAATATAGAGATGTGCTTATAGATCTATTTCAACACGGGGCCAATGGTAAAGGGGTCCAAATGAGAGATCGTATGTCAAAGAGCAAGGCTAACCAATGGAGCTTAAAAGACCTTAGGGTTAGCTTCATTAAAGACCTCCAAAGGTTATGTTAAAAGTCCTTTGACCTTCGGGAAGCTAGGACTGAGCTTGACGTGGGAACCCTTGAGGTGCTTGTTGTGCTGGATGACTAAGGTGCTTGAGGTGCTTGTCGTGCTTGCTGACTAAGATACTTGAGGTGCTTGTCGTGCTTGCCGACTAGGGAGCTTGAGATGCTTGTGGGAACATTATCTAAGCTTGAGGTGCTTTGTCATGCTTGCTGACTAAGGTGCTCGAGGGTAAGGTGTTTCACAAATTCAACAAAGGTCCCTACAAGGAGTGGGCGAGCCCTATAAGGAGGGGCTAGAGAGAGAACACACGCACCCTCATACAAGACAAGCTTGGTACAAAGAAGGCAAATAGAACACTTGTCAAGCTCTTTCTCATGTTGCCCTCATGGTGTGCCTAAAGCTTATTGGTTGGCCTCCAAAGGGGTCCAATGATAAATTAGTTAATTTAATTAATTGTTTTTGCATTTATCAAGTCCTCTCTCTCAAAGGGGAAAGGTGAACACTTGTCGCAAGCCTACCCTTGTTGCTTGATATGCTTCTTGTAGGTGATTGGCTAGGCCTGGAAGGGTCCAATGAGCTCTCAATGAGCTTCAAGCATGAGCTACAAGGGGGGGTCGACCAAAGCAAGAAGGGGGCTAGTTTGGGGGGTATACTCTCCCACACACTCTCATGGTGTGAAGTGCAAAGTGCAAGAGCTCCATCTCCTTCTCCAAGCTAGTAGAGAAGTTGAGAGCCTACACCAACACTCTTGGCTATGGAATGTAGCCATGCTTCAATGCGTAAGCTTGCCATCTTCTCCATCTTCATTACTACGCATTATGTATGCTAGCAAGAAGAGTGATGATAAGTGAGGAACTACTTCTTTCTCCTATGAAATGTTTCTTCTTCCTCTTCCCTACCCTCATTCCCAGCTAGCTCTCTCCACCGTCGAAGGTGTTTGAGGCCTTGGGACTAAGGATTCGGATAGTTAATGCTTTTGCAAAGTTTATGTTATGCTCGTGATGCATGAAGTTTTCCATCTTCATTGCATCACCTAGGTCTCAAGGAACACAAAGATTGTATTGTACCAAGTCCCTCTTGATGGGAGAATCTATAATACAAATGCCTATTGGAGGGGGGACCGGCTCCACATAAATCCAGTCCTCAATTATTTGTTATGTTCTCTAAACTCTCTCTCTTGCAAAAGTATTGTTCATGCCAAGTTAACTAAGTACTATGTTTATGTTGCTACCATCAATTAAGTTCACCCTCTATGCTCTCAAAGTAATCTCACAAAAATGCTTTTTCTAAGTTTCCTAATTTCACTACTCTCAAAGTTCATAGGCCATTTCCATTACAGAGTTCTTCAAGCAAAGCATGCCTTTGATGCTCCAAGATTTTCTTTTCCCCAACAGTGTGCACATGTCCTTCTTCTCTAACAAGCAGTGAGCTTTCTAACAGAGGTTCTCTCTTTCCGCCGAAGGCAAAGGTTCTCTCTCTCTCTCTCTCTCTCTTTTGGAAATTGTTTTGTTTTCTTATATTTACAATATCATTTTACATACTGTCATGATTTCTCATCAAACTATCAGTTTGTTGAGGACATGCATCACTCTATCTCTGAAATCTTTGTCCTTCAACACCATTGCATCTTCTATCATCATGTCTCTGATGACCCTCATTGGCACAGTGTGATTGAACCCTGTATTCTTTTCAAAGATTTCCAGATTTCTCATAGACCATATAAACCATAGAAACCAGATTCTAAAGGAGTGCAGGGCAAACTGTAGAGCATTGTCATGCTGCATGTTAACTTTAGCAAATGTGAGCTTATATTTGGTAATTTGAACCCCCCAAGTTGTATACCACTTGTATTCAGCCCATTTCCACCATTTTGCAACAATTTTACAATGCCAGAAAATATGTCTCACTGTTTCCAATTTCTTACATCTGGCACAAGTTCCATTTGTGAAGCCTTTCCTATTCAGATTTGCAGCAGTGGCCAGAGTGCCTGTACATACTCTCCACAAAAAGAATTTGAATTTAAATTGATTAGGTACAAGCCATATGCTACTGAGTACATTGTTCCACCATAATACATTCATTCTTAGACTCCATTGCTTGTTACATCTCTGATACATATTGTTTTCAGGCAAAAGCAAAATATAAAATACATTTGTATGTGATTTCCACCAGTTGGCTGAGTGTCCTGGCAGAGCCCAATCTCTAAATCTTTCTTCTTCATTAACTGAGTTGAACATTGGCAAGCTATATACATGAGCTCGAAGCTGGTGCCAATCTCTTTTACATCTGTACCCCAATCCATATTGTCTTCTTGCCACTGCAAAAATTTTCAATTGTAAGTTAAAGTCCAGCAATTGACTAATTTGAGCAATTCCCTTCTTTGACATAGACAGTGCAGATTTTCCAAGCAGTTTAGCAGGAGGTACTTTAAGACAAAGCTCCAAAAGATATTTTCAGCACCTAGTGAATTTCCAATATATCTCATTCTTCCCTTCCTGATAAGAGCAGAACAGATTTTTTTCCAGGATATGATAAGCATTGTGGATGTTTCAAATCCTGTTTTCAAAGGGGCTGCAGTAAACAATTTATCCCAAGAGTTGATCTGCCAAGTACCATGAAAATATACAATAGCCAGGTCTATGAGTTTCCACATACATATGGCCCAGTCAGTATCAGAAGCTAGCATATGTTTGATGAGGCATGCCCTTCTAGCATCAGCATGAATCTGTAAATTCAGAAGATGCAGTCCACCTAGCTGATAGGGTGTGTTTATTTTTTGCCAGAACACTAATGCAGCAGATGCTGAGGAGATGCCCCAGAGAAATTTATCCATCAGAGAAACACATTTCTGAAGCATGCTGTCAGTCCATGCCAGCAGAGGGAGGTAATATAGCAAGTAGGGAATGAAAATAGACTGCACTATTCTAAGCCTCACATGGATTGGCCATTCATCACAGTGCCAGCCAGCAATTTTGGTTTGGACTCTAGCTACAACCCACTGTTACAGTTTGTTTTGTGGCACCTCCACTCCTATTGGGTAGCCCAGATGTCTGAACACCTGGCCTTTATGCACTCTTTTCCCAGGCCACACAAGGGCAAAAAAATCTCTGGTTGATACATCTATCAAAGAAGACTTTTGCAGATTCAAATGTAGACGAGCTGCTACTACAACATACAAATCAAGTACTTTCACACATCTCATGATGTTTACATTATGAGCTTTCAAAAACAAAAATGTGTCATCAACAAATCCCTTTCTTGCCACTTGTTTAGAACCAAGCTGAAGAGTTTGCAGATGTCCCTTGTTAGCTAAACATTCCAAATAAGCATACAGAGGATGAGTGGCTACTGCAAAGAAAAGGGGGCTTATAGGGCAGCCTTGTCTAACAGACCTTGCAATGTAAACTTTGTATGACAGTCTGCCATTTATGACAACTCTTGAATATGCATTCTGTCCAATGAGGTAAATGAATCCACTGACTTTAGGTCCAAACCCCATTTTGCTTAGGATATAAGATACAAAATCCCACTGTACTGTGTCAAAGGCTTTCACAAAGCCAATCTGGAACATAACCATATCTTGATGAGTGGATAAAGCATGTCCAATACCTATCTGCACAGTAAGAATGTTGTCAAAAATAGATCTAGCTACCTACCATAAATCCAGTTTGGGTAGGATGAATATATTTCCTAAGCTCAGTGAAATTCTGATTGCTATGGTTTTAGCCAGAATCTTGTAGAGCATTCCCATCATGGTGATGGGCCTCCAGTCTGCCAGGGATTTGGGAAATGTGTTCTTTGGTATCAGCTTGATAATACCCTGCTTGAGTGCAGGATCCATGCATTGAGAAATCCACACTGCATTGAGCAATGGACAAACAGTTCCTTTCAATTCAGGCCAAAAGGAGATCATGAACTCCTTTGATAAGCCACATATGCCTGGGCACTTTTCATTGGGCAATTTATGCAGTACATACAGTATTTCCTTGTCCTGTAGGGGTTGCTCCAATCTGTCAGCTGTAGCTTTCTCAATGCATGGATTCACTGTATCAAGCAGGGCATGAATAGCTTGCTGTCTGGTTTCTGAGTATTTAGGTTGCACATTGAGCAACTCATTGTAATAATGTGCAACCTTTTCTAGGATATCACATCCCTTGGTCAGAGGAGGCCCATCATCCTGATGTAATACCACAAGACTCTATCTGCTCTTCTTGTGTCGCAATTTCTTATAGAAGCTTTTTGATGCATCTCTACCATCTTCCACAACCCACTGCCTACATAAGAACCTCTGTTTAGCAGTTTGGGCCAGTTCCCATTCCAGAATGGTGGCTCTAGCCTCAACCAATTCCTGAAGCTCACTTTGACACAGTACCATGTTTTGACCAACTTTGTGAACAAGCAGCTCAGCCTTGCACTTGGCTTTCATCAGTTTCAGATTCCCCTGTTTGGCTACTATCTTACCAACAATTCTGATACATTGTTGCATCTCAGAGACAATACATAGCCAGGCAGCTAGGGGGTTAGTGTAATGCTCAGTTGCATACTATATGAGATCATTAACTTGCTGTTTGAAAGCTGCATGAGTGAGCAGAGAGTTGTTGACCATAAGGGATTTAGTATGACCATACAGATGCATATTTTCCAAAGCATAATCAATAAGGTTAAAAAAAAGTGGAAAGTGATCAGACATGGCAGTTGAAACATCAACAAACATCTTTTCAAAATTAGGCAGCCAGTGTGAACCAATAAAGTACAGTCTGTCCAATCTAGACCAAGAGTTCTAATGAGATGCAGAGTGGTAGGTGAAACCAAAGGATGGCCTGGCAGCAGCCTCCGAAGAATCTATGAGCTTTAGAACCTTTGTGAAAGTTTTCCCAGCCATCACTCTCTGTAGCATTCATGACAGTGGATAGAGAAGTGGTATGAGCAGCATGCTCTACCATATTAAAGTCACCACCTATTATACCTTGGGTCCAATTCAAATTAGATAGCCAGTGCCAGAGGTCAAGTCTTTCAGCTGTAGCATTAGAAGCATAGACATTGCAAATATGCAATGATCCCCAGGGAAAATCAACATTGAAGACAGAGCATCTTCCAGAGTGATGGTCAAGTACCCATTGAGGGTTTAGAGAGCTCTTAATATAGGTCAATGTTCCTGAATAGCAACCCTTTTTTCCTCCATAAAAAGCATTGTAACCCTTAAAATGAATGATTGTGCCAGCTTTATCATGGATTTTATGCTCTTTCACTAAACACACATCTAGGTCAGAGGCTAGAAGCCAGTTTTGAAAAGGCATGAGCCTTGAAGGGTGGCTCAGCCCTCTAACATTAAAGGTGGCTATCTTCATGAGGAGGGGGGAGTATCTAAGACCAATTTAGTGTCATCATCACTTGGGGAGTCAGACATGTGTACTTCTAAGTTGATGTGGCATGCATTGTTTTTAACTGCTGAGTGTTGGAGGATAACAGAGTCAATAGCAGCTAGGGTGTCTGGGGATGGGATGTCATGTAAGATATCAAAGGTATCCACTGCCCTTTTCCCCTTTTCCATGGGTCTTGGGTTTTTCGAGGTAGATGGTGAGGACCTTGCTTGGTTCCCTCCATGAGGTAGGGTTTTGTTCTTGTTACTTTGTAGGGCTGACTTATACCTGCCTGGAGGAACAACATATTCAGGTGAAACAACTGTTGGAGATGGTGGGGCATTTTTGCTAGCTTGGTTGCCTGCTACCTTACCAAAAATTTGGTCTCTAGGGACTAGGTGTTTGCTGCCAGGAAATGAAGGAATGAGTTCAACTGAGTCTCTAGCCAGAGTAGGGCATTTTTTTGAAAAGTGACCTAGATTGCCACAATAATAACATGATCCTGCTAGTTTTCCCCACTTTAGGTATATGACCAACCTGCCAATAGATTCTAGTTCAATTTCCAGTGTGTCAGGCATGGGTGTATCAGTATTCCACATTACACATGCCCTATTTCTGTTGGGGCAATTGATAGTAGGGGCAAACAATACTTTGCCTAATGAAGCAGCCAGGTCCTTGATACTAGGCCACAAGAAGGCAGGCAAATCCACAAAATCTACCCAGACAGGACATTTGGACAAAAGCTCCTCCTTAATCTGTTTGATCGGCTGCCAGGGGAAGACATGGACAACTTGTCCACATAAAATGATGGTGGATGAATTTTGAAAGGCCTTTTGATCTTCAGGCGAGAAGAAAAGGACTTCATATAGTCCCGACCCATTGTAGAACACTTTATCAACTACAGCCTTCTTAAATCCTTGATCAGGAAGGCCTGCAATTTCATGCAAGGGGGGGAGTTTCCCAGTGAAGTACATAACGATTTGAATACAGATACTTGAGCCATAACCGATTGGGCAGGTAAAGTAACCTCGTGCACCCCCTTAATAGAAGGGTCAGAGGTTAGGGCCTCAATTAAGCATGAGGTAAGAGCAGTGACTGACACATCTCTCGTTCAGAGACCAAGGGAGGCATGGATGCCTTACGGAGATTCAAGCAAAAGGGGGTGGGAAGAGCCATTGCTCAATTTAGTCAAGAGAGGACCTGCTTGTGTAGCGTGTTGAGAGTTCGGCAAGCTATGGCGAGTTTGCTGCATACACAGGTCACCTCCAAGGATACGCCCGCGAGAGAAGGAGTCATGACAGTGAAGATCTGCAGGCCAGCTGTGACCTAATCCCCGAACGCAGGAGCTCTGGTCCTCCTCGTCATTTTTTTTCTATTCTCCTCTCTCTCTCTCTCTTGATTTGATACATCTCTCTCTCTCTCTCTCTCTTTCTCTCTCTCTCTCTCTCTCTTTCTAATCAAGCAAAGGATGTTTTTGATGCTCCAAAGATCCGGGCAATCGATTATCAATCAATCTTTGTGTTCTTTATGCTCAATCAACATCCCTAGTAGGCAAAATTGGTGTAGTGTGCTCCACATTGGCATACTCTGTAATATGAACAATTCAAGAGAAGGTCTGTGCAACAAACGCTATATGTGAAGTGCATGGTCCTCAAGCTATGCAATAGCATGAAGGTCAGCATATATCCTTATACCTTGGTAATATAAATTTCTCATCTTAGCAGGTCTCCTTTTGTGTAGACCGTAGTAGTAGTTGTTCGATATTGCAAATACTTTTGAGTTTTAGAGGGTTCCCCCACCCTTGCATGTGCTCTTCTCCTTACTACATATGTTGTTTGCTTGTAAGCAATTATTCTTCTTATCACCGCATGATAATACATGGTTATGAATATTTGTTGTATGATTTAAGCTGACAAAGTTTCTAGAGTGTTTTTATCTTATTGCACAACTTGAGACAAGACGAGAGGTCAAAAGTTACCTGGATTGACAAGGCCATTGAAACATGCGATGAGTAAGGACTACTACATTTTGCTATTGAACGTTGAACATAGATGTACTACTGTGGGAATGGCACGTTTTCACGTATTATGAAAAATTGGGGAGGATTGTGCAAACTCCCCCGTGCAAGGAGACTTGCATGATTTTTTTCTTTTCTGACATAAAAATGGACAACACTCAAGAAATTTATTTTTTTAAGAATTTGATTAAAGACATTATAAAAAAAATGCTAACCCACTTTATGTTTTTTTGCAAGGTCTCTGTATTGTATACGAAACATTATGATTGCAATGTTCCAGGGATAGTATCATACTTATCGTAAGCTCTCTCTCTCTCTCTCTAAAATTCCTATAATCATGGTATCTCTCTCTCCTTGCCTCTCTCATAAGTAATAAATGTCGAGTGTAACTAGAAGTATAAGCCTACCTCGTATTGTCATCTTCTGTATTTGAACCTATTCACTATACACTACCTCAATTCAAATGTGGCTAATGAAGCACGCTAATTATTTGGTTTGTCTAAGGTGAAAATGAGGCTATAGGATGCTCCACATAACTTGATACCTAGCATTGATCAAAAGAGAATCGGATGCACAATTGGCATGCTTTAAAAATACCAACTTGACACTTTACATCAGCGCACACATTGCTTTAAACCACTCGCTACAATAATGATTTGATTTGCCTATTGCGACATACAACAAATTTTATTCCATTGATTTTCATTGTTTCTTGATTATCCATGATGGTCTCTAGGCTCATGTCAGGTTGGCAACACACGCCTCTTTTGTGTGTGTGTGTGTGTGTGTGTGTGTGTGTGTGTGTGTGTGAGAGAGAGAGAGAGAGAGAGAGAGAGAGAGAGAGCAAGCTTCATCCTTCCAATGCTCTTCTAGAATCACTGGTAGCAACACCAAAGGGCAACATCTATGCAAATTGACAGAGAATCCTCTTCATACGTCCTACACCTTTATTGCCTCGAGGCTCGTATGAGCAAAATCATTTAATGTCTCTACTTTTGACCGCTCAATAGGCAATAAAAAAAGCTTCACCTCTATGTAACTAGTGTTGTTTGCTTTTTACTTCGACACAAGAACTAACTTACATAAGCATATCCATACATCACCTATATAGCCATGTACACCTACAATAATCACATTGACAACCTGCAATCGGCATCCTACGGCACCTGCAACATCAAAATCATAGCAACCTATGGATTGCCAACATCACACAACCTGCAATAAGCATCCTACCATACGTGCAACGAAGTCATAGCAACCTATGGCAACAACTACGACACGACAATCTACAAAGTAATTTTAACAATAATGTGTGCACAAACCAAAGAGACCATGGCAGAGAGGATCAATATAGAAGGGAATGTAGCACAAAGAAGGTGATTGGAGGACTGACATAGAGCAATATGGTGATGGCAGGGATAAATGCAATGGATATGCTCACAACAACAACGATGATGAATGCACAAACTGAAGCCAAGGGATCGAGATGATAGAAACCTCAGCTCTTCAAAAGGGCATCAACCACGAGAACTTGATCTGTTCAATATTTACCAAGGTAGGGCTTCACATGTCATGGATCATGGTTGATGTATGTAGCTTGCAACCTTTCGTGATCGAAAGGAAGGGATTGTGTATGTGTCGCAAATTGCCACACATATGATTGCAGCTGGGAAAGATGTTGTGAAGTGAGATCAAGAGGTATGGGTTAAGGTTGTTTCCATGACTAGGAATACAATTAGCCTTTCCATTGGACCAAAAGATAGGGCAAGATCTTCTACCTATAAGAAAAAGCTCTTTGGATCAGGAATCTAATACCCGTAGTATGAATCAACCTTCAACAGGTCACAAAGGACTTTCTAGGATTCTCTTCTAGGAAACCACTAAAGAGAATAAGCTGGGAAGCTAAGTAGCTAATAGCATCAGGGGTCTTCGATATGAGGGTTTACCCCAAGTATGATGTTGATAGATCTAGACTCTTATATAAAGATAAAGGCATTGAACAAGAGCATGAGATTGACATCAATGAGGATGAACCGGCCTTCTTAAGAGTGTAAAAAGCGTACTTTATCAATGTGTTAGCTGTGAAAATCATAGAAAATCCACATGGTTCACTTCAGAGAACTACAATGACACAATTTGCTTTAGGCAAAGAGAGTTGAGAGAGAAACAACAAAGGACTATGCTTGATTCCATCCCAAAGGATTTGAATCCTCTTTTTGAAGATCCTTCATCAAAAGCAAGAGAGTAGCATCTCGCTCAAAAACTCATTGTGTAGGACTCTCTGTGTATCATATGTTGAAGTGGAAGAAGAATGCTTTTCATAAGGCAGCTACATTGGCCAATCATCAAAGACTATTATGGCGCTGGCTACCACCTCTTAGGTAAGCTCTATTCCTTTACATTTTTCCTTTTTGATTTTTTTGTGCTACTTGGCATGTTCCATATCCATAGAATGTAGCATGGTAGTCTTGAATGTGATGGTGGCGGCTGATGCATCTTTACATCTCTTAGCTCTTTCAATCTGATGTTGCCTTTGTTAATGCTTACATAGCTGGGCCTCCGTTGTAATAGAATGCATGACCTCTGGCTAACCTCCATTTGATTGATTTGCTACAAGCAAATAGCCTTTCTTGCGCAAGTCTTACTGACCTTAGCAGGACTACAACCCTACTATACCACCTTATTTTTATTGCACCCATGTAGCCCTATTGGGCAACCTCATTGCTCCATTAATCGGATGCTTATTGCACACCTTTTGTATTGTGTCGACACTTAGTTGGTAACATTGATTTGGTTATTGTTTTGTTTCTTGTTGATCAAAAAATCTTTTTACATAAACTCTATTGTAGATGTTGTGGATGTCTGTATACTTCAATACTTGTCTCTCTCCAAGGACGCAATAGCTATAGTAGGGCTACAATGTTACTTGCACTAGACAAGCAATTACAAATGGTCTTGGGTTCACACTAGGTAGGTGGTCTCTCATCTGGGCAGCAATGACACATGTCGAAAACAAGGACTACTGGTCTAGTAGACACATGGCAAAAACGAGGAGTGGTGGCCTAGTAGACATTGTGGCCAATTCACCACCACCACAATTTGGAGATAGATGTAGCTGGATTGTTAGGGATATTTGTTAGCGGTTGGCTGCTCTTTATGGTTGTACACATGTTTAGTTGGTTCTAGTCATGGGAGACATCATACTTTCTATGGGTTTAGGGTCTTGAGTCTTGTGTTTAGTCTAGCACCTATACACTTGCACTCACCCCACACAGATAGAGCCTTGACACCCCCATTGTGCTCGTGTGTCCTGGGCTTGGAGCTGAGTGTGCTGCCAATCAACATTTGTATTGGTTCATGAGTTAATCGAGTTTCATTGTGTTTGGATTCTATTATTGATTCATTTAAGTTTGCTTTGTTGTTCCGTTGCTATCTAGTGTTTATTCTATTTAGAGAGATTTCTTGCACATTGTACTAAGGGGCATCCACAATAGAGAGAACAACATACTTTTCTTGCTACAAATGCTCTCGTTTTTGGCATGCCTGGTAGGACCTCAACTGAAGTCTCACTCCATTATGCGTACATGGTTGAGAAGCTAGCTAGTTTAGTCTCTCACTTGGCCTAGCCTATTGGTCTAAACTCATATGGGCTACCCTTGTTTGGTTCACCTTCGCCTTTGTCCAACTTGGTTTAAATGTTCTTTGCCTCATCCAGCTTTGTCTAGCTAGTCTAGTCTCTCGCCCTAGTCTAGTTGGAGTGGTCTAGTTGAGTTTGGTCCAATGGGTCTAGATTGTCCAACAAGTTCAAGGGTCTTCATGCCCAGAGCTTGGGTGGGTTTGTTGCTAATGCATGACACATACAAGGCGGTTTAAAGATTGACAAAGCCCACTACAAATCCCTCTACAATACTACCATAGAAAGCGTTGACCTTTCTTATCGAGAGTAGAAGTCCTCCACCCCTGCTCTCTCTACCCTCTCATGCATCTCCCTCAACCAGTTCCTCACCACCCTACCACCTTCCCTAATACACTTTCCACTGACTATATTGCAACCGGCTCCTGAGCAGGTAGCAATGGAGGAGTTGACAAGCATACTAGCCAAGGAGAACAAAAAGTTTTTGAGTTTCAAGGGACTCTCCATGGAGGATGCAGACGACCATGCTAGGAGATTTTTATTTCTCTGCAAAGGTCATCGCCTCAATATAGAAGATGATACCTAGTGCTCTTCTTGTCAACCTTGGATGGCTTAGCAAATAAATGGTACAATCAGTTTACTTAGAATCACTTTACAAATTGAAGTTTTAGAAAAAGTAAAGAGGAAATTGGAAGATCTTAGGTCTCAACAGGAGTCTAAGCCCATGGTCTAGTGTAGCTAATATCGCTCTCAAGGGCATCCACGTCAAGAATGCCGACTTCAAGATTATTGCCACTTCTGTGAGAAATCTAAGCATGAAGACAAAGATTGCTACTACACCTAAAGGGACCGCGACAACTGCAACAAAGCCTCGCCCCTATGTTTCAACAAGGGTTGGCACCTGCCTCCAACGTGGTTTCCCCCTATGGCCATTCAAATCACATGCCCCATTTGCTGACTACCCCTACTATATAAGCGATGCAAGGTATGAAAAGTACTTTTCCATCTCAAAGTTTTTACCATGCTAACACTTTGGCAACCCCTTAGAGCTTCTACACATTAGCATCCACCTCCATGCAACAAGAGTAGGGGCCACCTCGCCCCCCAACTCACTTATCCAATCGACCCATTTTGTGTTATCGATGTGGGGAATATGGGCACTACCAAAGAAAATGTCCTTTGCCAGAAGGGTCTCCTCCTTGCCAACATTGCCTTGAGGCTAAGTATCACTATAATAAGGACCATCCAAAATAACATGCATCCACATCTTACTTAGTGCCAACCTAAATTCACATTTCCCAAGATAAATTTGGTAGCAATTAGCACCATCCCTCAACGTAGGTTACATGATACGTTATTCGCAAAACATTTTAAACATGATTAATGATTGTATTATACGTCCAATCATATTATTCAAACGTGTTACACGATGACACGTCACTTTTTTTTTTAAATTTGTACTTGTTCTTACATATAAATCGATAAGATATTCGATTGTTAAGTTAATCACTCGAATAAACTACTATAAATACTATCAAGTTTACTTGATGTAGCATCTCTAAGCTACAAGTTTAACCCAAGCAGTGAAATTATATATATTTGCTATTAAAAAACTCATTAAATTGATTTAAGAATAAATAAATCTTAAATTGGCTACTTAAATGTAGCTTGAACACAAGATACTTTAATTTTCCTTTTGAAGAAATATGATATTGAAAATTGATGAGCTTTAAAGAAGTTTTTAGCTCCATCGTTTTTTGATACAGATAATAATTAAAACATTTGAGTCATGTATTAAGTTTAGAGATTAGCACATCACATAGGTTTAGAGTGTTGGGAATTAGCATAAGAAATAGGGGTTACTTTTGTGGATTATGGTGGAAATTTAGTTAACACCTTGCGAATGAGTTCTAAATAAAGATGTGATAATTGGTCTCTTGGTTGTTCAAGCACGTACTCTTATGTCTAAGATTAATTTGGTGCGAGGATTTCTCTTGGTTGTTCTCAACCTTCGTTCTTACTTCCAAGTGGGCAAGAACAATGTAACAAACAAACCTCTTGGTTGTTACGATACTCTTATCTCCGAGTAGGCTCTATTTGTAGTTAGGACAGACAATAGGGCTTGCTTAGTTGTTTTGGAGCAAATGATCTTATGTCTAAGTGAGTATAAGTGGTATCTTACTTAGAATTCACTAATTGTGTTTGAGTCAATGGCTCTTACCTCTTAGGGAAGAGAAGGTCATTGGTGAATTTAAGCATAACTTGGTTGTATTTGAGCTTTACTTATTACCTCCATGTTTACGTATAATTATGTTTTAGGATCTCGTGGTGTTTTGAACTTAGACTCTTAATTCCAAGAGACATGGATGGTCGATTGTCAATTGGTGCTACTTGGTTGCTGATGAGTTAGCTCTCTTTTACCTCCAAGTAGCCTGTAGGCTAGTAGCCTCATACGTCAATTTCCATTGGTTAATGTTGTTTAGACTCTAAACCCTAGTCTTCCTAAATTGCATTGTGCTTTTTATGAGAATTACATGCACTTAGTTAATTATAGCACTTGTTGATGAGTTAGCTTGCTTTTACCTCCAAGTAGGCTAGTATCCTCATACATCAATGTAATTGGTAAATGTTGTTTAGAATTTAAACCCTAGTATCCCTAAATTGCATTGTAATTTTACAAGAATTACATGCGCTTGGTTAATTATGTCACTTTTATAAATAGAAAAACTAATTGTAAGGCCCATGCATATTGTAGGAAGTAGTAGCAAAGCTCAAAGTCAAAGAATATGGTGTGAGGAAAGGAGTGGGGATATGTGCAAGCATTTCATCGTGGTAAAACTATATCTAAGCTTAAATGCAACACATGTGGCCATGTCTTTAATGGAAATGCAATTGGCATCAAGGAGCACTTGTTTGGTGTTGGCACATACATGGGAGATTGCATTGAACCACCTGTTGACATTTGGGTTCACTTTGCACCCTATGTAAAGCAATGCAAAGAGAAATGACATCTTCTTTGTAGGCCAGGTTTGGTGGTGGCTACTCATATTTCAAGAGTTTGATTTTGTGTAGTTCTTTGTCCTGAGAAGCATCATGTCATGGCTGACCACCTCTCTTGACTATAAACTAGTGAAGAAGCTATAGGTGTTGAGGATGACTTCCTAGATAACAGTCTCTTCAAAGTCAACACTACACTGGAATGATATGGTGATGTTTTGGATTTGTTTTCCACCAGCTTATACAAAAAAAAAGCCTCTCCCTTGCAAAAAGGAAGACTACTATTAAAGTATAGACCATTTACTCTGATTGGAGATCAACTCTACAAGTCTAGACCAGATGGTGTGTTCCACAGATGTGTCTCTCCTCCATCAAGTAGAGCATATTTTAGAAGATGCCCTCAGTGGTTCCATTGGTGGTGGTCATTACCCTAGTCACATCACAACACAAAAAATTCTACAAACTGGTTTATGGATGCAATTGCTCATGTGAAGGTTTGTGATGTCTATTAGTGTTGTGCACCTAAACCTAGTAGGCAGTCCAACCATCCTTTACAAGTGTCAATGGCATGGTTGCCCTTTGAACAATGGGGTTTAGAATTTGTTGGTCCAATTTCTTCCCCAATCAACCAGGTAATCACAAATATCTTCTAGTCATTATAGATTATTTCCACCAAGTGGGTAGAGGTATTGGCCACCAATGACTGCACATGCAACATTGTGGCAAAGTTCTTGTATGAGAATATATTTTGCAGTTTTGCACCCCCCCTTGAGATCATTAGTGATCGAGGTGGTAACTTTGTCAACTAGCTGATCTCGACACTACTGAGCAACTGCAAGATCTTCCATCGCAAGTCTTACTCACACTACCCCAGAGCAAATGGGCAAGTGAAGAGCACTAAGAAGGTTCTAATTTCTCTCCTCTGGAAAATGTTCCATTTGCATCCAACTTCATGGCATCAGGCAATCCTCAACACCCTCTGAGCATATCGCCCTTCTTTCAAAGCAACGAATGTCCACACCCCTTTCAACTAACCTTCAACTTAGAAGCCATTGCTCCATTTGAATTCAACTCTAGAGGTTATAGCTTTCTCGTACCAATTGAAAAGATCCAAGTCCACCATCTCATATGACTCAAATTATGCGAGTGTGCACTCGACTTGAAGAGCAACCTCCTCATCTATTTGCTCCTTGGTGGGCCACTTGCTCCATGCCTTAAGTGAACGATTTTTCATACCACCACTATGAACATGCACTCATGTGTTTTGCAACTCTATCATCAAACACATGAAAAATTTATTATCCCATCCAATGCAGCTGTGAGGATCAAATGAGGTAGGATCTTGAACAGGGAAGTGCTCCTAGTCTATTAAGTGTGTCGTGGTAGGTTGGTACTCTTTTTGAGAAATGGAGGTTGTTAACGTGAGAATGTAATCCTTGCTTGTGCAATAAGAAGATGGTATAAAGGCACACGAGGTAATGCATGGGAGTAGGGGACCCTAGGATGATCCACCTCATTGGCACATATGTGTGAGTCTATGTAGCTCCCAAAATCCTCGCTCATGATAGGCAATTAAGACAAAGATATATACATCCAAACCAAAGTTGTATATAATGAGAGTCAGGATAAAGGGATTTCCCAATGTTCTTTTATTCATCTAATCTGATGTCAAGTTAGTTGGCGTCTCAATCTATCATCTAGTCATATGAAGTTTGAATACCTTATCTGATCATATGAAGTCATTCGATACTTTGAGTCTAATTTTGGAATAGCTATAAAAGAGATCCAACTCATTCCATTTTGGAAATCACGATGGTGAGCTAAGTCTCTTGACATGAACCAATCTCCCAGTTAGAGTTCAGAGTCAGTTAGCCATTCACAATATTCGTACAATGCTCAACATGAGAAAGGAAACTTGCTACAATGCTTATAAAAATTCAAGACCACATCATCACAATGGCATAGGAATCAAAACAAGGATACGATGATAAGTGGTTGCACTCTCCAAACAAGGAAACTGAAGGGAATCCAGGGTATTGGAGGTGGTGAGGAACAAAGAACATATGAAGTGCATTCCTATAGAGGACATTCAAAAAGAGTTGAAAGATGCTCTTACTCACACGGTTCCCATCATTTGGCAAGAAAAGGTAAGGCCAAAGTTCAAACTGAAACCACATATGCAGCCAGACGGAGGCATAGGCGATCAAATTCTCATATAAAACCTGGTTGGGGGGAAAGTGTTGGGTGAAGAAGGGAGTGAGGGAAGCTATAGACACGCACACATACACGCATAGATGCACACACCGAAGCTTGATAGCTTGAAGCTCCCTCACTTTGTTATGAGAAGTTCAAGTGTAAGTATGAGAGAAAGATACGAGTCTCCCTAAGTACAACGTACCATCACACATGCGTATAGTGTGTATATGTGGTTACACGGGGAAAAAACCTCTAGTCAGCACTAGAGTAAAAAGTGCCCGTGTATAGGGAAACGGTTCACATCAAAACTACCCAAGGGACACGTGAGTGTAACAAACCCCCCTGGAGTGAATGATGTGAACATGTACAGGGAGGTGACAGATCAGCCCCCACATGGTAACAAGCATAAAGCTTTGCGAAAAGCTTCAAACTTTTCCCTTGGAAGAGCTTTGGTGAACAAGTTTGCCACATTGTCTTGCATAGGTACATATGCCAAATCAGTATCTCCTGCATGTAGCCTCTTTCTGACATAGTGATAATGCACCTCAATGTGTTTTGTGCGAGCATGAAACACTGGATTCCTCGCAACTGCCAATGCACTCTGACTGTCAGTGAAAATGGTCATAGACTCATGTGGCTTCATGCATAGATCCATAAAGAGACGTCTGAGCCATACACACTCCACCGTTGCCGTGAATGTTGCCCTGTACTCAGCCTCACAACTGAATGTTGCCACAGTTGGTTGCTTCTTACTCAACCATGATATGCATGATTTTCCAAGAAGAAATCAACTGCCACTAGTGGACACTCGTGTATCATAACAACCAGCCCAATCACTATCTATAAATGCATGCAAGCATAGCTGATTATCTCTACCATAGAAGACACCAAAGTTCATAGTGACTTTGAAGTATCTAAAGACACACTTCACAACTTGCCAATGCTTAGCGCTGGGGCTATGCATAAACCTGCTCAACTGGGAAACAACATATTGTATGTCTGGCCGAGTGTTGCATAGATAAATAAAGCATCACACAGCTTGTTGGTAGAGAGAAGTGTCAAATGCATCATCACAATCCTCAATTGAGAACTTGAATCCTGTCTCAACAGGAGTTGAAATGGACTTGCAATCCTCAAAACCAAAACGATGAAGCAGCTTCTCAATGTATTTTTCTTGATGCATGATAATACCCCCCTCAACAGAAACAAACTGGATACCAAGATAATAGCTCAAATGACCAAGATTTTTGGATCGCAAAAGCTTGTTGCAAATCAGCCTTTAGTTCTTCAATTTTCATCTCACATGACCCAGTCAAAAGCATATCATCAACATTAAGAACAAGCACAATCAAGTCATTGCCATCTTTGCGTACATAAAGTGTGTTCTCAATCGAACTACATTGGAAACCAAGAGCAATCAAGTGCCGATGCATCTTCTCATACCATGTACGTGATGCTTGCTTAAGTCCATACAAAGCCTTTCCCAAGCGACATACTTTATTCTCCTGACTTTTAATGGCAAAACCAGGAGGTTGTTTGACATAAACCTCTTCATGTAAGTCACCATTCAAAAATGCAGTTATCACATCTGATTGATCCACTTTCCAACCACGATGAGTAGCCAATGCAACCACAGTACGAATGGTAGTCATGCGTGAAGTAGGCGCACAAGTCTCCTCATAGTCAATACCATATTGTTGCGCATAACCTTTTGCAACAAGTCTCGCTTTGTAGCGTTCAATACTACCATTAGACTTTCGCTTGACTTTGTAAACCCACTTAGTACCGATTGCATGCTTACCTTTAGGTAAGTCACATAACTCCCAAGTACCATTCTTGGAAATCGAATCCAATTCGGATTTCATAGCAGCCATCCACTCCTCATTTTCAGATGTATCTTCAAAAGATAGTGGTTCTTCATTACATGCTGTTGCAATGAGAGCTACATCCACAAAATCACTCGATACATGGCAAGTAAATGATCTTGTTCTACCATGAAAAGGAGCACTCAACTTACTATCTTGTAAAGTTTGCTTCAACCATCTTTGCATTGCTTATGCATCCCTAATAGAGGTGCGTTCCTTATGTAATTCATGATCAACTTGTACATCATCAATGGGCTGAACTTCATGCTGATTTTCAGCCATGTTTGGATGCAAATTTTCAGCTCTTTGAACCTCATTTGGCTGCTCTACATGGTCATTATCCAATGTACCACTTTGAAACAAAGACATAAGTGTATCAAACATATATTGTGTAGTTGGCTGCGTTTTACATTCAAGCAAGGGATGAGCTGAATTTTCAGCAAAAATACCACATCACGACTTACAACAATATTGTCCATTAATGGATGATACAAACGATAACCTTTACTTTCAGCACTATAGCCCGCAAAGATACATTTTATAGCCTTGTTTTGCAGTTTGTGACGTTGTTATGAAGGCACAAGAGCATATGCCAAACAACCAAACACAGGAATATGGCTCACTATTGGCTTTTGACCATTCCAAGCCTCATAAGGCGTAAAAACTCTCAAAGCTTTAGTGGGACATCTATTCAAAACATAGTTTGCACACATGAGCGCTTCCATCCAAAACTTATCAGGAAGATGCTTTCCTTTAACCATACAACGTGCCATTTCCAAGAGAGTATGATTGTTACGCTCGGCAACACCATTTTGCTGAGGTGTATATGGCACAATACATTGATGCATAATACCTTTGTCACAACGAAAAACATTAAACTCATGCGACATATATTCCCCACCACAATCTGTGCGAAGAGTAATAAGTTTGCTGCCATTGAAATTTTCAACCATAGTCACAAAGCTTTTAAAGCATGCAAAAACTTCATGCTTTGCTTTCAATGGATACACCCAAGTATGGCAAGTAGCATCATCTATGAAGGTAACAAAATATACATACTTTCCAAAAGATGGAGTCTTCACACGACCACATACATCACTGTGTACAAGCTATAATTTTTTTGTAGCATGAACAGAACCATCCTTCGGAAAAGAGGCACGATGCATTTTGCCAAGTAAACAACCTTCACAAGCATGCTTCTCAATGGAGTCAAGTGTGGGAAAACCAACAACCATATCACGCTTTTGTAAATAGAGCAAGCTATTGAAGTTTAAATGACCAAAACGTGCATGCCATAACTCTGTTTCAGCCATAGAAGGAGTACGAACAAGCAAGACATTTGATGCATGTCTCTCATAAGTATCCATGCGATACAAGCCATTGCATAATGTCCCAGACATAACAATAACATCACCATTGCTGAAGTCATGAACCATACATTTAACGTCCACAAAATGTACATGAAGACCCAAAGAGGCAATGGTAGGAACCGAAAGCAAGTTCTTCTTTATGCCTGGCACATACAAGGCATTCTTGAGAGTCACAACACCCCCATTTGCAGCCGTAAGCTTTATGTTCCCAACTCCAATGATAGGGTAAGAGGCATTATTTGCACAAACAACATGTCCCCTCTTTGGTGCATCTTGCAAGGACACAAAAAACTTCTTACATGATGTAATGTGCTTGGAAGCACCACTATCAAAGTACCAATCAAGATCAGCCTCACACACTGTCATACATGTAGAATGTAATGAAGAATCATATGTGCATGTAACAAAACAAGCCCAAACATCTTGAGCAAGATTAGCTTCATCATCCTTTGCATTACTCGTGCTCTCAATGATAGACATGCACGATTGCTTCTTCTTATCATTACGCTTTGTAAGCTTTCTACATTTCTCAATGGTATGTCCCGACTTCCGACAATACTTGCATCTCTTCTTCTTTTGTGAATTACCATCACTAGAAGAATTAGTGGAAGAGGGAGTTTGGGGCTTTGGTTTTGATGTACCCAAAGCTGGTCCGGACTTGCTTTTACCTCTTTGAGAGATAGCAAGTGCTTGAGTTCCCTGAATCAAACCACTTCTATTCATTCTAGATTGCTCTTCTTGCAAGAGAAGTGACACAACCTCATCAAAAGTATACATGTTGGGATTTCCTTTTGCAACCAAACGAAGAGTAGTAGCAAAGCTTTGAGAAGAATCTGGCAACCCTTTAAGCAAAGTGGAGATGAGAGAATTGTCCGAGATAATCTCATCTATGTTTGCCAATTGCTCTTTCAAATCCTTAATCTTTGTAACATACACATCAACGGACTCACCTTCAGCCATATGCATTTCCTCAAGTTGCTTACTCAAGTAAGCCACACAGGCTTCATTGCGCCCGGCATACAAAGAAGCAAGTACATCCCAAGCTTGCTTGGATGAAGTGCAAGACCGAATGTGCGAAACAATATGACGCTTCATGGAAAGAGCAATCAAAGCATGTGCTTGGGCATCCTTTCCATCCCATCTAAGCTGATCTTGTGTAGGTGGAGAAGATGAAGAAACAAGTGTTGAAGAGCTTCTTGCATCTGTAACAGTAGAAGTAGAACTGCCAGGTCTCTTGTCTACATCCGCCACAATGTTCCATAGTTGCTTTGCAACAAGAACATGTTTCATCATGTAAGATCACATCGGATAATTGGTCCCATCAATCTTATCCTCATCTTGAAGCATGCCAAACAAGTCATTGTTGCTTGCTATAGCACCCACGAACAATAAATTGGCAAGAAATGAACTCACGACAAAACCTGCAGAAAATCTACAAACCTATAAATGCTGTTACAGCAAAGCCTTAATGTGTCCAGAAATGATGATTCATGATATCATTGCGTAGTACTCGTTCTTAGCTTCGTTTTGAGTCCTATGTTGAGCAAAACGGACACCCGGAGCACCCGTGGCGAGCAAAACGGTGACTAGCTGTCCCGAGGCTGCACCTCCTGCAAAACCTAATATGAGGTATGGAGGAAGGAGAATGCTTGTGGGAGCTAAAGAGCCTGCTCTGATACCATTGTTGGTGAAGAAGGGAGTGAGGGAAGCTATAGATACGCACACACACACACACACACACACACCCGTAGATGCACACACACACAGCAAGAAGATTGATAGCTTGAAGCTCCCTCACTTTGTTATGAGAAGTTCAAGTGTAAGTATGAGAAAAAGATACGAGTCTCCCTAAGTACAACGTACCACCACACATGCATATAGTGTGTATATGTGGTTACATGGGGAAAAAACCTCTAACCAGTACTAGAGTAAAAAGTGCCCATGTATAGGGAAACGGTTCACATCAAAACTATCCGAGGGACACGTGAGTGTAACAGAAAGAAGCTGACACAGTCACAAAGATTGACCACAACTACATGAAAGGGAATTGCACTATGGCAGAAATGAGAGTGATCCGTTTGTGGCATAATTAGTGAGTTAATTATAAGAGATTAGAGAAAGAGATTGACACTAACCCTTGTGGAAGGAGTTGGCCTTAAAAAATAGTTTGAGATTTGTCCATATAAACAAATATTTAATACATTGGTGATTCCCAAATTGGCTTGAAAGTCTCAAAATCTCTAATATGGTGTTAGGGGGTTCTCACTAGTTGGTGGTGCGGTTTGTCGCACACCCCAACAAGGATCCCCGTGAGAAGTGATGTCAAATGTGTAGGCTTCCAATGTAGAGGGGGTTCTCGCTAGTTGGTGGTGCGGTTTGTCACACACCCAACAAGGCTCCCCGTGTGTGTCTAACACCCAGATGCAAAATGTCCTCCCCTAGAGATTGTCATCTAGGGTATAGTAGTCAAACGTCTATCCTAGAGAGCCAAAAGATGAAGCCTACTTCAAAATATACAACTGCTTTTGTCATTTTGTTGTGTTGCCAATGTCGGCTCAAAGTGTCCTTGTGGTCAATGCTTCTTCTCCCCTCAAAGTGTTTGGTCAAAGTAGATGTCAATCATGGAATGGCGTACAAGTCAAATTTTTTGCAAACGTGTGCAAGTGAGGATGGTCTTACCAACTTTTGGTTGGCATTGTCTAATCCTTGTACAAAAATTTTCATCTTTATGAAGCCGAAAATGATCGTTTTGTGTCCGTGCAAATGTGAATGTGGAGAGTTTTGTACCAAATGCAAAATCTTTTTTGTGTAAGTGCATGGTGTGAGGTGCCAGTGAGGCTCTTGCTAATCTAAAATTCAATGTCGCATACATTGCACAACAAAGTTTTTTCTCTAATGTTGTGGGAAGCCTCCCCGTGAAGAGCTACCTTTTGGCCTTTCAGTTTGTGGGAAAGGGGCTCTAAGTAAGAGCTCGAGGCTAGATATGCCCTTTGGCATCTGCGTGGGAATGTTGGCTATACCGAGAGAAAATATGAGTTACTATGAAAACAATGAGGCTGCGAATAGTTTTGGTGAGATTGTTTGTTGAGAGTGGTTGAGCTCGATGATACTCAATTAGGCTTGATGACACCCGCTATAATATTGCTCAAATTATTTGACAAAAGAGCTGCTACTTCAGCTCAAATAATCGATTGCAATTCTCTAAGAAAACAATGAGGTTCAAGCAGATTTGGAAAATTGTAGTAGTTTAATAGCTTGAGGATTATGATGCCCTAATGGGCCTTAATGTATGTAAGCTTGTGATCTCTCAATGGCTTGGTAGAGCTATTGTAAAGCAATGGCAAATCGAAGACAGACTATAGCACACAATATAAATGATACTATATATTATAATAAGCTAGCTTAATTGGGGATTATGGCACTTCAAGCTTGATGCTCAGGTTGATGATGAGCTTCTGTGGCTCTTCCCTCAGTGCTGGAGTAGTTGAAAAGCTTGTGAGAGGATGGGCTTGAGTAGTGCAACACTTGAGAAGCCTGTGATGAGGATGGGCTTGAGCACTGGAACAATTTGAGAAGCCATGGGCACCTCAAGGTAGCACAATGTGGTTATGTAGAGGTAGCGATGCGTGTGGACTTGATGCCTTATGCAATATGATTTACCTATGGGTCTGGGGTCCATCGGGTGGCCAAGTGGACAAGGTGAACTTTGACTTGCTAATAATAGGAGCTTCTTTTCACCACAGACCTTAAGAGCATGAGTTTCAAATAGAATGATTGTGAGACTTCAATGGGTGTTAGGTAGGCATTAAAGGCTCAAAGCCACACACATGCACCTTTCGAGGCTTAGACCTACAGATATCCCAGAGACTAAATCCACTAAATCTAAAATATTAATTGAATAATTAAAATGACAACCATGGTTGATTCAAACTTGGAGAGGTACTATGGGAAGCTTTGAACAAGGACTATGCACACACATGAAAACAATTCTCCAAATTGTAAAATCAAGTGTGCTTTCGTGGCCTCAAATTGAGTAGGTTCGGTGGAAATGCTAATGTGAATGCAATTACCTACACACGCGCGCGCGCGCGCACACACACACACACACACACACACCCAAATCAATTTCAAATGAACACGAAGGGTAGTGGCTCAAGGAGCAATTACACACACACACACACACACACACACACAGACACTAATCAATTTCAAATGAATACGAAGGGTAATGGCTCAATGAGAAAATTCGAGAACATGCCCAAGAATTTCTTATCAAAATTGATTAGAGTGCTAATTAGAGAGAGGGTAGGGTAATAATAAGTGATTTAAATAGGCCTAGGTGTGAACCATTGGCTCTGACACCACATGAAAGTGAATTGCATTATGACAAAAACAAGAGTGAGCCATTCATGGCATAATTAGTGACTTAACTACAAGAGATTAGAGAGAGAAATTGAAAGCAAAAAACCAAAAGTGGATTGATTAACAAACTAGATGCCAATGATGAGTGCAAAGTGGGCTAATGATGATAATGAGTGAGAGGATACAAAGTTTGTAGCCTGGCTTCAGAGAGAGCATCTGCTAATGTAAGCAGTGATGTCAAATGTGTAGGCTTTTAATGTAGAGGGGGTTCTCACTAGTTGGTGATGTGGTTTGTCATACACCCGGACACTACAATGAGAGCTGATGGGAAGCAAACACTGACCATCATGAGAAGCACAAACAATGGAAGATAAAACCAAATCATTGTGATAAACCTAGATGCTGGGAAAGGGAGTGAGTTCATCATGTCAAATCTAGACATGAGGAGAGGTTGAGTGATCTAAAAACAACATTTTTCACTTTCAAAGGCAGTCATAGAGATGACCCAGATGTTCATATTCAGGTATTTGGGTAGTATGATAATTTGAAGGATGTACATGAAGATGATTGGGTAAAGTATTTTCCAAAAACATTGAAAGATGCTACACAAAAATGATACTATCATTATCCAATTTGTAAGATAGGACATACATCAAGCTGAAGAAAGCCTTCTTGCTAGAATAAAGTGAGAACTAAGGGGATGAGCATATTCTCTATGAGAAGGCAATCTTTCAGTTAGAGGATATGTGGAGAAAATCAAAAGAATTGATCAGTCAATTGAATGAGCCACCCTCAGAGAAGCGTATGCGTACTTGGTTTCCAAGTGGATTTAGAGAAGCAAGAAGCTTAGAGAGTAGGAAGTGCCAACACCGACTAGAAAATCTATGATCTGGTGCAAAGAGCTTTGAAACTAAAACAACAAGCTAAGAAGGAGAAGGTTCAGAGAGGAAAAGCAAGTTCTAGTTACAATGAGTCTTCATTTGAAGAATCATCAATAGCTCTAGTTCTTCGGGTAATAAGGAGTCAAAGGATACGTCCACAAGCAAGAAGAAGGGAATGTGGAGTAGAAAGATCAAGGAGCTATCCAAGCATATCTTTGAGATCTCTAGGATGAGAGCTCCAATGGGGAAAGTTGAAACCTGGTGTACAAAATGCAAATCTAAAGAACATTTATTTTATGAATGTTGCTAATGTACTTATTGCAAAGCTTTGGGCACCTGTGGAACAATTGTAAAGTTAGAATTCATCACTTCAAGGAGAGGAAAGATGTCTTCATGATAGCATTGACCAATCCAGAGAAGGAGAAGGCATCAAAAAATGCAAAGAATGGAGCTAGTACCAATGGGATGGCTAGAATAGGAAGTACCAAATTTTTTTTGGACAAGGACAGGCTAGAACTAACTTTTCTATGCGAAATTTTAATTACCACACTTGTGAAAAGTATAAACACTTTGTAGCACAATGTTCACACAATGTAAAAGCTGAAGTGGTCGAGGGAAAGGTGAAAGAGCCAGTACTAGTGCGCATTATCACTAGGAGCGCTGGTGTTGGGGGTACCATCAGAGCATAGCTCCAAGGACCAACAAAAATTGTCAATCCAGAGGGATGAGCTACTTGGATAGGGCATGGAAACACTCACCAATTAGTGAGCTAATCATGGAAACATGAATGGCAACTCTATGAAGCGAGCTTCTCGATGTACGGAAGAGCTAAGTCATGATGTCTGGCAATCTCCACATCCACTTCTCTTCACCTCAAATCAACCCAATCACACACGCTAACATTGCAAAGATGCACATATCACTAATCCCATAAAGCAACACACTAATCACAAGTGCACACACATAGATCTATTGAGCATCCGCACTCCAATGAAACCTACATGCACACACAAAGAGAGGACAATCACACAAGATTAGACCGGGATTAACCAATTTCTTTTGCCATACCTGTTTTTTCATCTTTGAATCTGTAGCTATGTTGGTTGGTTTGTCCTTCTTTGATTGTGAAGACTCCATTGTCTGTTTGGTTCTCTAGTTAGACATGTTGTAAGGAGTCTTTGAGGTTTTTGTAGGCCTCTGTTCACTGTTGGCATCTAGATTTTGACTCAGAGCATTGGAAGACGTAGATATCCAAATCTCTTGATGACCTTTGTAGTTTCCTGGATGACTTTGCTTGGCTCTAGGTCTTGTTGAAATCTCGAGATCTTCATGCATCTTGTTTATAAGTGCATTTGGTCTTTGGTTGACTCGTTGCCAAATCTTCATATAGCCTGTATAGAACTTTTGTGCAAGAGGGAGATTCTTTGTAATTTGTGTTTGTTCTGTATCCTCTTGAGAGTTGTGGTAGACTTTAACAACTTTTGATATTGTTCTAGGGAGGGTCTCGATTGCGCTTCATATGCATAGACTTGCGGTTCTGCTATCCATATATGTCTGTTACCTCTAGTACTCTTGTTGTTTTAAGCTCCATTGTGATGCTATCCATCCCACGTGTTTGTCTTTCTGTGTTGATTTGTCATCTTCAATCCATATTGGATCATTGACTTTGACTATTGTTATGAACAAACACTTGCTTGACTTTCTTTTGTTTTCTTGAGTACTTGGGATGATATACTTTTGCTTTTGTGGGTGGCCCCTAGACGTTTTGTTTGGCTCAGCAATTGACTTGAATTTTAAAGCCTGGTTTTCTTGAAGAAGCAGAAAGAGTTCTTGAAACCTGTGAAGAGATTCATGTGGAAGAACAACACTAAAGACTCAACGCCTTGGCAGTAGTGGGCTAAATGGGAGACCATAGCCAGACCTGTGGAGCAAGGCAATCTCCGGATTCTTAACCTAGCATTCATGCAGAATCCCAATGCACCAAGCTTGTGGTTGCGCTCGCAAAATAGGACCAGGCTTGGACTATTATGGTTAAGGCGATGATGGATAACTCTAAGGTATGCTCGAAAGGTGGTCAGTGGAAAGGGCTCAAAGTGCACAACAAGGATACCTTGCACGAAAGCTTCCGTAGCTACCAAGGTAGCTGGCATACCCATAGTACGTGTTTTGCTTCATGACACCCACACTCTTCTGAAGGTCGTTCTACTATCTCAAGTGAGTGGTCGTTGGCTCCGCCACATGTAGAGTACTTGGGCCTCCTAAACTAGTGCTTTATCTGCTATCAATAGATGGGCCATCTAGCAAAGGCCTACCCACGAAGGAGGTGGAGAAATTTGGCATAGACCCACACCTAGCCTCCTAGGGCTAGCTAGGTATAGCAGACAGAGACACAGGGAGCTCAGGCAGGTTCCTCCTCCGAGGGTGGTGCCTAGGCAGAGAAGGGATGACACCACGCTAGTTCGGCCCCCTTGGTTAGTCGTCCTACACCAGGCCAACAACAGTGGGTTCCCATAGGGAACTATTTTGACCCCTTATAGTAGGATGAGGCCATAGTTCCACCCTCCACATCCGCTTCACCACCAACCTCCCCTGTGCTACCACCCCCCCCCCCCCCCCCCCCCCCCCCCCTAGATCCCATCATGCAACACACTAATCACAAGTGCACACACATAGATTTATCTAAAATACACGCTTTAATCAAACCTACATGCACATACAAAGAATAGAGGGAAATCACATAAGATTAGAGAGCGATTAACCACTAATTAGTTAAGATCTAGCTAATCAAAGCATAATAGACAATCATAGAGAGTGAAAGAAGCATAGTGAGAAAGAGAATTAAGAGTATTGATCAATGTTAGTCAAGTCACATGAGCAAGGAGAAGCCAAGCCAGTTTTGTCCTTTGTCAAGCTGGGGGTGTAAGCTCTGGTACATGGGTGGGTATGGTTTAAAGGCTATGCATATAATCGCAACTAGGTTTGTGTTAATTGAGCCAACAATAGTTAACATAGGATCTACTAAAGGCCCAAGCCTTGTAAAAGCACATCAAGGACAAATACAAAGATGCAGTGAAGATTGGATTTACACATTTTTCCAATATGGCCATGTATTGTAAGTTCTTGATTCATTTCAAGCCATTGTAATAATTGTAATGTGCTATAGGCTCAATACGAGTTCCAAGTTGTAAAGGATATGTCAGTTAGTGTGTCTACGCTGCTGAAGGTATAGTAAGTTGTGGAGCTCTAAAGGCCTTGGACACTTGACATTGCACATTTTAACCTTGGGTATATAAGGTAGTGTGTAAATGGAATTAAGGTCCTTAGCCTCACTTATTGAGACCACTTCTTGCAAGAGCTCATGGTGTGTGGCCATGAAGTCCTTGACCCCTCTATTTAAGCCTACTCCCACTCTTTCATGCACTACTCCTACTTGCGCTCCTTCAAACCCCTCATCCTTACATGGCCTCCCTTCCTCCCCCCCCCCCCCCCCCCCCCCCCCCCCCCCCCCCCCCTTTTGTGACACACGCATACAAACACACTCGGCCCCCTCTACCCATGTCACCCATACATAACCCCCTACCCACACACACATGCACTCTCTCTCATTTACCACCCTCTCTTACCTCCTTTATCTCTCTCTCATCAGAACCCCACACTCACATGCACCCTCTCTCACATTGTTGCTCACACACTCACCTGCACCCTCTAGCACACACATGCTCTTACACTCTCACCCCCCCCCCCCCCCCCCCCCCCCCCCCCCCCTTCTCACACATACACACACACACACACACACACACACACACACACACATCCACACCCTCTGTCACACTTGCACACCTTCTCTCTCTCTCTCCCCGTTTTCCCTCCATGGAAGCGAAGAACACCTTCTTGAAGAAAAGGCCAACTCTTAAAGAGACGGGTATCTTTATCGGGGATGACTTACCCTCTCAGATCGCTCATATGCTGGAGATAATGCCAGAGATTAGAGCGGCAAGGGGAAAAGGCAAGATTGCCTTTTATCAAGATGGAAGAGTGGTAATACTGGAGTGACGCTCCACATGATGGTGCGAGACTTATGGGACCACACTCAAAGTTGCTGCCTGGAATTGTAATGGATCTATGCGTCTTGATGTGGGTGCTTTTGAGGATAGTTTTACTAGAAGAGACATCATCTTCTACTCTGAGACACATCACGCCCCTAGGAAATCCATGCCTACCTGGAATTGTAATGGATCTATACGTCTAGAGTCTTTGCACAAGATATGTTATACAGAAGTAAAATTGTTTAATCTTGCAAATTTAATTGGGGCTTGAAGAAGAATTGGACCACCTACTAAGCAGTCTCTTGGGAATCATATGGCGATCTCCACGGAGGTGTATGGTGATCTCTAGGAAGGTGGTTGTAGCAAAAGCCAAGTTGATTTGGAAATGGTGGCATAATGGAAAATGCATGGATAAGAACATAGCTACCATGGATTCTTGGCTTAGCTCATAAAAAGTCTAAATTGCTCATTGAGATAAATGTCATAATTACAATTGAGAAAGGCTTAAGGCTAATTAGGCAAGCACATCTCACTTGTATGAAAGAGGAGATCATAGCCATTATAGATGCTTCTTCAAATGCAAATGTGCAAGATGGGCTTTTAGCGCGCAGTGTAAATATAGCACATTACGTCTCATTGGAAATTTTTATATTCTCTTGTGCGTGTAAAAGGACAAACATATATTAACAAATTAGAGATTTTATTGTACAATATGGAGAGAATACAAAGTTTTTATTTTCGATAATGTAATAATTATGAGATACTAGATGTCATTCCAATCACCTTTGTTACTTTGCAAAAAAAAAAAAGGGGTGTGTGTGAAAGTTAGTCTACATCCCCCACACAAACCTCTTTTCCCCCACAACATGAACCCAAGATCTCCTTTTGGGAGTCCTTGTCTTACCCACCTGCTTTTTGAAAGTTATGGTAGGTGACTTGGTATTGAAAATTTGGGCACATTGGCACATTCAGGCAACGTTTGTAAGTTCAAGCACCATGGTAGACTCAATCATGTTGGTAAATTTGGGGTTGAAGATCTATGGCTCGAAAATTTCTATGACCTAAATCTCATGCCTACGCTTGATCCCATTCCACCCTTGCCCTGTCAAATAGAGAGGAGGAAATAGGCAAGAACTTGGCATCAAACTTGTTGTTAGTCTTGTTATTGGTTTGACAATGTTCCCCCCCATTGTGAGGCTTTTATCCTTAAATTAATGATCTAGCCTTTCCTTTTGTCTCATTGCTTGCTTCTAGTAGCATTCCAAAGCATGTTCCCTCCTCCTCTTATGTTGTACTAGTGTTAGAATCGCATATATCCATTCCTTGTCTTCAGATCTTGACTATTTTTCAATCAAATGCAACCTAGGAATTTCATAGCCTCAATGGGCTTTTGCAACACTTTTTTATCATAAATGAGGATACAACTAGTGGTTTTTTTTTGGCAAGAAGCAAGTTATGCCCATAAAGCACCATATAGTTACATTAAATATGGAAATTTCTAGTGGAGTGCTTAAATTATAACACATTTGTAAACCAACTTATTGCTTTCTCAATCATTATTTCACAAATTTATTGTCTCAAACCATGTATAACATATTTGTTCTATTGTCTTGGCATTGATAACACTAGGTTCGTAAAATGCAAGCCTGCATTAATTCCCCAATTTTGAATAAGCAATTTGAAACTTGACTGTTTCAATCCACATACAAGTTATTATGTTCAAATGCAGTGATGAAGGTGCTTATACCCATACAAGATGACTACATGCATATCATCCAAGTATAATGTCTAGCACAATTTTCCAAGAGTGAGATGGTAAGCATAGCTACCGATACACGCTTTTGTGTGATCCTTTCAAGGTACTCTTCATGTAGTGATACTCTTCTAAACACCTAGGATTTATGTTTGTGATATAAGCTCCTTCTAGGCCTATTAGGTACTTGCCTTGCATAGTAGCCTCTTCGTTTGGTCTTTAGACAAGCCAATCGGTTATTCCCCTTCTAAAGGAATGCTAGCAATAGGTCATACCTCTTCATATTGTGACTCCTTAGTGGAAGGTTGCAGCAAGTACGTTCTCTAGCTTATGAATATACAAATACTAAACTTGTAACAACATTTATGTTTCCTTTAAATATGTCACTCTCGTATCCAAAAGTTCTTCCTGCAGCATTAGTGTCTTGTATGGCACCTCAACATTGATTGTATATTCTAGGTATACCTATTCATGTGCAATGACCTCTCCTTGAGGGCCCCTAATAAGGACCCCCCACTTACGTGTTTAGTTGCCCTTTCAAAAGGACCATCAACAAGTGGTTGCAAGGAATTAAAACAAATTAGTCTACCACAAAGATGAGGGGTCATTGCTTTAGTGCCAATGAGCACTCTATTAATTAAAAAGAAAAAAGTTTCATCCCACACTAGAATGACAATGTGGGCTTGCAAACAAAGAATATTCCCAATGCGATGGCATGATGAGGAGCAATTCCTCTATGTCCAAGAAAAAAGTTTTGAGTTCTAAGGAGCTATGTGGGAGAAATGGAAAGAAAAAATAAATATAGCAATATATTTTTCTTTTAAGTCTGTTACATTGATCTTCTTTTAGGAAAGAATGCATTGCAGGAGCGTGTGCTTACAAAGAGTACATGTATGCGTGTATATGTAGATTTACATTTATGTATACAAATGTGCACATGTGTATGGCATAGAGATGTGTTTAAATGAATATTCATGCTGAGAGACACGGAGTTGTCGTGTCAAACCAACTATTGACTATATATGTATGCATGTATGTAGATGTATTTTTGTGCATAAATACACATGTGCGTGCGTGTGTGTGTGTGTGTGTATGATCGAGGTGTTGTACTTAAATGCTTATTCACATCCTTAAGACATACAAATGTCATGCTAAAACCAATCATAGACTACATATGCATGCATATGTGTATGTATATGTACATTTAAGCATACATATGCATGCATTCATACTATTATAAAGGGGGGAGGGATTCCGTGCGTCCCCCCTCCCCCCCGCCCCCGGACATGTGGCGAGAGCTCCTTCATCTGGCATGTGTTCCCTGCAGCCCCCGGCCACACACACACACACACACACACACACACACACACACACAAATGAAATGAAATGTTATATTAGCGTCTTTAGAAGGCCAAAATGACCTATGAGACCAAAAAGTTACAATGCGATGAATCTGATACAATGTCTGAGTATCGAAAATAAAAAGAAAAGAAAAGGTACTAAAAAGGGAACTGCGTATAATACGAGCGGAGGAGGGGTCAGAGTTGTCATAAAATCTAATATTTTGTCAACTCCCAACAGCCTCGTTCTATCACCGAAGTAATCCACCACACCATGGTTGCTTCTCGCATCAATTTCCAACAAGGGCCTAGATGGAATGTCAAGCCCATGGAAAACAAAGACAAAAGTGATGCAAAGGAAAAAACCAATGCCCAAAATTCTTCCCAAGGCAATCCCAATAACAACAACAACAACAATCAGTCCAAGGAGAAGGGAGGTAAAAACAAATTTCTCCTGAAGAACTTGAAGCTTTTCGCAAGGACCATAAGTGTTTTAAGTGTGGGGAGCAAGGTCATGGCTATCGTTCATGCCCCAAGAGAAATGCCCACAGTGAGACTCTAGAGCTTCCACCATTGAAACTCCAAAAGAGGATGCTCATTGCAAAGGATCACCTCTCTTCTATTCTTGGGGAAAGGTAAGGGAACATGATGCCTTCATCTTGTTTGACCCTCGCTCTACTCACAACTTCATATCAATGGAGTTGGCCACCAAGTTGGGCATTTAAGCTTTTGAGATGCGAGATACTGTAACTGCTGACACAACTTTCAAGGGACAGCAAGCCTCCGTTACTCCCTTGATTGGGAAGTTGAGGCGTCATGTCCAAAGCTATGTCGACAAAATAGACTTTTTCATCTCTCCTCTCCACCATGAAGGGGCACCACGATTCAACCGCATGGCTGCCAACATGAAGTTCCTTGAAAGGAGAATCTACTTCACCTACAGGGGAAAGAGCATGTATATAGATGCTAATGAGCCTGGTCGTACTATACCACTTGTAAATTCACCGGCTTACGATAAGTCAATGAAAAGCTTGATTTTTGCGTACATAATTTTTGTCAAAGAATCCACTAATGATGCTAATGATTTATCAAATGAAAATGATAGGAATCAAGAAGAGTTTGACTTGTCTACTTTTCTAAATGGATTCCGAGATGTTTTTATCGATGATATCTCTATGGACTTACCTCCAAAACGAGGGGATGATGACCATCGAATTGAGCTCCTACCAGGAAGCTCACTGCCTAACAAGCCTCCTTATCGAGTTTCCCAAGCTCAATAAGAGGAGATCATGAGGCAAGTACAAGAATTGGTAGACAAAGGGATGGTGAGGCCTAGCTCCTCTCCCTTTTGTTCTCTAGTCCTTTTAGTGTAAAAGAAAGATGGTACATACCGTATGTGTGTGGACTATCGAGCACTAAACCTTATCACTATCAAAAACAGATTTCCCGTGCCTCGGGTAGAAGATCTGTTGATAAGCTGCAAGGCTCTACCTACTTCAGTAGGATTGACCTTAAAAGTGGCTATCATCAATAAGGATAGTGGATGAAGATATCCTAAAGAGAGTGTTTCGTACAACGTTTGGTCTTTATGAATATCTAGTCATGCCTTTTGGCTTGACCAATGCACCAGCCATATTCAATTGTTTGATGGAGAAAATATTTAGACCCTATTGCAAGTTCACTGGAACATTCTTTGATGATATCATCATCTACTCCAAGTCCTTGGAGGAACACAAGCAACATCTCCAAGTGATTTTTTAAGCATTGAGGGAGAACAAGCTTTTTCTCAACCAAAAGAAATGCAAATTTTTCGTTAAAAAGATTCAATACTTTAGGTCATATTATCTCTCAAGATGGTATCCTATGGATCCATCGAAGTTAGAGGTAATAAAAACATGGCCTAATCCAAGGAATCTACATGAGATAAAATCTTTATTGATATGTGTCCATACTATAGATGCTTCATAGCAAAATTTTCTCAAATATCAGGACCATTACACGACTTAACAAAGAAGAACGTTAAGTATTCATGGACTACTAAGGAGAAAAATGCTTTTGACAAGCTCAAAGAGAAGCTTACCTCTCAACCAACCCTCATGCTTCCGAATCTCTCAAAGCCATTTGAGGTCCAATGTGATGCTTGTGGTGATTGCCTTGGGGCAGTCTTGCCTCAAGAAGGGCATGCCATAGCATATGAGAGCCGAAGGCTCAATACGGATAAACGGGTCTTGGACATTTATGAGAAAGAGCTTTTAGTTGTTCTACATGCCCTAGACACATGGAAACGCTATTTATTGGGGACTCCATTTATTTTACGAACAGACCACCAAAGTCTCAAGTACTTCATGACGCAAACCAAGCTTTCCGACAAACAAATGAGGTGGGAAAATTTTCTTTCGCAATTTTATTTTCATATTGCTCACATTGTTGGTAAGCACAATCAAGTGGCTGATGCACTTTCATGACGACCAAAAGTCTATGCGATGTCTATAGCAACTCTCTAAGATAGATTAGTATGCTACCGACCTTGACTTTAAAGATGTAATGCCAGCCCTTGCTTTGGGGAAGAAAGAGGAACCATTCACCTTGCAGGATGGTTATTTTCTCCACGAAAATAGGCTATGTGTTACCCACTCCCTTCGTGAGAAAGTCATGTATGAATCCCATGCTCCTCCATATGCGGACATGGAGGCATTCAACCTACTCTTCAAGCAGTAGAGACGTACTTCTATTGGCCTACCATGAAAGTGGACATACAAGCGTATGTTTCAAAACGTGTGGTATGCCAAAAAACTAAGTATGATAGAGAAAAGAAACCTGGATTACTCCAGCCATTGCCAATCCCTAATTCACCATGGGAGAGCAGATCCATGGATTTTATCTTTGGATTACCCAAGTCTATCCATGGGAATACGGGAAAATGAACAATAGGTTTAGCAAGCAAGCACACTTTATTCATGTCAACAAGACTATTAAGGTACACCAAATGGCAACTCTTTTCATATATGAGATTTTCAAACATCATGGATTACCAACATCCATCGTGTCAGATAGAGATCCTAGAATGACTAGTAATTTTTAGAAAGGTCTCTTTGAAAATCTAGGTACAAGATTGAATTTCTCTTCGGCCTATCACCCACAAACGGATGGCCAAAGTGAGATAGTTAATCTTACGATACTCGATCTTTTGAAGACTTATGTTACAGAAGTAGATCAACGCTCACAATGGGAGAAGTACATACCCCTTGTAGAGTATGCGTATAATAATATTGTCTATACTACTACGAGAAAAGCATCTTTTGAGATCATAGAGAGAAGACCTAAAAGTCCCTTGCTACTTAAAGTACATGGGAAGATCTTCGCTCTGCTAATGAGTATAGCCGTGACCTACAAGAATCTTTTCAAAAGGTTAAGGAGGCTATATCCATCTCTTAGCAAAGGCAAAAAGCTGCTGCTAACAAGCAGAGAAGGGCCTTAACGTTCAAAGAAAATGATTGGGTCTTACTTAAGTTTCCCAAGGCTCGATTGAGGCAAATGATGGGCAAAAATACTACCGACCATCAAAAGCATTATGCTAAACTAGCAAAAAGATACTATGGTCCTTTTCAAATCTTGAAGCCAATTAATGACATGACTTATCAACTCAAGTTGCCCAACCATTGACTCATACACAATTTTCATGTGAGCCTACTTAAGCCCTACAAAGGAGAGCCACCACCAATTAT